>NC_041219.1:86824895-86871287 GCF_002837175.3 Physeter macrocephalus | reverse complement strand
TGCTCCGCAATGGGAGAGGCCACAACAGTGACAGGCCCGCGTACCGCAAAAAAAAAAAAAAAAAAAAAAAAAAGATGACAATGGGTTTCAGCACCTCATTCAGTAGTGCCTCCATAAACATCCATAAGATTGAGGCCAAGAACTAAATATATACTTCCCTGTGTGACCTCCACCACTATAATAAACTTCCTAAAGTTCTAAGGATTCTTCTTTTAGATCGAAAAAGTACTAAACCTCCAAATTAAGGCAGTACACCCCCAAATAAATTCTTGCTTGTCTCCTAAAAAGGTAAAGAAGATTCTGTTTATGGGGTGAAAAATTTATGTTGAGAGACAATCTCAGTGACTTGTTTTCCTTGAGTATTCAGAAACAGTCTCTATTTAATCAAATAATTTCACACAGAGGCAAGACATTCAGGCTTCACTGTTTCTCCCCGCTCTCTTTACTTACCCCAGTTGCCTGTTGGATGGTGGAGCCTGTGTGATGACGGAGGTTGGGGAAGGAAGGGTTGGGTGAAGTGGATCATAGCCCAAGTGGAGAGGCAGGGAGCCAGGGCGTACGATGGTAGGTGTGGGCGTAGAGATCACAACAGGCTTTGGGGCAACATCCTGGGGAGAAGACACCAACAGATCACAAAATGCTTTAAGGGACTGCTTATAGGGAAATACATAGCTGGTAAAATCTAGTATAAATTTATTGGAAAGAGCACTTGGACTACTCATGTAAATCATGACCTGATTCCATCGTGATCATGGACCCATACCTCACTCACTCATTCAGTAGGAATGCTGAGTTAAGACCTTTTGGCTATCTCCCTTTCAGGGATGATGGCTATATGAGTGAGATGACAGTTGGCAGATCACCTGAAATTTCTGTAGAAGCACTAGAGTACCATATAAATTCTAAGGAGTGTTATAATTATTTTTGGCAGGGGACCATGCCGTGCAGCATGTGGGATCTTACTTCCCCAAACAGGGATCTGCAGTGGAAGCGTGGAGTCTTAAAACACTGGACCACCCGGGAAGTCCCAGGAGTGTTATAATTTTTCATGATCTAGATACTCTCATTCTAAACTTGATACTCAAGTGTCCACTGATCTCTAATGGGAAAAGACAGGTATAAGACTGGTGATAAGGCAACCCAATTGGTCTTAACCCAACATCTCCTATAGACCCCTTAAAAAAAGGGCTACGGGGCTTCCCTGGTGGCGCAGTGGTTGAGACACCGCCTGCCGATGCAGGGCACACAGGTTCGTGCCCCGGTCCGGGAGGATCCCACATGCCGCGGAGCGGCTGCACCCATGAGCCATGGCCGCTGGGCCTGCGCGTCCAGAGCCTGTGCTCCGCAGCAGGAGAGGCCACAGCGGTGAGAGGCCCGCGTACCGCATTAAAAAAAAAAAAAAAAAAAAAAAAAGGGCTACGGAAGTTTGAATAATGATCATATTGTGATAAAACAAACTGCTTCCCACTATTAAGCTGTAAGGACCTTAGATTGCCAGTGGCTATAGTGGCCCTGAAAACATCTCTAAACAGCCTCTAGGACCTGGCTGCTGATGAAAAGAGGAGGCGGGGTACAGTTGTAATGTTTATGGAGACGGTAGTTTTGAGATGTTAGCAAACCAGTTTTGGAGGGAGGTAAGATGAGGTACAGATGCTCTATCCACAGTGGATATTAAAATTAATAACCACTGGTAGCACAGTAGAGACTGGAAGGAGGTATGATGGGGCTTCTGAGGTTATAATGAAATTATCAAGGTGTTGGTTACATAAGCTGTAAACTTTGTGAAAATTCAGTAAGCTGTATACTTACAATTTATGTGCTTTTCTGTATGTGTGTCATATTTCAATAAATTTATAAAAAAAACTTCACAAAAAGTTTCCTTTAAAAAAAAAAAAATCAGAATCCTGATAGATACTCCCTTTGAATCACTAGAAAACGTCCCTCTGGGAAGACTTTTTTTCTCAATTGTTTAATGTTCAATTTATGAATTATGTGATTTTTCTTTTCCACTTATCAACTGAAGTAGTACAACATACATAAAGTACGTTAATCTAAAGGATAAAATAAAACTAAATGACTTTTTATATATGTAACAAGTCTTGTTGATGGACATTTGGACTGCTTCCAGTTTTTTGACTATTATGAATACAACTGCTATGAACTTTCTTATATACTTCTTCTAGTGGACATATGCACTAATTTCTCTTCCATGCAGACTTAGAAGTGGAGTTGCTGGGTCAGAGAATAGGTGTAATTTATATAAATCTTCTAAACAATTAACATTTATTTAAATATAATCAATCCTCCTGTATCACACAATATTTATACAACTAACACATCAAAACTTCATCTATCAATTAACGTTTGAGATGACTCTTGGTAGAGTTTTACCTTCTCCTTGAGTGGTGGGGAGCAGGGGCTAGAGGCAGGACTGTCAGGTGGGGATGAGTCTACCTCCACTGGCTCTTCTTCTTTGATTTTGATGTCTGGTGTAGAAGGCAGAGACATGTCAAGGGGCCCAGAAGCAGCCTGTTAAAAGAGAGAAATGAGCATAGTTCAACGCCATGATTCCCTTCAAGTTAAAGCTATATCTTCCCAGTTAAAAGATGAGGGAATATACTTCTAAGAAGTTCAGTCCTTGGTCAAAGCACCAAACTGAAAGTCAAAGAAATGTGGAGCCCAGGTTTTATGTACAACTCTGGCCAAATCCTTTAACTTCTCAGGGCTTCTGTTTCCCTCCTATAAAATGAAGTTATATCTGCCTCACCATGGGTGAACACTTATAAAAATTCCGAAAGGGAAAAAAAAAAAAGCAACCTTAAAATGCGTATAAAGGCCCTGAAAGGAGAAAATAAAAAAAGATGTCATTTATCCATGCAAATACCATGACTATATTATTTTTCAGGAAAGTACGATTCCTGAATCCAGTGCCTTCCTATTCCCAACCAGCTCCATTGGCTACTAGAGAGCTGTGAACAATTTTTCTGCCGATCAGAATGACTAGGTTACCCAATTATCAAAAGCAAACCAAATCAAATTGGCTATTAAAGTACTGTCAACAAGACAGGAAATATCTTTTCTGGGGAACTCCCCCTGCTTGATGGTGTTCTCACCCCGAAATCTGGTGCTAGAGGCTAGAAGTTAGGAAGATGGGGTTTTGGGGTAACGAAGAAAGGAAAGGTTGATCATTTGATCAGTGAAAGAAATTAGAACTTGGTCCTAGGAGCAGGACTGGAGAAAACCAGAAGGGAAGGAGTACTTTACTGGCAGTGGTGCAATCAACTCACAGAACTGTGGAGCCATAAGTGGCTTTGAAGAGAACAATAAACCATCTGAGATGACCCTGATACTGCGCCACAATAGGAGAGCTGGCACTGCAGTTCGGTTTCATGACAAAGTGGGTCCTTTGTTCTATTCTTCCCATATCCTAGGCTTCTTGGTGAAAGAGGAGCTTGTTTTTAATTTATCCCTTGCTATCTTAATCACTAGAAATCTTGGTATTTGAGCAAACTGAAGATAATCTAGTGTCTACTACATGGTAATGTAGTGGTAATGGTTCTTTCTCTCCAATCTGATAAGGATGAGCAACAGCAAAGATGGTTTCATTTCTGCCCTCATTTTTTCAACATAGATGTCAGGTCCAGTTGGGCTAATTCTCAGATCCCTGAAGTCAGAGGGTGGTAGGAAGGAGAGGCCTCTAAGTAAATACAATCACAAGTTTAAAATCTGCTAGAGGAATCTCCTAGACAAGCTGCGGTTCAGAAAAGTTTGGGGCTCATTAAACACTCCTGGAGACAATTTTCCACTGAGCCTGTGCTTCTCATCAAGTAGACGTGAAGACCACCCCTGACCCAGCAGGGAGAAACACTGAGAGATGCCAATGAGTAGAGGCCTAACTATGAATGGCTTCCTGTGTCAAGTGAGCTAAAATGGAAGTGGAAAAGACTTGGAGCCTTAAAAGGAGGTTAATTTTCTTGAATTTGCCTATAGTGAGTTTGGTTTAAAATCCTTCACATCCTGGTGGAAACAATTTGACTGATTTCTTTGTTTGGGGGGAGGGAGAAATGACAGGGGGGATGAAGTAAGGAAACTGTAAAATAAAATTATACCACATAGGTTGAAGCAACTGATGAGGGACCTGGGTCGCTGAAGAAAAAGAATGACAAGCAGACTGTGGCTAGTTCTGCTATTTAAAAGGAGAACTACAAATATATGCCACTGTGTTTCCCCACTTTCTTTCAGTTTGCGGGAGACAGCATGAAATGAAGATCACAGAAAAGCTATGGAACTTGGAAAGACCCCCAGTGATAAGAAAACTTCATTCTTATAATTTAAGATGGATGAAAAAATCATGCACAAACTCTCTTGATTTACCTGCTATCTCCCTCTTAAGAGGGAAAGAGCTCCTCCTGGAAATTTTTTCTTATGTCTTGGCTTTCCTATATTCTGATGGGATTCCATGCCTCACTGTACCATGCAATTATGTGAGGTACATGTGTTAATGTATATGTTTTGAGATATACTGGAATTCTTTTCTGAATTATTATGGAACACAGACATGATTTTACGTAGTGACTAATAACCGAGAATTCTAATTCTAAAGTAGAGTAAACTTTGACCTTCTCAATTTCCTTTTTTTCCAAAACCCCTTATTCCATGGGAATTATTTTTCTTTGACTCTGCTTCTTGAACTATTTCCTCTGATCTTCCACACTAAAGGATTCTCTAGGGATCTTGAATATAAAGGTTAAAATCAGATTCACAGCACCTCAGAATCTGAAGTGATTCCAATATTTTAATCCTATCTACAATATCTATACTAAGTGGACTACATATAATTGAACACACTTTGTGATAGCTTCCTATCCTGGTCCTATTTCTACCCCTGGGGCACAGAGAATATTAAGTTTAACCCCTCTTTTACATGAAAGCTCTTCAACTAGCAATGTTTGAAGACTGCAATTTTTTTTTTCTTTTTTTTTTTTTTTGTGGTACGCGGGCCTCTCACTGTTGTGGCCTCTCCCGTTGCGGAGCACAGGCTCTGGACGCGCAGCCTCAGCGGCCATGGCTCACGGGCCCAGCCGCTCCGCGGCATGTGGGATCTTCCCGGACCGGGGCACGAACCCGCGTCTCCTGCATCGGCAGGCGGACTCTCAACCACTGCGCCACCAGGGAAGCCCTGCAATTTTGTTCCAATAAAATTTCTTTTCCAAGAAAAATGTCCTCAGTTTCTTTAAATGTTCCCAAAGTGACCTAATTTCTAGTTCTTTCACCATCCTGGTTGATCTCCTTTGAAAGACTTTAAGA
Organism: Physeter macrocephalus; assembly: GCF_002837175.3. Classification (NCBI taxonomy): domain Eukaryota; kingdom Metazoa; phylum Chordata; class Mammalia; order Artiodactyla; family Physeteridae; genus Physeter; species Physeter macrocephalus. Next base: position 86,865,980 of record NC_041219.1, on the reverse strand, counting down.
ACATCCTTCCTTAAGCTTAATGTCTTGAATATTACTAGAGAGCTACTTGAAGGTAAGAGCGATATGCACTGAAACAAAGAAGAGTTGAAATTCAATAAATGTTTATTGATTGGCTGATTGAATAAAACAAGTCCAGGTGAGAAGTCTGATTAGCTCAGAAAAGAGTGGGATTTAGCAAAAAAGATGTTATCTAACAAAATCTGAGTAATTTATAATCTTTTTTAACATCTTCAACATATTCAGAACAAAAATAATTTAAAAATAGATTACTGAACAATGCTCCACTGGAAGGGCAAGAAGACTGATTTTTGATGAAAATCCAACACTTGTGCTGATCCATCATCAGAACCACCTAAAGACCTGAACGGCTGACTAGGATCTGTGAGTACTATCTGGTTCTACAGAACCAAGCCCATAATTTTGTGCTTTAACCAATTAAGAAAATTAATTAATTATTAATTTGCTTAATTATTAATTATCCCAGGGCACAATGAAAGTTGCCTAGATCTGAACACTACCAGTTTTTCAGCAAAAGTCCCATCTCTTGCCTTTTTTTCATCCTCATCTGCAGCTTTCTTGAATTCATGTTCAAAGGAGCTAGCTAGTTCATTGAAGAGCCCCACCTCTTCACAGTTCTTCAGGAATCTAGTCGGAGTAGGAGTTTGATCTGTAGACATGAAAAGAAAAGGAACCTCTATTTTAGTTTTGACTTGAAATTAAAACTTGAGAGCACATAGAGAACACATTTTTATTCTTCTATTTGGAGAGAATCTCTGTGTTCAGGCAAATTTGCTTTAATGGAGCTCTAGTAAGTAAAGACTGGTGTTAGACCACCAGAGGGTGTCTGTGCTGTGTTGCCTCAAGGCCAGCAGAGGGAAGTCAGAACAATGTTTTTGTGTGACTATCTATGTAACCACCTTTCTCCCAGAGGCTGGTTTCAGCTCCCTCACCCCCAAACAAAACAAAACCGCCCACCCAGGTGGAGTTGTGAAACCTCCAGATAAGAAAATCAAGTACAGTTAAGTGACATTTTCTCTTTACACTTACTCCCTGCTAGGTCTGAAGTGAGTAGGTATACGCAGATGGACATTAAAATCTGATGAGGAGAAGAAACTGAGGATCAGATGGTTGAGTCTGCTTGCTAAAGCTACCAAGTAAGAAATGGTGCCTTGTCTTTCAGTTGTCACTGAGGTAAGGGTCTATTACCTTCTGAAGGCATTCCAGGCAAATCTAGGGTCTGGGGAACAAGACAGCAAGATCATGAGCTAGAAAAGGAAACTGCAAACAATAGAGCTCATTTCATAGAGACCTGGGCCTGAGAGCAAATTCGAGAAACCAGGATATTTGGATTTAGATTTGCCAGTCAAAATATCCTCTCAGAGGCTGCACAAATCTTTCCTCAGCACAGTGCCTCTGCCCTTGGGAAGAGGAAGTCTCTTGGTAAGCCATGGGAACTATTTAAGCGACCTGAATTTTAGATTTGAGCTTCTCTCTCCCCACCCAGTTTTACTAGTTTTTCTCTCTTAGGTCAGTTGAATCTTGTTCCCTGGTCCTAACTCTATTATGATAGTTTTCCTTGACATACTAATCACCTCAGGGATTCATCTCATACTCCAAACCACTAAATTGAATGATAGGGATAGAACAATATTTAAATGATATTTTAAGGAGTGAGACCTGGGGCTAAAATCGCTCCTTCTAGCTTAATCAACTGGGATAGTCCAGTGGGATTTTCCATGGAAACAACATAATATTTTTTTATTTAAACAAAACCTCTTCTGAATCAGAAGAGTGTTTGGAAAAATTACCACTACCTCCCAAAATAGTTTTAAAAGGTTCTCTGGCAGCTTTGGTTGGCCAACGATAAAGCCACTTTCCCTCCGTCTCTGGGTGAGTGGAGGTAATATTCCCTTATGCTTAGAGAGTACTTCAGTAAGGGCACATAAAAAAGTCACGACTCAAGTGGAACAGGACGGGGCAGCTAAGGGCATGGCTATGGCAGAAGAGGGTCTTTTGGATCTCTGGTCTGAGGCTCATATAAACTTTTCCCATTCATGAACAAATAGCCAAACAGCCAGAAAATGTATAAGAAAACCCTTAGCCTGCTCTGATGATTCCAAAGAAATCAACAGGTGTTTACTGAATACATTCTGTGTTTTGGTGCTATAAGCATACACTTGTGTGTATATTTGGGGGAGGGGGAGAGATAGGAGTATAGGAGTCTGGGCCAAATATAAGACATGGTTCTTGCCATAGAGAACTAGGAGTATGTTTTCTAGTTGAGGAAATCAATTTATATATATAGTATCATAGTATACAAAAAAATAGGTGCCATGTACAGTAGAGAATAAAATTGTTATAGAAACTAAATAAAGACAAATTAATGACAGCAGTTAGGAAAGGTTTCAAGAAGCGGGACTTGAGCTGGGCCTTTAAAGAATGGCTTCAGATGGTAGAGAAGAGAGGAGATTAGGAAGATAAGAGGAGTAAGTCAGGTGAAGGCACAGAGAGAGGCAGGGTATGGGCACCAATATATAGATGAGGATAAAAAGGTATGTCTATGTCAACTTACATCCCATGTTAGGGATGTAATTGCATCTAAAGGTGGGTGGGGCGCATAGTGGAGGGGGCGCAGGCGGTGCTGAGCACAGGCTCTGAGCAGAGGGGCTGGCGGAGTGCTGGCTGGTGCAGTGTGGGGCACCCGCGAGCCCAGGGCGAGGTGTCCAATGAACAGACGGTGCCCCCGGGAGCCTTGCCGACTGGCAGGACTACAGAATGGTACCCCTAAATGGAGAGAGATTACAGGGCTGATCAGAGAGGACGAGAAACAAGGAAGGCTTCTGAAGGAGATCATCCTCCGATTCCTCCCCCACCTGAATCCCTGTTGCTATGAAGACCGCCAATGGGACTGAGACCTGGTATGAGAGCCTGCACACTGTATTGAAGGCTCTAAATGCCACTCTTCACAGCAACTTGCTCTGCCGGCCAGGGTCAGACAACCTCACTGAGGAGAGGCAGGCCAGCCTACCTGGCCGCGATGACAACTCCTACATGTACATTCTCTTCATCATGTTCCTATTTGCTGCCACTGTGGGCAGCCTCATCCTGGGATACACCCGCTCCTGCAAAGTGGATAAGCGCAGTGACCCCTATCATGTATACATCAAGAACCAGGTGTCTATGCTCTGATGCTAAGAGCCCGGGGATGGCAGAAGATCAAGATTCCTGAGGATTATCTTGTGGGGCCCCCAGAACTCAGCTATGTGTTACATCAGGCCTCAGAGTCCTAGTCTGTAAGATCAACAAGAAACAGTGCTAAGGGAGGTCATTATTGGGGTAGGAGGAGAGGATCTGGCAGAACTAGGCCTTGTGGATAAGGATTTTTTTCCAGCAAAGATAGACTTTACAGACAGTGGGAGCCCCCTGAACAAATATATAAAAGTGGCAGGAACTCCCTGGCGGTCCAGTGGTTAGGACCCTGTGCTCTCACTGCCAAGGGCCTGGGTTCAATCCCTGGTTGGGGAACTGAAATCCCACAAGCCATGCAGTGTGGCAAAAAAAAAAAAAAAAAATATATATATATATATATATATATATATATAAAAGTGGCAACAGATGATGACAAATGAGTGTTCTAGTGGCTGGAGTGTTGGGGGCTAGGGGTTAGAGGAAGTTGTAGCAAAAGGAAATGAGACAGGAAAATGCCCTGAGGACACATTTTTTGATGTGTTATCTTCAATGACCTGAGAAGCAGCGATGATTATCCCATAACACAGACAGGAAATCTAAGTTATGTTACTTATTTATATTTTTTCACATTTTATGTTTTTCAGCCCATTTAACATTTGTGATTTTACCCCCTGTGAGGGAAGCAGAGCAAGTGCCATTCTGCCCATTTGGGCCAAAGCAGTGCCATGACTGGAACCCAGGTTCTCTGGTCTCCTTGCCTAGTGCTTTGCAAAACTCTGTGCTACCTAGGAGTGGATCTAGGCCTGAAACTTATATAATTCTGGGGGGCCCTCCTTAAGAAAAAGAATTTTAAAATATCTTATTTTTGCAAGTACTACAAAAACATATCACCATGTTAATACATTATTAGGGCCCCTCCTAAGATCTTAAGGAGGACCATGTGAGTACAGGGCCCTGACTGTTAAGCCTCATTAGCTGCATGGTTCCTGTGCCCCTCCAGCCATGCCCCAGTGCCCTTCCCAGACCCATCTCCAGTCCTGGGGACTTCACTACCTCTAAGGCATCCTCTAACATTTTGAATGAATTCTGTGAGAAATTTTCTGATATCAAGTTGAAATCTACTTCTAGAAGATTATTATCACACCTAGAAGATTATCATATTAAAAGAGGCAGGTACCTGATTCAGTGGAAAGAGAAACAGCCCTGACTCTACTACCAGTGTGGTGTATAAACTGGCTAGATACTTAAAAATAAATAAATAAAAGAAAATAAAGTTGGGTGGACACCATGGGGATAGGTTATAGAAAGCCTGAAAACCCAAATATAAATAGCCTTAAAGTAAGAGAAAACAGGAAGATAATGACAGATTTTGAGCAGAGAAGAATTTCAGGAAGTCTGGCTTTTCGACAGAATGAAAGGTGGATTAGAATGAGAGACGAGTCAAGGAGGCCGGCTAGGAGACTATGGAGGAATTCAAGCACAGTGACAGTAGATGGCAGGAAGAACAGAAAAGAACAGAACAGTCAGAATTTGAAGAAAGAATAAAACAACGCAAGGTTTTGATAATACTGCTATCAGTGAATAACAAAGGAGAGGAACTGGTTTAGGGCAGGGGTCCCCAGCCCGTGGGCCGTTACCGGTTTGCAGCCTGTTAGGAGCTGGGCCGCACAGCAGGAGGTGAGCGGCCAGTGAGAGAACAAAGCTTCATCCGCTGCTCACCATCACTCCCATTACCACCTGAACCCTCCCCCTATCCCCCCACTCCCACCCTGCCCGCGGTCCTAGGAAAATTTGTCTTCCATGAAACCGGTTCCTGGTGCCAAAAAGGTTGGGGACCGCTGGTTTAGGGGACAAGGAGTTTCCTAATTGACAGTCATTGACATGAAGATTTGAATGACAGAAAGACAGCTAAGTAAGTGTTCAATAAGGCACTGAAATACATGTGAGATAACCAGGTCTTAATTTAGAGATACGAGAATCACCAGACTAGATAGGATAGCTGAAGTGTGCAATGGGGCGAACACTCCAAAACAGAATGGGAAGAATAACAGGAAAACATTTTATCTCCTTGGGATTGTCCTGTATCAATTTCTCTCCCCACTGCTGGAGGGCGGCATAGGCCTTTCCACGCATTTGGAATAACCTCTCCAACTTGATAAGCTTGACCCAAATTTAACTCTTTCATAAACTTCCCAATCAATTTCACTCAATAATAATTCTCTTAGTATTGATATTGTTTGTATTATTCACTTATACTTGACTGCAAATACTAAAAATTTTTTTCATATATACATGCCCTGACAATAAACTTAAGTATGTGTTGCCTACATATATGTTTATGTCCTCTCCACTCTTTCCGAGGACCTCCCCCAGGCTTTCTTAAGCATCATCAATGACAATGTCCCCAACTCGAGTCTTTTTCCAGGAATTACAATCCACAAGCTCCAGCAAAGTGCATGGTGCAAACAGTAGATACTCAACAAATACTTGCTGAATTAATAAGGAACAGCAGATCTGTAGTGCAAGCCCCTTTCTTCATGTACGGAAGTATGGTAGGAGGTTCTCTCTTTCCTTCTCTGTGTCTCAGGCAGCATTTTGGCTAGTAGTACTTAGAGAAATTGTGCCTTACCTGAGTTATTAACTGATATAATACAATAATCACCAACTAAATCCCCCATTGGTTAAACATTGGGGTAAGCTTGCTTTAACTCAGGCTAAATCAGAACCCCTCATGGTATCAAAAGAAAAAGCCCATTTTGGTTTGTCTGTTTGTCTGGCTGAAAATGGCACAACAGAACTGCTGCACGGTTTGAGAGGAGTTGCTGAGAATGCTCCCTTGAGAATGGCATAGGTAAGCAAAACTAAATCCAAAAAAACCAGTGAGAGGTTCCAGGTCACCCAAATTGGCCTAGAAGAGTCCCACTAAGTGTCTTGTTTGTCCTCAATGGTGTCTGGGTTCGTAAAGGGAAGTTGAATTTACAAACTGACAATCTGCCTACTGGGGGTGGGGGGAAGACGACACTGACACCCAGTGGAAGAGAAGTAGCCAGGATAGGTCAGCTCTCTTGCTTTCTTTTGTTCACCCCTTCACTGTGGGTAGGGAGAAATGTCAAAGGCATCTTTTGTCTGTAAATCTTCCGAAGTCCTGATAAAAAGAAGGCAAGGAGGGAATAGACTGAAAGAAAGCTAAGACAAAACCTCAACACACCCACCTCAAAAACCACAGAACCCAATCGTATTAAAAACTGAGAGTGGAGGACACAATAGAAACTTGGGAGCTTTTAGTGTTCCTTTTTCCTGATTAAATGCAGATCACATAAGGGCTCTTAATGGGAGAAGGGGAGTACAGCTCCCAGTACATCTGGTCCCTGGTATTAATCTTAACTGTCTGGTGATATCAAGGCACATGGCTTCTGGGGCAGCAAATACCTGCAATGATGACTGAGTCAGTTCGGGCTGGGCCAAATTTCAGTGTCATCTCATGCTTGTGTTTATGAACTGCCAGGTGGTCCTCGTTTGTAAATCTCTGAAACGAAACAGAAACAGAGATGTGAAAAAAAAAGCCATTAAGTACCTTTTTAAAATGTCCTACCAAACATCCTGCAACAAGGTTGGTCCCTGGAAAGAGGGACTGGAGAAGGAATAGAAAGGAGGAAAAAATGGAAATGATGGAAAAGGAGAGAAGATGGATTAAAAAAGAGAAAATAGGGGAGGAGAAAACGAAGCACTAGAAATCTTGGAGGAGAGGGTAAGGGGAAGACCGTAGCACCAACTGCTCTGTAATATCAGGTCCAAACTAGAGAAATGGACAGATTGTTGGTGAAGTGGGATCCAGGAAGGAGGTTCCAAATGAAAAAAACATTAAGGCAAACTCGTAGCAAACAAGGGGAAAATAATTTTTAATAAAAATAATAAAGGAGAAGGGAAAGGCTGGGTACTAGTTGGCCATCACAAAAATAGGAAATTCAGAATGAAGCTCTCCACAGTGGGGCTGAATTGGACTGTTTATGAGCGGGCTAACAGGGAGATAAATTATGCAGAATTAGGAGAACCATTTAACTTCCTGGCCCCCACAGTGCTGCAGCAGGCGTCTGCCCAGATCTTTGGCTCAGGGTTTTAATGAGCCAGGATGGAGCTGTAGAGGACAGAGGCCCAACGGCCAGCAGTAATGGCAAACACCAGCCCCATTGGCCAAATGCTGTCTCCCTTAATCGGGCAGCCCGCCTGGGCTCCATCAGCCATAAAGGGGCCAGTGCAATGTTGTTGGCTATATAATGGTAGAATAAAAATGCAAGCAAAAAAATTTTGTTAGGGCAGGGAGAAGCCTGTGGCCAGGATGAGGGAAGGGAAAAAGGAGATGGTATAGAGATTTTATTTATTTAAGGGTTTGGGTGAAAGGACAATGAAAATATGAGGCTAGGTCTGCCTCAGTTTATGACTAAGTAAGACAGGGTTACTGGACAATAATTTATGCTCCCACCCCTTCTTCAGAAGGGGGAGGTGAAGGGAACAGATGAACAGCAGTAATTCAGAAGAATGATACACTCAAAATTTCCTCTGAGGCTGGCTGGCTAGTTCCTTCATTAAAACATGCCTGCAACACAGTAACAGCTTGGATGCTGCAGTTTTCCACAGCTCTTTCACCAGCCAGGCTCCAAAACATGGTGCTATTTGTCTTTTTGTTTCTAAAAATAATGATTGGTTAGTCCTCTCTTTTCACTTTCCTCATTAGATAGATACACACTTCCCACCAAAACTATACCTTTAGCCCTCTACCCACAGCTCTTCCTGACTGCAAACCAGACAGGAGTTGGCCCCATCCTAGAACCTATCCAGTCAAGAAAGCAACACTGAACTGTTTAAATTCCTTTATTTTATCTAAAAGTAGCTTTTCCCAAATTTGCTCTGAGCCCTATCATAACTAAAGCCAGCTTAAGACCTAAAATCCTTCCAGGCTAGGCCTATAGGCCTGAAGGGTGAAGGAAAATTTCAATTAAAATATGAAGAATCAAGAAGTAAAACAGTCAAAAGAACACTGCCTTAGTGGTTTCCAATGGATCTAGGACAAAACCGAATAAAGTGTGGGGATATTTAGCCAAGAACTTTAGTTTTCTCTATCGCTGGTGAACCGTAGATATCAACTTTTTCAGTCACAGATTTTTCCTAAGGAAAGAAGGGTGGGGGTGGGAAAGGGGGGAAACAGTCTGTTAACCATGGGTATATTTCTAGGTTAAACAAGTCACCATGGAGGGTCTGGGATTGCTGGGTATTCAGTAAAAGGAAATGAGCAGAACTAGTCTAAAAAGGAGGAAAAACCATCATTTCACAAGGATAGGAAGAGTAGTGGATTAGATGGGTATACGTTTTCAAAATGTAATGGTAGGGCTTCCCTGGTGGCACAGTGGTTGAGAGTCCGCCTGCTGCTGCAGGGGACACAGGTTCGTGCAGGTTCGTGCCCCGGTTCGGGAAGATCCCACATGCCGCGGAGCGGCTGGGCCCGTGAGCCATGGCCGCTGAGCCTGCGTGTCCGGAGCCTGTGCTCTGCAACGGGAGAGGCCACAACAGTGAGAGACCCGCGTACCGCAGAAAAAAAAAAAAAAAAAAGTAATGGTAATAACAATCTTTTTTCAAAAATACCTTTATAGATAACTTCAAGGAAATTTCCTGTAGGTAGCTTTAAAAAATTGGTACAATGTTCCAGAATACAGAAGAATGACTTTCCAGCAAAAAAGTCCTTTTTTACTACTGGAAATATAGCTTACCCAAAACTGCTTGGAGGAAGATTTTACTTTAGAATTTATTTTATTTTATTTAACTTATTTATGCATTTTTGTTGGCTGCGTTAGGTCTTTGTTGCTGCGCGTGGGCTTTCTCTCTAGTTGTGCGAGCGGGGGCTACTCTGTTGTGGTGTGCGGGCTTCTCATTGCAGTGGCTTCCCTTGCTGTGGAGCACGGGCTCCAGGAGCATGGGCTCCAGTAGTTGTGGCACGCCGGCTCAGTAGTTGTGGCGCATGGGCTTAGTTGCTCCACGGGCATGTGGGATCTTCCCTGACCAGGGCTCGAACCTGTGTCCCCTGCATTGGCAGGTGAATACTTAACCACTGCGCCACCAAGGAAGTCCCCTGGAGAAAGATTTTAAACCTCCAGGTTTCGCTCTGGTTAGGATTGTTTAATATTTTAAAAGGCAACTCCGCTTCTTGTTACAACTTCTCTGCACAGTCCTGACTTGTTTGTCCTCTAGTTCTTGTTCCTCTCTGCTGCACACCCCCGACTCCCTTCCACACCACCCTATTCCCCTTTGAGCTCTTTATTTTTTCCAAATCAAAAGCTGGGATATGAAGAGACTGAAGGTGGCTGAAGGGATCTCCCACCTATCAGCATCTCAGAGGGTTTTGATAACTGTGAACGTGTGTAGAAAAAAAAAAAATCACGTCTTTATTTTCACTAAACTCTAACTGAAATTTAGCATTCCTAATTCATAATAGAAATTGCACATATTTTCATATCACATTAGTTATTATAGATATCTCAAAATAGCCTTTATACTTATCACTACTTCAAAATTATGATAGTCACTAGACCTACCACTAGAACTTATAGACAGCATTATGCTTAAAAAAGCACGTTACATTATCAAATATTTTAAAAACTTTTTTTTTTTTTTTTTTTTTTGTGCGGTACACGGGCCTGTCACTGTTGTGGCCTCCCGTTGCGGAGCACAGGCTCCGGACGCGCAGGTTCAGCGGCCATGGCTCATGGGCCCAGCCGCTCCGCGGCATGCGGGATCTTCCCGGACCGGGGCACGAACCCGTGTCCCCTGCATCGGCAGGCGGACTCTCAACCACTGCGCCACCAGGGAAGCCCTAAAAACATTTTTAATAACTATATATCAAAATAATTGCTTCCTTTGTAATCCTATGTCTTTTATTTTATTGATTTAAAAATGTTATTCTGAGAAGGGGTTCATAGGCTTCACCAAACCGCCATTGGGGGTTATGACACCACAAAAGTTAAGAATCCCTCCTGACTAAATCAGGTAGTATGCTTTAGAGGATGAGCCAAAAGGGCAGAATTTTAAGAAGCAGGGCACTGGCCTGGTCTCGGCTCCGGTCATCTCTCCCTGCTATTTCTAACACAATTCTTTGTTGTTGTTGTTGTTGTTGTTTAGTACACGGGCCTCTCACTGCTGTGGCCTCTCCTGTTGCGGAGCACAGGCTTCGGACGCGCAGGCTCAGTGGCCATGGCTCACGGGCCCAGCCGCTCCGCGGCATGTGGGATCCTCACGGACCGGGGCACGAACCCGCGTCCCCTGCATCTGCAGGCGGACTCCCAACTACTGCGCCATCAGGGAAGCCCCGTCTAACACAATTCTTGTACGCCCAGAGTAGGAGGGAGAGAATAAGTTTACTGAAGTTTTTTTGTTTGTTTGTTTGCGGTACGCAGGCCTCTCACTGCTGTGGCCTCTCCCGTTGCGGAGCACAGGCTCCGGACGCACAGGCTCAGCGGCCATGGCTCACGGGCCTAGCCGCTCCGTGGCATGTGGGATCTTCTTGGACCGGGGCACGAACCCGCATCCCCTGCATCTGCAGGCGGACTCTCAACCACTGCGCCACCAGGGAAGCCCTTTTTTTTTTTTAATCAAAGTGAATGTCACTCTGGCTATGATTTTCATTGTTCCTTATATTCTCTCTCGTTTATTAAGAGTTAACTCAAGAATTCTCTAGATCAATCATGAACCACATGCTTAGGAAACCATCCCTCTAAAAGCAATTTCTCAATAAAAACATCTAAAATTATTAAGTGATAAAAATTTAACCTTATTAAAAAATAGATTAGGGGCTCCCCAAAGGATTTCCTTTTTGAATTATTGCCCATTAAAAATCTAGCTCTCCCATTTGTTAAGTGGGTCTTCCTTTGTTCTTTGCTCTTACCTATGACTAAGGTTTCAGCAAAGAGCCACTCAATTTAGGGAACATTCACTCTGGTTGTAGGGTAAATAATGATAATTATCAATAAACGTGTAGATATTCACCATCTCCAAGAAAACTGAGGGCTGATATTATTCAAAATGGGGGCTAAAGAATTTGAGTTACAGTGGATCCGGAAGGCATTTTATATGCCTTGGGAGAAGATTTGAGTATCAACACAAAGTTTAGAGTCTTATTTGCTCAAGTAAGTGTATCAGGACAGCCTCTTGGCATAAATGGGAGAGGGAAAGTATTATGTGCTTTTTTTTTTTTTTTTTTTTGCGGTACACGGGCCTCTCACTGTTATGGCCTCTCCCGTTGCGGAGCACAGGCTCCAGACGCGCAGGCTCAGTGGCCATGGCTCACGGGCCTAGCCGCTCCGCGGCATGTGGGATCTTCCCAGACCGGGGCACGAACCCGTGTCCCCTGCATCGGCAGGCGGACTCTCAACCACTGCGCCACCAGGGAAGCCCTATGTGCTAATTTGCACCCTATCTATAGACCAAGATGATTTAGATTTGCCCTATCCAATACGGTAGCCACCACCCACATGTGGCTACTGAGCACTTGAAATGTGGCTAGTCTAAATTGAGATGTACTGTACTAAATCAAAGACTTAGTACAAAAAAAGAAAAAGAATGTAAAATATCTCATTAATTTTATTTTGATTATATGTTGAAATGATAATATTTTGAATACACTGGGTTAAATAAAATATATTATTAAAATTAATGTCACTTATTTTTGATTTTTAATGTTACTACTAGAAAATTTAAAATTAGATATGTAGCTTGCATTTTGTGATTTGCAATATATTTCTTTTGGATAGCTCCGACCTAGATAACATGCTCGAAGAACTAATGGGAATTTTAATCATGTGCCAAACTTGATTCTTTTTGGTTTTCTTTAAATTTATTTTTTTGGCCGTGCCACGCGGCTTGTGGGATCTTAGTTCCCCGACCAGGGATTGAACCCAGGCCCTCAGCAGTGAAAGTGTGGAGTCCTAACCACTGGACCACCAGGGAATTCCCCAAACTTGATTTTTTCCCCGCAAACACATTTTTTCTAAATACAGTTTATACTATATGGCAGTGGTTCTCAACAAGGGGCAACTCTGCCCCCGACATTTGGCAATGTTTGGATAAATATTTGCTTGTGAACCTGCGGGATGTTACTGAACTCTAGAGGGTTGAGGCCTGGGATACTGATATATATCCTATAATGCACTGGCCAGCTCTCCAAAACAAAAAATTATCTGACCCAAAATGTCATTTGTGTCTCTGCTGAGAAACCCTGCTACAAGATAACAGGGAAAGAAAGAAACAAACAAACCAAAAAAAGGGCTGTTTTTTAGTTTCCCTTGCCAAACTGACAACACATGTTTTTGGATCTGAAACTTGGAAGGAAAAAAACACAGGCAGAAAACTCCCAACCTCATTTCATAAAATGGCTGATGTACTACTGATCTGCAAATACTTAGGATAGGGAAACTAGGAAGATGGAGACAGAAGGTACTGTAATTGGGAGAAAAGACTAAATGGAATTCTCATGCACTGCCTTGTTAGTATCAAGGAGATAACACAGAAAAAGCAAATCAAAACAATTTTGGCTACTTCTGAATTTTACTCCCCAATGGAGGAAAAAAAAATCAAGAAAGGAAATTTTCTTAGTTTAAGAAATGTTAAGAAGCATAAAATGGAATATCAGGACTATGAGGAAGTCAATCTGAAAAGTGGTATTAGTATTAAAATGGGCAGTGAAAGTACAGTTTTGATAAAGTTTCCATTTCTAGGAAGTTTCTTTCTCACCCATCCTCCTGGGAGGAGAAACCGGAACCCTGGGACTTCCCTGGTGGTGCAGTGGTTAAGAGTCCGCCTGTCAATGCTGGGGACACAGGTTCGATCCTTGGTCCGGGAAGATCCCACATGCCACAGAGCAACTAAGCCTGTGTGCCACAACTACTGAGCCTGTGCTCTAGAGCCCGCAAGTCGCAACTACTGAGCCTGTGCACCACAACTACTGAAGTCCACGTGCCTAGAGCCCGTGCTCACAACAAGAGACGCCACCGCAATGAGAAGCACACACACCGCAATGAAGAGTAGCCCCTGCTCGCCACAACCAGAGAGAAAAGCCCGCGCACAGCAATGAAGACCCAACACAGCCAAATAATAAATAAATAAAATAAATTAATTAATTAAAAAAAGAAAATAAACTGGAATCCTACTAGCAAACTGACAAAATAAGCAGAGCTAAGTAAAAAGTTAGGAATGCCTTGAAGAACAAGCATGGTGTGAACTGGAAATCAAGAATACATATCAATGAACGAAGCCTTAAATTTTTAAAAAAATTTATTTAACTTATTTATTTTTGTCTGCGTTGGGTCTTCGTTGCTGTGCATGGGCTTTCTCTAGTTGTGGCAAGCGGGGTTTACTCTTCGTGCAGTGCGTGGGCTTCTCACTGCGGTGGCTTCCCTTGTTGCGGTGCACGGGCTCTAGGCGTGCGGGCTTCAGTAGTTGTGGCACGAGGGCTCAGTAGTTGTGGTTCATGGGCTCTAGAGCACAGCCTCAGTAGTTGTGCTGCACAGGCTTATTTGCTCTGTGGCATGTGGGATCTTCCCGGACCAGGGCTTGAACCCGTGTCCCTTGCACTGGCAGGTGGATTCTTAACCACTGCGCCACCAGGGAAGTCCCTGAAGCCTTAAATTTTTTAATTTTTAAAAAGTTGATGTATGGGGCTTCCCTGGTGGCGCAGTGGTTGAGAGTCTGCCTGCCGATGCAGGGGACACGGGTTCGTGCCCCGGTCCGGGAAGATCCCATATGCCACGGGGCGGCTAGGCCCGTGAACCATGGCCGCTGAGCCTGCGCGTCCGGAGCCTGTGCTCCGCAACGGGAGAGGCCACCACAGTGAGAGGCCCGCGTACCGCAAAAAAAAAAAAAAAAAAAAAAAAAAAGTTGATGTATAATGTATACAAACTGCAAAAAATCTCAAGTGTACAGCTCAATGAATTTTTATATAAGTACATGCTGGTATAATTACAACCCAGATCGAGAGATGAAACATTTCAGGCACCCCAGAAGGCCCCCTCATAACCCACTTTTCTTAAGCTTTTGCGGTACGTGGGCCTCTCACTGCCGTGGCCTCTCCCGTTGTGGAGCGCAGGCTCCGGACGCGCAGGCCCAACGGCCATGGCTCACGGGCCCAGCCGCTCTGTGGCACACGGGATCCCCCCGGACCGGGGCACGAACCCACGTCCCCCGTATCGGCAGGCAGACTCTCAACCACTGCGCCCCCAGGGAAGACCTCTTAAGCTTTTAAATGAAATAATTATATAAAACACTTAGTACCTGGCATACAGCATGTATTCAGTTAGTTCTCTCCTCTTTCCCTTTTTAAATCTCAAGGCAGACCGGTATTGTAGTAAAAATTAAGTTTTTCTTTGTAGAATAATTCTAAATAAGTCAGTGCTTAGAGTTCTTTTCCTAATCCCGTTAAGACTAGTCTCCCAGAAGCTTTCTGAAACAGTAACACTAAACAGAATTGAAGGGAAGGCTCAGGGCAAATGAGAGCTCAGGCCAAACTAGAGCTAAATGTTTGTCTATTGACTCTGAGCCAAGCACAAGCATATGGGCATCAGGAATGTAGTAGTTTCAAGTAAATCCTTGGTAAAGTTTTGTGACTAATGAAATTTCTGTGCAGTATGCACTCAATCCCTAGCCAAATTCATTCCTGAAATGTTGTTTTTGGCCACCACAGCTCCAGTTTCCATGTGGATTTGTCTCACATTTAAAAATGCTCTTATATCCTGACCTATGATTAATTCACGTCCCTTTCCTTGTTTTAGAAGAGTAGGCTGGGGGAAGGAGACAAATCAGAACTCTTTAGTTATTAGGAAATGAGCCCTGAATGCCTAAACTATCAGGGAACTGAGTTTATATTTATGATAGTCTGAAAGTCACTTACGCTGAAACCTAACTACTCTCTTCTCCAAAGTTTGTGGGTTTGGCAGCGCTTCATGGACAGAATAGCTTTCTTTTATTACAGTATCTACACTTGGGCATATTCTGATGAAAGAAAATAGTTTGAAAAAGTGGGAGAAAACTGAGAACTATAGGTAGAAAGCTACAGAATATAGTGATATTGGTGCTGAGTAGGGTGGCAAGAATAGCTGACCTTTTTCTGAACACTATTTAATCACTTCAGCTGATCACATATCCTGAAAGAAGAAACTGGGAGATCGGCAACAGTCTTAATAAGGCTTCTCACCCTCACTGCAGAGCTTCTATTCCCAATGCATCATTTATATTTGGGAAAGCGGGGAAAGGGAGAAGGGAAGGGACTAAACACACACACCTCAATCCAACATAACTTTCGTTTGTACCTTAGTCAATCTTAGGCTCCTGCTTTCTACTTCAAGATGCTGCTGTTTACGAAATGAGTCACACATCCTGCTTTGAATGCTTCATAGCTCTTGAATGAATCATTTCAAAGTACGGGATTGTTCAACAAATAAATACAACCACAGCAGCAGCAGCTCATAGGCTGCATGTGTGAGCAAGGTAATTTACAGAGGAAAAATAAGAACAGGAAACTTCTTCTCAAAATATTCTAAGAGAAAATGTTGTCAGGAGAATGAAGGAGTATAAACTAAAGGGAGGGGGAAAAACCCACCAAATTGTACCTAAGGTAAATTTCTTTGTCTGTGGATTGAGGAATTTTCTGCTTGGGGAAGGCTGTTTGAGTGTCTTAGAAGATTCTGGCAGCTGACTAAATTAGTCCATTGTAAAAAGAAGGAATTTTGAGAGGAGAGACATTATTTGATAGTTGGTCTAGCAGAGAAGCCATCTGATAGAATATATGCCCCTCAAGGGCAAGAATTCTCATGTTTGCTCGTGGAAGTATTCCAAGCACTTAGAACAGTACCTGCACATAGTGGATGCTTAATAAACATTTGTTGAATAAATGCCAACTAGCATATCTCATTAAAGGGCTACAAAGCATCCCCAACTTTTAAAACTCTTATCCATGTGTACAATGGTAGGAGTATTTTCATCATCAACATTCAAAAGGAAAGTTGATATTGTAAACACCAGCTCTTTCCTATGGAACTAAAGGCTGGGCCCAGCGAGGACCAAGAATACCCTAATGGGAGGAGCTTAGAGTAAGAAACATAGAATTTCAAAAATTAAGACAACAGGAAAAGGTCAAAATGGCAGCAAAGGGGATTTAAATCACTGGGAAGAATTTCTTGACTCGGAGGGTGAGGGGGCTGAAATCATTTCCAAATGAGATTTTAAAGGAATGTAAAATCGATTAGTTTTCTGGTCCTCTTATATTTTTTTGTAAATGAATTTTTTTAAAATAATTATTTATTTATTTATTTTTGGCTGTGCTGGGTCTTCGTTGCTGCGTGCAGGCTTTCTCTAGTTGTGGCGAGCGGGGGCTACTCTTCATGAGGTGCGCGGGCTTCTCATTGCAGTGGCTTCTCCTGTTGCAGAGCACGGGCTCTAGGAGTGTGGGCTTCAGTAGTTGCAGCACACAGGCTCAGTAGTTGTGGCTTGTGGACTCTAGAGTGCTGGCTCAGAAGTTGTGGTGCATGGGCTTGGTTGCTCTGCGGCATGTGGGATCTTCCCAGACCAGGGCTTGAACCCGTGTCCCCTGCACTGGCAGGCAGATTCTTAGCCACTGCGCCACCAGGGAAGTCCCTGGTCCTCTTGTATTTTTATAACTTTATTTTCTCTTATTCTTCCACTAACACTTTCTATCCAGGTCAGTCGCTACTGATTTGCAAAATCCACCTGTTTTCAATTTTGTGCCTCCACACAATTGCCCTATTCTCAGACATGCCTTCCTCTCTCCCCTCAGTTTATCCAAATACTACAACTTTCCAAGGCCCAGCTGAAATCCAATTGCTTTTTGAAAGCTTCTCTAATCTTCAGTAGTCTATCTTTCCTGAACTTGTATGGCACTCTGAACAATCTGCACCATATAATTTAGAATTCTAGTCTACATGGTCTCACAGTTTTATCCTTTAAAGTAAACCATAAACTGCCAGAGGGTTAAAAATGTATCCTACACTTACTCTTTTTTTTTTTTTTTTTTTTTTGGCCATGACACGTGGCTTTTGGAATCTTAGTTCCCCAACCAGGGATTGAATCCGGCCCCGGCAGTAATACCGCCGAGTCCTAACCACTGGACCGCCAAGGAGTTCCCCTACACTCATTCCTTACCTTCCCCACCAACCCCATGTTGGGGCTTAACCCTGTGGAGAGCACACAATGGGCGCTCAATAAATTTCTTTTTAAGTGATTAGGTCAAGTTTTATATAGTGGTCTGAGAAAAACTGTTGAAAAGCTTTATCACCTTTAGATTCTAAGACCTTTAATAGGGCACACTTGCAGAATGATCTGATCCCTTTCCATCTCCATTTCCAAAGTATATTTCATCATGCAAATTAGTGAGAATCAGTGTATCCTTCCCACTGTTTTGTTAGACACCAGATTCCCTTTATTACAGAAAGGCACTTAGAACACTTTCAGTACACTGGAGTTATATTGCTGTTTTATGAAAGGACACCGGTGCCATGTCTTGTGGGTCAATTTACTTTCTTTGGATATCTGAGTCCATTGCTGAACTTTATTACCAACTAAAATGCTCTGTGCAAAAAATGTCAATTCATCAACAGCAACCTTTTCCTTCTTCACTCCCCAAACCACTAGTGGTAATTTTAACCACATCCTTTTAAGCATTTTCTTTTAGAATCTCAATTACTTGAATTTTATTGGGCAGAATATCAGCATCCCACAGGAGTCAAGCCATGTCAAGAACTGGATTCCTCTTTTTACAAAGTTTACCCTGGAGTATCTGACAAGAGGAAAAGGTATATTACAATCAAATCAACAAACCAGTTGGGGGTTGGGGAGTGGAAAAATGATATTCAAATCCACAGTCAACACTGAATTGCTGGATCTTCACTGTTAGGATCTGGGATTAACATTAATGCATTATTCCATAACATACAGACCAATGATGCAACTATTCCTCTAAGTAGCAGAAGTTTTAAACTCAGCCACACCCGATCACTCATTTTATTTTCATTCCTGTTCCCTCCTCCTGTTTATGACAAATGTGAAAAATCATGAGCCCCATGGGTGGTATCTTTCGCCTAATAAATCACAGCAGAAAGGAAACAAGCTCCAAAGGTCATACAGGCCAACTCCAACCAGGGACTGGGCAGTGTAGAAAAGAGGGTGGCAAATATAATTTCTTGTCAGTTTAACTGAGGAAAATTAGGTATTTTAGTTTTATTTTATTTATGAATCTTGTTTATTATGGGATTGAGAAATATAATTTTACTTCAGGTTTCCATGTACTTAGAAAGTCCTGGTCATCTCAACTTCCATGGGATTCCCTAGTATCATAGGAAAGCAGGAAGTATAAATCTTTTCTCCTCCTCGGCTTGCTCTTTTTATTTTTTTATTGTGGTAAAATACACATAACATAAAACTTACCATATAAACCGTTTTAAGTGTACAGTTCAGTGGTATTAAATACATTTATATTGTTGGCAACCATCACCACCATCCATCCCCCGTAACTCTTTTTCTTTTTTTAATTTATTTTTGGCTGTGTTGGGTCTTCATTGCTGCATGCGGGCTTTCTCTAGTTGCGGCGAGCGGGGGCTACTCTTCGTTGCGGTGCGTGGGCTTCTCTTGTTGCGGAGCACGGGCTCGGAAATAAAGTTAAATTTTAACCACAGCCATAAAAAAGCTCCAGCTGAAATAAAAATAAGCTACAAAAGTGACTTTAACATTTTTTTTTTTTTTTTTTTTTTTTTTTTTTTTTTGGTGGTATGCGGGCCTCCCTCTGCTGCGGCCTCTCCCGTTGAGGAGCACAGGCTCCGGACGCGCAGGCTCAGCGGCCACGGCTCACGGGCCCAGCCGCTCCGCGGCATGTGGGATCCTCCCAGACCGGGGCGCGAACCCGGTTCCCCTGTATCAGCAGGCGGACGCGCAACCACTGCGCCACCAGGGAAGCCCTTATTTTTTTATTGTGGTAAAATACACATAACATAAAACTTACCATATAAACCGTTTTAAGTGTACAGTTCAGTGGTATTAAATACATTTATATTGTTGGCAACCATCACCACCATCCATCCCCCGTAACTCTTTTTCTTTTTTTAATTTATTTTTGGCTGTGTTGGGTCTTCATTGCTGCATGCGGGCTTTCTCTAGTTGCGGCGAGCGGGGGCTACTCTTCGTTGCGGTGCGTGGGCTTCTCTTGTTGCGGAGCACGGGCTCGAGGTGCGTGGGCTTCAGTAGTTGTGGCACGTGGGCTCAGTAGTTGTGGCTTGCAGGCTCTAAAGCATAGGCTCAGTAGTTGTGGCGCATGGGCTTAGCTGCTCTGCAGCATATGGAATCTTGCCGGACCAGGGTTCGAACCCATGTCCCCTGAATTGGCAAGCAGATTCTCAACCACTGCACCACCAGGGAAGTCTCCAACTCTATTTTGTAGAACTGAAACTCTATACCCATTAAACAATAACTCCCCATTCTCCCCTCCCCCCATTCCCTGGCAACCACCATTATATTTTCTGTCCTTATGATTCTGACTACTCTAAGCACCTCATATGAGTGAAATCATACAGTATTTGTCTTTTTGTGACTTATTTCACTCAGCACATCTTCAAGGTTCCTCCACGCTGTAGCATATTGCAGAATTTCCTTCCTTTTTAAGGCTGCATGATAGCCCACTGTATGTATATTCCACATTTTGTTTGTTCATTTATCAGTAGATGGACACTTGGGTTACTTTTGCATTTTAGATATTGTGAATAATGCTATGAATACAGTTGTACAAATATCTCTGCTTTCAGTTCTTTAGGGTATATACCCAAAAGTGGAATTGCTGGATCATATAGTAACCCTATTTTTAATTTTTTGAGGAACTGTCATACTGTTTTCCTCATTGGCTGTACCATCTTACATTCCCACCAACAGGGCAGAAGAGTTCCAAATTCTCCATATTCTTGCCAACACTAGTTATTATCTGTTTTTTTTTTTTTTTTTAAGTAACCATTCTAATGGGTGTGAAGTAGTATATCATTGTCGTTTTGATTTCCATTTCCCTAATGATGAGTGATATTGAGCATTTTTTCATGTGCTGGTTGGCTACTTGTATATTTTCTTTGGAGAAATGTCTATTCAAAGTTTTCACCTATTTTTAAAAAAATTAATTAATTATTTATTTATTTTAGGCGGTGTTGGGTCTTCATTGCTGTGCATAAGCTTTCTCTAGTTGCGTCTAGCAGGGGCTACTCTTCATTGAGGTGTGCAGGCTTCTCATTGCAGTGGCTTCTCTTGTTGTAGAGCATGGGCTCTAGGCACGTGGGCTTCAGTAGTCGTGGCATGCGGGCTCAGTAGTTGTGGCTCGTGGGCTCTAGAATGCAGGCTCAGTTGTTGTGGTGCACGGGCTTAGTTGCTCCGCGGCATGTGGGATCTTGCCGGACCAGGGCTCGAACCCAAGTCTGCTGCACTGGCAGGCGGATTCTTAACCACTGCATCACCAGGGAAGTCCCTTGCCTATTTTTTTAATCAGATTGTTTTTTTTGTTGTTGCTGAGTTTTAGAAATTCTCTATACATTCTGGGTATTAATCCCTTATCCAATATATGACTTGCAAACATTTTCATCCATTCCGTAGGTTGCCTTTTTTTTACTCTGTGGACATTGTCTTTAAATGTACAAAAATGTTTTTATTTTAATAAAATCCAACCTGTCTATTTCTCTTCTCTTACTTGATCCTCTGGTGTCATATCCAAGAAATCACTGTCAAATCCAATATCATGAAGCTTTGTCCTATTTTTCTTCTATGAGTCTTATTTTTCTTCTAAGAGTCTTATACATAGTTGTTACATCTTCTTACTGCATTGAAACTTTTATTAATATATAATGTCCTTCTTTGTCTCTTGTAACTTATTTTGATCTAAAATCTATTTATTCTGATATTAGTAGAGCCACCATTGTGCTTTTTTGGATACTATTTGCATGGAGCATCTTTTTTCATCCATCCACTTAAAAAAATTATTTATTTATTTTTATTTTGGCTGCACTGGGTCTTAGTTGCAGCACGTGGGATCTTTGTCGCGGCACGTGGACTTCTTAGTTGCGGCATGTGAACTCTTAGTTGTGGACTTCTTAGTTGTGGCATGAGAAGTCAGTTGTGGCATGCATACAGCATCTAGTTCCCTGACCAGGGATTGAACCTGGGCCCCCTGCATTGGGAGCACAAAGTCTTACCCACTGGACCACCAGGGAAGTTCCCATCCATTCAATTTCAACCTGTTTGTGTCTTTGGGTCTTAAGTGAGTCTCTTGTAGACAGCATACAGTTGGATCATATAGGGTTTTTTGTTTTTATTAAAGTGTAGTTGATTTACAGTATTGCATTAGTTTCTGGTGTACAGCAAAGTGATTCAGTTATACATATATATTTTTTCACATTATTTTCAATGATAGGTTATTACAAGATATTGAATATTGTTTCCTGTGTTATATAGTAAATATTGCTTATCTATTTTATATACAGTAGTGTGTATCTGTTAATCCCATACTCCTAATTTATCCCCCCATTTCCTTTGGTAACCATAAGTTTGTTTTCTAGGTCTGTGAGTCAGTTTCTGTTTTATAAAGATTCATGTGCATTATTTTTTAGATTCCACATATAAGGGATATCATATAATATTTGTCTTTCTCTGTCTGGCTTGTTTCACTTGGCATGATGTTCTCTAGGTTCATCCATGTTGCTGCAAATGGCAATACTGCATTCTTTTTTGGCTCATATGTTTTTATCCATTCTGTCAATCTCTGTCTTTTGAGTGGAGAGTTTAATCCATTTACATTTGAAGTAATTACTAATAAGGAGGAACTTATTCTGTCATTGTGCTATTTGTCTTCCATATGTCTTATAGCTTTTTGCCCTTCATTTCTTGCATTACTGTCTTCTTTTGTGTTGATTTTTTTGTAGTGAAAAGTCTAAATTTCTTGCTCATTTTCTTTTGTGTATATTCTACAACTATTTTCTTTGTGGTTACCATGGGGATTACATTTAATATACTAAAGTTTTAATACTCTAATTTGAACTTATACCAGCTTAACTTCAGTAACATACAAAAACTCTGCTCCTTTACAGTTCTCTACCTACCCCTTTCAGTTGCTGATGTCACAAAATTACAACTTTATACATTGCGGACCCCAAAACATAAATAATTTTTTAAAATGCATTAATCTCTTAAATTACATGAAAAACAATACTTGAAGTGACAAACCAAAGTTACAGTAATACTAGCTTTTACAATATAAATTTTTTTCCTTAAATGTATTACTGTCTTAAATCATATAGGAAACAAAAGGTACAATTACAAGTCATTCATTCTTACAGTAATAATATTAGCTTTATAATTGCCCATGTATTTACCTTTTTTGAGATTCTTATTTTTCCCCACAGCTTTGTTACTGTCTAGTATACTTTCATTTCACTTTTCAAGACTCCCTCAAGCATTTCTTGCAGGGCAGGTCTAGCAGTCATGAACTCCCTCAGCTTTTACCTCTCCGGGAATGTCTTAATTTCTCTCTCACTTTTGAAGGGCAGTTTTGCTGGATATAGGATTCTTGGTTGACAATTTTTTTCTTTTAGCACTTTGCATATGTTCGGTCAACTGTTTGCTGGCCTCCGAAGTTTCTGATCAGAAGTCTGCTTATAATCTTATTGATGATTCCTTGTATGTGATGATTCACTTCTCTCTTGCTGCTCTCAAAGATTCTTTCTTTGTTTTTGGCCTTTGAAAGTTTGTTATAATGTGTTTTGGTGTGGGTCTCTGAGTTCTTCTTCCTTGGAGTTTGAGTTTGTTTTTTTTTTTTTAATTTTTTAAAAGTCTTTATTGAATTTGTTACAATATTGCTTCTGTTTTATGTTTTGGTTTTTTGGCCCTGAGGCATGTGGGATCTTACTTAGCTCCCCGACCAGGGATCGAACCTGCACCCTCTGCATTGGAAGGCAAAGTCTTAACCACTGGACCACCAGGGAAGGCCCCAGGAGTATGAGCTTTTTGGATGTTTATAGTTATGTCTTTCACCAAATTTGGGAATTGTTCAGACATTATTTCCTCAATTTTTCTCTCTGCCCCTTCTTCTCTCTTTCTCTATTCCCTCTCTCCCTCCTTCCCTCTACTTCTGGAACTCCCAAATGCATATATTTGTCTGCCTGATGGTATCCCACAGGTGCCTTAGGCTTTGCTTGCTTCTGTTAGTATTCACTTTCTGTTCTTCACACTTGATAATTTCCAAATGCCTATTTTTTCTTTTCTTTTTGTTTTTTTTTTTTTTGGCCTCACTGCACGGCTTGCGGGGTCTTACTTCTTCCCCAACCAGGGATCAAACCCGGGCCCTGGCAGTGAAAGGACTGAGTCCTAACCACTGGACTGCCAGGGAATTCCCCAAACTCCTATTTTCAAGTTCACTGATTCTTTCTTCTGCCTGCTCAAATCTGCCTTTGAATCCCTCTAGTGAATTTTTCATTTCAGTAACTGAATTTTCAGCCCCAGAATTTCTTTTTAGGTATTCTATCTCTTTATTGATATTTACATTTTGTTCATACATTGTTTTCTTGACTTTCTCTACATCTTCCTTTAGTTTTTTGAGATTTAAGACAGGTGTTTTAAAGTCTTTGTCTAGCATATCTGCCATGAGGTCTTTCTCAGGGACAGTTGATGTTGATTTTTTTTGTCCTTTGAATGGGCCATACTTTGCTGTTGCTTTGTACACCTTGTGGTTTTTTGTTGAACACCAGTCATTTCAATCTAATAAAACAGCAACTCTGGAAATCAGATTCTTTCCCCCTTCTGCAGAATTTGCTAATTTTTGATATTGTTTTTGTTTTTATGATTGGTGTAGGGTGTCTCTGTGCCAAGGATCAGCATGAGGTGTAAATTTATGTCTTCTCAGGTCTTTTCTGACACTTTCCCTAGGCATGCACAGTCACTTCCTAATTTTCCCCATATATGTGGCTGATCTTGAATGTCCTAGACTTTAATGTCTGGCTTCCAAAAGGGGAAAAAAGTGAAAAATGAAGGGGAGAAAAAGGGCACAGGCCCTTTAAATCCCCTAGAAGTCACTTCAGCCAGAGAGGGAGGGGCCTGTAACAATGTGAAGAGGTTCAACAAAATGGCTACCTGTTTACACCTCTGTGATCAGAAGCAACAATCAGCACCCAGAGCCTAGATCTCTGCTACTCAGAGGAAAGGACCTTTATGACCATCCTAGCTCCCCCACATGCTGTGTGCAAACTGCTCTAGGAACACATGCACAGATGCCTGGCACTGGCTGAGGGTGGGGGGGATGGGTAGCTGCTACTGTGCTGAGCTGAAATTGACTGAAATGAACCACAATTTACCCTCCAATTCTTGCCCTAGAAGTTGCAAGCCTTCAACAGACTCCAATTTTCCAAAATAGTTATATCAGACAGATTCTGCCAGTTCAATTGTTGTCTATGTGGGGAAACAGATTCTTGATCCTTTCCACTCTGCCACCTTCCCAGAATCCCTCTCTCTTTGTTTTATTATTAAATTTATTTATTTATTTATGGCTGCATTGGGTCTTCATTGCTGCACGCGGGCTTTCTCTAGTTGCAGCGAGCAGGGGCTACTCTTTGTTGTGGTGCACGGGCTTCTCGTTGCATTGGCTTCTCTTGTTGCGGGCACAGGCTCTAGGCCTGCAGGCTTCAGTAGTTGTGGCACGCAGGCTCAGCAGATGTGGCTCACGGGCTCTACAGCACAGGCTCAGTAGTTGTGGTGCACGGGCTTAGCTGCTCTGCAGCATGTGGGATCTTCCTGGACCAGGGCTGGAAGCCGTGTCCCCTGCATTGGCAGGCGGACTCTCAACCGCTGCACCACCAGGGAAGTCTTCCCTCTCTCTTTTTAATACCATTTTCGTGTGACTTTTTTCAGTAAGGCCATAAACTAAATTCTGTGTCCAGTGGCTTTAAAACCGGAAATCTGTGTGGCTTATCAGGCCTCTCTGGTCCTGAAATGACTGTTGTCAATTAATGCCTTGCATATTAGATTGCTTGGGGGAAGGTGGGGGGGTGGGGGTGAGGAACAGAAATGGAAGAGGTTTGGGAAAGACACTATTAGTTTCTAAACCCAACCCTCATTCCCAACCCTTCTCCCTTGCTTGCCTCCCATTATAAAGGCTGAAAAAGCCAGATACTCATTTTTCCAGTTTCCCATGCAGCTAAGATTAAAGCCATCACACAGTTCAGGCCAATGAGACACAGAAATCCACTGGGGGTTGGGGCAGAAGACTGCACTTCTGGGATAGCGTTTGCTTCCTTACAAAAGGGAAAGCTAGAAGAAGAAAATTCCTGGTGCTACTCCTTTTTTCTTCCTCATCCTCTGACAGTGAGGCAACACACTTGAGACTAAAAGGTAAAATAGCTAAAAATGGCAGAACAGAGAGGTAGAAAGTCCTCAATAACCTTGCTTAATTGCTCAGTCTTAATTCTTAGACTTCTTGTGTTACAGGTGTTCATGAAGTTTTAAGCTACCGTTAGGTACTTGTAGCTGAAACCATTTCTCCTAACCAATACATGATGGTTTTCAGGATATAGATTTTTCCTCATTTTCTATGTAAGGAACGTGGATATGGAATATGCAATAAAATATCTCGTTCTATACCTTTAAGAATACTTATCAATTGGACCCTAATGTGGAATTCCATTTTCATTTTCACATAGTATACCAAGTAAATTATTCTATCTCATCATCAATTTTTGCCTCAGCGCTCCTTAAAAACAATAGCTATATAGCGTCTGAGTTGGAAGGACAAAACAGTAGGAGAGGCACCCTATCATGCTGCTCTTGAAACTGAAGGAGTTAAAGATCACTCTTCACTAAGGTATGGAGTTTCAGGCAGAAGGACATCTTTTCTCATTCCTGGCTGCCCCTCTCCCTCAGTACCTAATGGCTGGCTCTTTACTAAATGCCAGGGCACTCTTGGGAACTATGCTAAAGAATTAACAACAACAGATCCATTACCTTTCTTTAGCTGGTAGCTACTTACTTGGATGGATTAATTGCTCAACAAACTTTAAAGGACCAGTGCCTAGGAGCAGAGAAATCCCAGGGACAATTCAGCAGGGCTTGGTCCCCTGTCAGTTACATGGTTAACTGCTTTCTCCATAGCTCTTGCCTAATGGTAGACCTTTTAGTATTCTACTTTCCAGATGTAGCCACTTAGTTGGGGTACCATTAAAGTTCCCAAAGGGACAACTTTAGTTCTTAACAAAGCAAGGAAACTTCTTTTTGGGGCAAAATGATTAACACACAGTCCTAGCAGTTGAAATTACAAACTTATATTTTTCAATCTCATCTCTCTTCCCCAATTCTTATTAGGATGTAATGAGCCCCTGAAAAACATCAAGTACTTTTTTTGTTGTTTGTTTGTTTGTTAAATTAATTTATTTATTTTTTGGCTGTGTTGGGTCTTCGCTGCTGCACATGGGCTTTCTCTAGTTGTGGCAAGTGGGGGCTACTCTTCATTGTGGTGCACGGGCTTCTAATTGAGGTGGCTTCTCTTTTTGCGGAACACGGGCTCTAGGCGCGTGGGTTTCAGGAGTTGCAGCATGCGGGTCCTACAGCACAGGCTCAGTAGCTGTGGCTCACAGGTTCTAGAGCTCAGGCTCAGCAGTTGTGGCGCATGGGATTAGTTGCTCCGTGGCATGTGGAATCTTCCCGGACCAGGGATTGAACCCATGACCCCTGCATTGGCAGGCAGATTCTTAACCACTGCTCCACCGGGGAAGTCCCAAAGAACATTTTATCATCTAATTTCCTACACAGTAAGCGATGTCATCCCTGGATCTCACATATGGGTGGGAAGGACAAACATGCAGTGTGAACAGTGTAGACCATAACCATTAAAGTTAGGAAAATCTACTACACTGTGTTTTTCTCTTGGGCTGCTAAAAATTTCACTACGGAAAAAGAATATTCTAAACACTTCTTGATAATACAGGAGATTCTGAATGCTTACAACAAACTGAGCAGAGCATATGTGAGTCACAGTACAGAGCATACAATAACTAAAACCCTGCCTTGTAAGGGCGTATACAATTTACTAGTGTAACAGTTAAGCCAAAAGAAAAATTAAAGCTGGGGAAGAGAAAGAGCGACGGAGAGAGAAAGACAGAGGGGAGAGGAGAAGGAGAGAGAGATCTCGGTCTCCAAAACTGAGTGCTTATATTGTTGGGGCATGCTTACAAGATTACACTCACTCACTCAAAAATAATTTCAAAATGCAGCAATACACTTTTGTTTTAAACAAGCTATCAAATCTTAAGTGCCCAGAGCCTTAGCAACCATAGAAGAGGTTACAGGCTGATAAAGAAATGGGCAAAGACAAGACTCAAATGGTTTGGCAGTCTCTAGAATAAACCAGAAGCTTATACAGGGTATACTGTTTTTTTTTTTTTTTTTTTTTTTGTGGTACGCGGGCCTCTCACTGCTGTGGCCTCTCCCGTTGCGCAGCACAGGCTCCGGACGCACAGGCTCAGCGGCCATGGCTCACGGGTCCAGCCGCTCCGCGGCATGTGGGATCTTCCTGGACCGGGGCACGAACCCGTGTCCCCTGCATCGGCAGGCGGATTCTCAACCACTGTGCCACCAGGGAAGCCCCCTATACAGGGTATACTGATTCTGCCTTGTCACCTTAATTTAACGCAGAAAAAACGTCTTACCCTGATTTGTTGACATATTCGGCTGATTTATCTTTGTGTCTAGCTTGGAAAGTTCTGAAATAAAACCAGGCAAATGGCAAACTCATTAAATTTGGATGTTTGCTTTTTAGCCATTAGAGATATATTTTAGAATGTTGGCCACTGAAGTCTATAATAAAAGAACACAGGCAGGCAGGGGAGAAGAATGGAATCTATGCTGCCTAACAGTAACACTTATCCACATGCTCCTTGACTTTCATAGTGATCCAATATAGCAACAACATCAAATACTGGGGAAACTGCCCCTGCTAACCTCTCCAGCCTCACCTCTTGCTGCTCTCCACCAAAATTTATGCTCCAGCAGCATAAAGCTATCTGCAGTTTCTCTGAACATGCTATGCTGTTTCATTCTCTTGTATCTGCTGTTCTCTTATGTGTGGAATGTTCTTCTCCACCTTCTCTGTCTGGCAAATTTCTATTTACCTTTCAAAAGCAGTTAAAGCATCATTTCCTCCATGAAACCTTCCCTGATATCTAATAGACCTCTCAATACTTGCAAATACTTATATTATTACATTTATCATATTACAAGTAATTACATTTTTATGTGTCTGCTTCACCTATGAGACAATGAATCTGTTGATGTCTTATCCATCTTTCTGTCACAGTATCTAGCATGGTGTCTAGCACATTGCAGATATTCAAATATTTTTTTATTAAATTGAACCCACAAAAGCTAAAGAAGCTCTGAATTAATTGAGAAAATTATTCATGGACTAGTTTTTGGAAACGTGTCCCCAGGCTTACTCAAGTTTGGAGGTACCTGGAAAAATACACAACAGGAAATGCCTTGATTTTAACAGTGGATCCTTTGTGTACACTAAGTCTCTCACTAGAGACATTTGTGAAAACCAATAGTCAATTTTTGATTGTGGTCTAAAATGATAACAAATTGCTCCATTTACATAGAACCCCCACTCCCCCACCTTCCCCCCATTATATCAGAATGGAGACAAACCAGCAGGTGGTAATGGGATCCTATTAACCATCAAAGCACATTACAACAGGCCCATCTGTTAGGAGAAGAGAGGAGAGAAAGGATAAATATAAAAACCATCAAGCATACCGACGGGTATCAGGGAAGATCTAAGTAGACTCTGGTACTCCTAGTCCCTACTTCTTGGTAACAACTCACTATAGCAAACTGCTAATTTCAACCATAGTGTGGTAGGCCAATAATAGCTCCTATACTAGTTTGCTAGAGCTGACAAGGTACCACAAACCTGGGGTCTTAAACAACAGAAATTTATTGTTTCATAATTCTGGAGGCCAGAGTTTGAAATCAAGGTGTCAGCAGGGCTGGTTCCCTCTGAAGGATGTGAAGGAGAATCTGTCCCATGTTTCTCTCCTAGCTTCTGGTGGTTTGCCAGCAATCTTTGGTCTTCCTTGGCTTGTGGCAGCACAACTCCAATCTTTATTCCCTGGGTGTACGTCTGTGTCCTGTTTCCTCTTTTTATAAGGACACCAGTTATACTGGATTAGGGGCCTACCCTCCTCCAGTATGACCTCATATCAACTAATTACGTCTATGATCCTATTTCCAAATAAGGTCAGATTCTGAGGTACTTGGGACTAAGATTTCAACATGTAAATACAGGTGCACAATTCAACCCATAACAGTTCTCAAAGATATGCCCATGTTCTAATTCCTAGAACCTGTGAATGTTACCTTATATGATGACTAAATTAAGGGTTTTGAGATGAAGAGGTTATCCTAGACGATACAGTTTGGGCCCTCAATGCCATCACAAGTATCCTTATAAGAGAGAGGCAAAGAAGAAGGTGATGTGAAGGCAGAATCAGAGATTGGAGTGATGTGGCCACAAGTCAAAAACTGTTGGAAGCCACCAGAAGCTGGAAGAGGTAAGGAAAGGATTCTCCTGAGAGCCTCCAGAGGGAGCATGGCTCTGCCTGCACCTTGATTTCGGACTTCTGGCCTCCTGAACTGTGAGCATAACGAATATGGTAGATATTAAACCAACTATCAATAATCACTTTATTTTTTTATTTTTTGTGTGTGTGTGGTACGCGGGCCTCTCACTGTTGTGGCCTCTCCCGTTGCGGAGCACAGGCTCCGGACGCGCAGGCTCAGCGGCCATGGCTCACGGGCCTAGCCACTCCGCGGCATGTGGGATCCTCCCAGACCGGGGCACGAACCCGTGTCCCCTGCATCGGCAGGCGGACTCTCAACCACTGCGCCACCAGGGAAGCCCTCAATAATCACTTTAAATGTCAATAGTCTAAATACACCAATTAAAAGAGATGATCAGAGTGGATCAAAAAACAAGACCCAATTATATGTTGTTTATAGGAAACACACTTTAAATATAAAGACATGTATAGATTAAAAGTAAGGGGATGCAGAAAGATATACCATGGTAACACTAATCAAAAGAAAGGGGAGTAGCTATATTAATTTCAGACAGAGCAGTCTTCAGAGCAAGGAAAGTCATCAGGGATAAAGAGATATTACATAATGACAAAGGGATAAATACTCCAAAAAGACAAAAAAATCCTTAATATACATGTGCCTAACAAGAGAGTGACAAAATACATGAGACCAAAACTGATAGAACTGCTAGGAGAAACAGATGAATCCACTATTATAGTCGGAGACTTTGGCACTCCTCTATCAGAAATGGACAGATCCAGCAGGCAGAAAATCAGTACGGACATAGTTGAACTCAACAGCACCATCAAGCAACTGAATATAATTGACATCTATAGAATACTTCATCCAAGAATAGCAGATTACACATTCTTCTCAAGTTCACATGGAAGGAACATTCACTAAGACCTCACTTGAGGCCATATAACACACCTTAACAAATTTAAGAGAATGGAAATCATACAATGTCTGCTCTCAGATGACAATGGACATAAAAAAGAAAAGCAAATTAAAGCCAAAGTAAGCAGAAGAAAATTAATAATAAAAATTAGAACAGAAATTAAAAACAGGAAATCAATAAAACCAAAACCTGATTCTTTGAAAAGATCAATAAAGTTGATAAACCTTTAGATAAGCTAACTAAGAAAAGAAAGAAAGGGAGTTCTCTGGTGGTCCAGTGGTAAAGAATCCACCTTACAGTGCAGGGGATGTGGGTTCGAAACCTGGTCAGGGAACTAAGATCCCACATGCTGCGGGGCAACTAAGCCTGTGCACCACAACTATTGAGCTCAGCGCCTCAACTAGAGAGCCTGCATGACGCAGACTACAGAGCCTACATGATGCAAACTACAGAGCCCATGCGCTCTGGAACCCGCACACCACAACAGAGTCCACACGCTCTGGAGCCTGTGTGCCACAACAAGAGAAGAGAAAACCCACACGCCACAACTAGAGAGAAGCCCACGCACCACAACTAGAGAGAAGCGCACATGCTGCAATGAAAGATCCTGCATGCCTCAACAAAGATCCTGCATGCTGCAACTAAGACCCAACGTAGCCAAAAGAAAAAAAAATTACGTACAACCTAATGAAATCTGAACATGTTATGAGACTACAGGGTAGGGAGAAACCAGCTTTTTATGAATTGGGGAAGTCATGATAAAGGAAAATAAAGATAATATTAAAAAAAAAAGAAAAGAGAGAAGACACAAATTATTAATATCAGATATGAAAGAGGGACACCACTCCAGATTACATGGATGTTAAAAGGATAATAAAGGACTATTATGAACAACTCTATGCCCATAAACTTGATAACCTAGATGAAATGGGCCAATTCCTTAAAAGACACAATCTGCTAAAACTCACACAAGAAGAAATGGACAATCTGAATAGGTCTATATCTATTAAATAAATTGACTCAATAATTAACAACCTTCCAAAACAGAAAGCACCAGGTCCAGATGGATCCACTGGTGAATTCTAGCAAACATTTAAGGAATAAATTATACCAATTCTCTACAATCTACTCTAGAGGATAGAAGCAGAGAGAATACTTCCTAACTTATTCTGTGAGGCCAGCATTACTCTAATACCCAAACCAGAGAAAGACATTACAAGAAAAGATGACTACAGACCATTCTCTGTCATGAACATGGATGCAAAAATCCTCAACAAAATATTAGTAAATCAAATCCAACAATATATAAAAAGAATTATAAACCACAACCAAGTGGGATTTATCTCAAGTATGCAAGGCTTGTTCAACATTCAAAAATTAATTAATGTAATCCATCACACCAGCAGGCTAAAGAAGAAAAATCACATGATCATATCAATAGGCAAAGAAAAAGCATCTGACAAAATCCTACACCCATTCATGATAAAAACTCTCAGCAAACTAAGAATATATGGGAACTTCATTAACTTGATAAAGAACACCTACAGAATACCTATAGTAAACGTTATACTTAATGGTGAAAAACTCAAAGCTTTCCTGCTAAGATCAAGAACAAGGCAATGATGTCCCCCACTCTCACCACTCCTTTTCAGCACTGTACTGGATATCCTAGCTAATGAAATAAGATAAGAAAAGGAAATAAAGTCATAGAGATTGGGAAGGAAGAAAGAAAACTGTTCGCAGATGACATGATCATCTATGTAGAAAATCCAAAAGAAACAACAAAAAACTCCCAGAATAAAAAATTATAGCAAAGTTGCAGGATATAAGGTTAATATACAAATGTCAACTGTTTTACTATATACCAGCAATAAGCAAGTGGAATTTGAAATTAAAAACACGATGCCGGGCTTCCCTGGTGGCGCAGTGGCTGAGAGTCTGCCTGCCGATGCAGGGGACACGGGTTCGTGCCCTGGTCTGGGAGGATCCCACATGCCGCAGAGCGGCTAGGCCTGTGAGCCATGGCCACTAAGCCTGCGCGTCTGGAGCCTGTGCTCCGCAACGGGAGAGGCCACAACAGTGAGAGGCCCACGTACTGCAAAAAAAACCAAAACAAAACCCCACAATGCCATTTACATTAGTACCTCCGAAAATGAAATACTTAGGTGTAAATCTAACAAAATATGTAAAAGATCTACATGAGGAAAATTATAAAACTCTGATGAGAGAAATCAAAGAAGAACTAAATAAATGGGTATTTATTGTCAAGATGTCATTTCTTCCCAACTTGATCTATAGATTTAATGCAATCCCAGTCAAAATCCCAGCAAGTTATTGTGGATGTTAACAAACTGATTCTAAAGTTTATATGGAGAGGCAAAAGACCCAGAAGAGCCCTTATTGAATTGTACACTTTAGATATGTGAGCTTCATTCTATATGAATTTTACCACAAAATTTAAAAAAAGAAGCCAACAACATTGTTAAGATGTCAGTTCTACCCAGCTTATCAACACAACCCCAATCAAAGTTCCAGAAAGTTATTTTGTGGATATTGACAGACTGATTCTAAAGTTTATATGGAGAGGCAAAAGACCCAGAAGAGCCAACACAATACTGAAGAAGAACAATGTTGATAGACTGACACTACCTAACTCCAAGATATACTATAAAGCTATGGGTAATCAAGACAATGTAGTATTGGTGAAAGAACAGATTAAAAGATCAATGGGACAGAACAGAGAGTCCAGAAATAGACCCATATAAATACAGTCAACTGATTTTTAACAAAGGAGCAAAGGCACACATTCTTCTCAAGTGCACATGGAATATTCTCCAGGACAGACCACACGTTAGGCCACAAAACAAGTCTTAATAAATTTAAGAATACTGAAATCATATCAAGCATCTTTTCTGACCACAGTGGTATGAAACTAGAAAACTGGAAAATTCACAAATACGTGGAAATGAGACATGCTACTGAACAACCAATGGGTTAAAATGAAGAACTTGAAAGGGAAATTTAAAAATACCTTGAGACAAATGAAAATGGAAATATAAGATACCAAAACTTATGGGATGTAGCAAAATCAGTTCTAAGAGGGAAGCTAAGAAAAATAAATACCTACCTCAAGAAACAAGAAAAATCTCAAATAAACAACTTAAGTTTACAGTTCAAGGAACTAAAAAAGAAGAACAAACGAGGCCCTAAGTTAGGAGAAGGAAAGAAATAACAAAGATCAGACCAGAAATAAATGAATTAGAGGAATATCCTTGGTGGCACAGTGGTTAAGAATCTGCCTGCCAACGCAGGGCACACAGGTTCGAGTCCTGGTTCAGGAAGATCTCACATGCCACGGAGCAACTAAGCCCGCGAGCCACAACTACTGAGCCCGTGCGCCTAGAGCGTGTGCACCGCAACGAACAGTAGCCCCCACTTGCCGCAACCAGAGAAAGCCTGCGCACAGCAATGAAGACCCAATGCAGCCAAAAACAAACAAATAAACAAACAAATAAATAAATAAATTTATATATATATAAAAAAGAATTAGAGACTACAAAGACAATAGAAAAGATCAATGAAACCAAGAGCTGGTTCTTTGAAAAGATAAACAAAATTGACAAATCACCAAGAAATCACCAAGAAAAAGAGGACAAAAACAAAAAAAAACAAGAAAAGCAAAAAACCAAAACAAACAAACAAAAAAACCCCACAGAAATCACCAAGAAAAAGAGGACAAAAACAAAAAAACAAGAAAAGCAAAAAACCAAAACAAACAAATAAACACCACAGAAATGAAAGAGACATTCCAACTGGTACCTCAGAAATACAAAGTATCATAAGAGACTACTACAAACAATTATAAGTCAACAAATTGGACAACCTAAAAGAAATGGATAAATTCCTAAAAACATACAACCTTCCAAGACTGAGTCATGAAGAAACAGAAAATATGAACAGACTGTTTACCAATAAGGAGACTGAATCAGTAATCAAAAACCTCCCAACAAACAAAAGTCCAGCACCAGATGGCTTCATTGGTGAATTCTGCCAAACATTCAAAGAAGAATTAATACCAACCCTCAAACTTCCAAAAAATAAAAGAGGAGGGAATACTTCCAAACTCATTTTACAAGGCCAGCATTACCCTGATACCAAAACCAGTCAAGGACACCACAAGAAAAGAAAATTATGGGCCAATATCCCTGATAAACTTAGATGCAAAAATCCTCAACAAAATAGTAACAGAATTCAACAATACTTTAAAAAGATCATATACCATGATCAAGTGGGATTTATTCCAGGGATGCAAGGATAGTTCAACACCCAAATCATTCAGTGTGATACACCACATTTACCAAATGAAGGATAAAAAGCGATCATCTCACTAGATGCAGAAAAAGCATTTGACAAAATTCAACAACCATTATGATAAAAATTCTCAACAAAGTGAGTACAGAGGAACATACCTCAACATAATAAAGGCCATACATGGCAAGCCCACAGCTAACACCATACTGAACAATGAAAAGCTAAAAGCTTTTCCTCTAAGAGGAACAAGACAAGGATGCCCACTCTTGCCACTTTTATTCAACATAGTACTGCAAATCCTAGCCAGAACAATTAGGCAAGCAAAAGAAATAAAAGGCACCCAAATTGAAAAGGAAGAAGCGAACCTGTCATTATTTGCAGATGATACATAGAAAATCCAAAGACCACCAAAAAATTCTTAGAACTAATAAGTGAATTCAGCAAAGTTTCAGGACACAAAATCTATACACAAAAAGTCTACTGCATTTCTATACACTAATAATGAACTATCATAAAGAGAAATTAAGAAAACAATCCCATTTATAATCACATCAAAAATAATAAAACACCTAGGAATAAATTTCACCACAAAAGTGAAAGATCTGTACACTGAAAACTCTAAGACACTGACAAAAGAAGCCGAAGAAGACACAAATAAATGGAAAGATATTCATGCTCATGGACTGGAAGAATTAATATTGTTAAAATGCCCATACTACTCAAAGCAATATACAGGTTCAATGCAATCCCTATCAAAATTCCAATAGTATTTTTTCACAAAAAGAACAAACATTCCTAAAATTCACAAAAGACCCCAAATAGCCAATGCAATCTTGAGAAAGAACAAAGCTGAAGCATCATGCTCCCTGATTTCAAACTATAGTACAAAGCTACCATAATCAAAATAGTATGGTACTGGCATAAACACACACACATATATCAATGAAAGAGAGCCCAAAATAAACCCCTGCATATATGGTTAATTAATTTATGACAAGACTATACAATGGGGGAAAGGACAGTCTCCTCCATAAATGGTGCTGGGAAAAACTGGACAACCACATGCAAAAGAATAAAACTGGACCACTATCTTGTACCACATACAAATATTAACTCAAAATGAATTAAAAACTTGAATGTAAGACCTGAAACCATAAAACTCTTTAGGAAAAAACATAGGCAGTAAGCTCCCTGACATCCATACTGGTGACTTTTTTGGGATCTGACATCAAAAGCGAAGGCAGCAAAAGCAAAAATAAACAAGTGGGACTATATCAAGCTAAAAAGGTTCTGCACAACAAAGAAAACCATCCACAGAATGAAAAGGCAACCTACTGAAGAGGCGAAAATATTTGCAAATCATATATCTGATAAGGGGTTAATATCCAAAATATATAAAGAACTCATACAACTCAAAAGCAAAAACCCACACAATTCAATTTAAAAACGTCAGAAGATCTGAATAGATATTTTTCCAAAGAAGACATACAGATGGCCAACTGATACGTGAAAAGATGTGGAACAACATTAACCTGTATCGATGGATACAGAGGGCCAGTCATATGTGGAATCTTAAAACAAAACAAAAGCCCACCAAACTTACAGAGAACAAATTGGTGGTTACCAACAGTGTGGGGGGTTAAGGGGGTCAAATGGGTGAAGGGGGTCAAAAGGTACAAACTTTCAGTTACAAAATAAATAAGTCATGGGGATGAAAGGTACAGCATGGTGACTACAGTTAATATATTACATATTTGAAAGTTGCTAAGAAAGTAAAAGCTCTCATCACAAGAAAAAAATTCTGGGACTTCCCTGGTGGTCCAGTGGCTAAGACTCCACGCTCCCAATGCAGGGGGCCCAGGTTTGATCCCTGGTCAGGGAACTGGATCTCACATGCCGCAACTAAAGATCCCACATGTGGCAACTAAAGATCCTGCACGTTGCAACGAAGATCCCACACACGGCAACGGAGATCCCACGTGCCACAACTAAGACCTGGCACAGCCAAATAAATAAATAAATAAGAAAAAAAAATCTGTAATTATGTATGGTGATGGATGTTAACTGGATTTACTGTGGTGATCATTTTACAGTATATATAAATATCAAATCATTATGTTGTACACCTGAAACTAATATAATGTTATATGTCAATTAAACCTCATTTTTCTTTTTTTAAAGGAGCAAAAGCAATATAGTGGAGCAAAGATAATCTTTTCAACAAATAGTGCTGGGACAACTAGAAATCCATATGCAAAAAAGTGAATTTAGACACAGACTTTAAATCCTTTGCAAAAACCAGCTCAAAATGGATCATAGACATAAATGTGAAACATAAAACTATAAAACTCCCAGAAGATAACACAGGAAAAGACCCAGGTAATCTTGGGTTTGGCAATGACTTGAGAGACAACAACAAAGGCATAATCAATAAAAGAAATAATTGATAAGCTGGACTTCATTAAATAAAAACTTGTGTTCTGTGAAAGACAATGTCAAGAGAATGAGAAGGTAAGCCATAGCCTGGGAAAAAGTATTTGCAAAAGACATTTGAGGGCTTCCCTGGTGGCGCAGTGGTTGAGAGTCCGCCTGCCGATGCAGGGCACACGGGTTCGTGCCCAGGTCCGGGAAGATCCCGCGTGCTGCGGAGCGGCTGGGCCCGTGAGCCATGGCCGCTGAGCCTGCGCGTCCGGAGCCTGTGCGCCGCAACGGGAGAGGCCACAACAGTGAGAGGCCCGCATACCAAAAAAAAAAAAAAAAAAAAAAGACACATTTGATAAAGGACTGCTATCCAAAATACATAAAGAACTCTTAAAACTCAATAAGGAAAAAACCCGATTAAAAAATAGGCCAAAGACCTTAACAGACTCTCGCCAAAGATATACAGATAGCACAAAAACATATAAAGAGATGCTGCACATCATATGTCATCAGGGAAATGCAAATTAAAATGACATACCACTACATATCTATTCTATTGGCCAAACTCTGGAACACTGATAACACCAAATGCTGACAAGGGTGTGAAGCAAAAGCAACTTTAATTCATTGCCAGTGGGAATGAAAAAATGGTAGAGCCAATTTGGAAGACAATTTGGCAGTTTCTTACAAAAATAAACATATTCTTACCATACGATCTAGCAATCATGCAGTTTGATATTTATCCAAAGGAGCTGAAAATTTACATCCACACAAAAACCTGCACATGGATTTTTATAGCAGCTTTATTCATAACTGCCAAAACTTGGAAGCAACCAAGATATCCTTCAGTAGGTAAATGGATAAATAAACTGTGGTACGTCCAGACAATGGAATGCTATTCAGTGCTAAAAAGAAATGAGGTGTCAAGCCATGGAAAGACATGAAGAAACCTTAAATGCATGTTAAGTGAAAGATGGCAACCTGAAAAAGGCTACATACTGTATGATTCCAACTATATGGCTTTCTGGAAAAGGCATAGCTATGGACATAGTAAAACGATCAGTGGTGGCTAGGAGTGGGGCGGAGGGGGGGAAGATGAATAGGTGGAGCACCGAGGATTTTTAGGGCAGTGAATATACTCTGTATGATAATATAACGATGACTGTATGTCATTATACATTTGTCCAAACCCATCAAATGTACAACACCAAGAGTGAACTCTAAGGTAAGCTGTGGACTTTGGGTGATTATGATGTATCGTTGTAGGTTCATTAGTTGTAACAAATGTGCCACTCTGGGGGATGTTGATAATGGGAAATGCTATGTTTGTGTGGAGGCAGGGAGTATATAGGGAATCTCTGTACTATCCTCTCAATTTTGCTGTGAACTTAAAACTGCTCTAAAAAAACAGTCTTAAAATTTTTTTGGAAAACCACTAAGTAAAAGTAAATAGATTGTTGCAAGTTTATTCTCATAGAGTGCTCAGAAAAAGAGCCTGAAAAATTAAGCCTGAAGTAGAGTACTCATTGCTTATATTTCTATAAGACAGAAAAGCATGGTATAGCAGAAAAGTCCAGCTTCTAAACAAGAACTGTAGTCTCTTTGACAGAGCTCCAATCCAATTATGCCCTAGCCACTGATTTTTCTATCACCACTTCCCCTTTGTTTCAGAGACAGCATCCATGACCTTCTATTCATGTGGTGGAGGAAGAAATTGCTTCCCAGAAAGGCTTTTAGCCCACTGCATTTTACTAGATAAAGAGAAAACAAAAAGCCATTCGACTCTGACAAGCTGATTCCTGCCTACAGAGGAGCAAAATGCCTCCCTCAGGACTACAAGGTACAATATGTTCAAACCTTTAACCACCGCTCTGCCATGAGCTGCTACATATGTGCACACAACTCTCTCTCCTCTGAGCAGTCACATGCATAACTGAAAGTACAAGCCTCCATAAGGCCCTGTCTGGCTGCAGCTTCAAATGCATATAAGTAAAAGAATGCTGAAATAAAGTCTCCCCTTTTCACTTTTGCAATTATCTAGGTAAAAATTAAAAGGGAAGAAAAGGAAAGGCTGAAGAGGGAATAGCTAAACTGTTGAACTTAACATGGTACCTTAAAGAACATATTTAGACACCCAGACCCCTGAAAATTTTAGAGTAATTACTTTTATTGTTCCCTCCAAATACAGTCTAAGTGGACTACAGTCTCTTCCTTAATCCTAAGAAATGTCTGAAACTGAAGTATAATAAAATGACAAATGTCTGAAGTTATAAACATTAACACAGTGAAAAAAAATTAATGCACACAGATTGCCACTGTGTAAAAAAAAATGATGCTAACTGAAGTGATAGATGTCCGTAATACTATCTGCCCACTCTGGTATTATACAGCTATCTCCACCTACACGCCACAACAGATCTTTAAAACTACCTCAACAACTCTTTTCACTTGAGTCAAATAACTTATGGTAGTGAAAGGTTTTTTTGTTTTTGTTGCTATTGTTGTTTTGGTTAGTAAGCTTGAGAAGAGAGACACAAAAATGAGGTAACTGAGGCTAGCATTAAAATGTAGGGCTTCCCTGGTGGCGCGGTGGTTGAGAGTCCGCCTGCCGGTGCGGGGGACGCGGGTTCGTGCCCCGGTCCGGGAGGATCCCGCATGACGCGGAGCGGCTGGGCCCGTGGGCCGTGGCCGCTGGGCCTGCGCGTCCGGGGCCTGTGCTCCGCGGCGGGAGAGGCCGCGGCGGTGAGAGGCCCGCGTACCGCAAAAAAAAAAAAAAAAAAAAAAAAATGTAGGACCTTTTTCTTTTCGTTTTTTTAAATAATCATCCATCCTATAAGGCTGTCACTGTCTACCTGATAACCTCTTAGGAGCCAAGCCTGTAGTTTCTGTTTGATAAGTTGCTGCCCTGAATCACCTTTTCTTTGTATTTACAGTTTTTCAGAAACTCCTGGCAGGACACACACACACACACACACACACACACACACGTACACATATACACACAACTAACTGGCTTGTCAGAGGCATCCAACAAAATAAACAAATGAGATCTTTGGATATCCAGAGTAATCATTTTGACAGCTTGTGACCTTGCCCAATAAGGTATTCTTAGCTCTGAAGCCAAGAATTTGACTTCATGGTCAAAGGTAGGAAAGACAAGACTCTAGTCAGATACTTCCTACAGTTGAATGCAGAGTTAGTTCCACATAGTCCACGGTTATATAATGAATCATTATTAGAATCAAGAAGGAAATGTATATTTTAAGCAACTTTCCAGTAAAGGATAAAGAGATTCAGACAAACATACAAAGAATCCCTTTACTAAAAATGTCAACTATAAGACTCTCCAGGGACAGTAATGGAGGTTCCTCAAAAAACTAAAAATAGAACTACCATATGACCCAGCAATCCCACTACTGGGCATATACCCTGAGAAAACCATAATTCAAAAAGACACATGTACCACAATGTTCACTGTGGCTCTATTTACAATAGCCAAGACATGGAAGCAACCTAAGTGTCCATCAACAGATGAATGGATAATGAAGATGTGGCACATATATACAATGGAATATTACTCA
>NC_041219.1:86819787-86824883 GCF_002837175.3 Physeter macrocephalus | reverse complement strand
CAGGAATAAAGACGCAGACATAGAGAATGGACTTGAGGACATGGGGAGGGGGAAGGGTAAGCTCGGACAAAGTGAGAGAGTGGCATGGAAATATATACACTGCCAAATGTAAAATAGATAGCTGGTGGGAAGCAGCCTCATAGCACAGGGAGATCAGCTCGATGTTTTGTGTCCACCTAGAGAGGTGGGATAGGTAGGGTGGGAGGGAGACGGGAGAGGGAGGAGATATGCGGATGTATGTATATGTATAACTGATTCACTTTGTTATACAGCAGAAACTAACCATTGTAAAGCAATTATACGCCAATAAAGATGTTAAATCAGAAACTAACCATTGTAAAGCAATTATACTCCAATAAAGATGTTAAATAAATAAATAAATAAATAAGACTCTCTGGGGGGCTTCCCTGGTGGCGCAGTGGTTAAGAACCTGCCTGCCAATGCAGGGGACACGGGTTCGATCCCTGGTCTGGGAAGATCCCACATGTCGCGGAGCAACTAAGCCCGTGCACCACAACTACTGAGCCTGCACTCTAGAGCCCGCGAGCCACAACTACTGAGCCCATGTGCTGCAGTTACTGAAGCCCGCATGCCTAGAGCCCGTGCTCTGCAACAAGAGAAGCCACCGCAATGAAAAGCCCGTGCACCACAACAAAGAGTAGCCCCCTCTGGCAGCAACTAGAGAAAGCCCACACGCAGCAACGAAGACCCAATGCAGCCAAAAACAAATTAATTAATTAATTTAAAAAAATACTCTCCGATCTCTTTTGATCCTTTATGTGTACTTCTACATGTTTTTATCAAAATTATTTCACATAAATATTTCCATGTATCTACTTAGCCATATATTTCCACTTCTAATCATAAATGAAATGTCTATCGCATCAACACACCACAGTTCGTAAGAGAAAAGGAAAGAGCAGATATATGAAAGTGCTATGAAGTCAAAGAAGGAAAGACTGTGAGATCTGAGTGGAGAAGAATTCTATTATTTAACAGTTAAGACCCTCCATGCAGTCATACCTCCAAAAAGTCAGAGAATAATTAACAAGTTATCAATCATTGGGCAGATCATGTATCTCACTACACTGGTAACATACACCGAATCATACCCTAATTCCACCTTAGTCACGTTTCCTCTTGTTACCAATCAGTATGGCAGCCACAATAACAAAAGCCCCACTGCTACATGGCACTACATAAAGCAAGACACCCAGATACGATCCTTTGCATTTGGGAGCTTACAGGCATAAAACTAAGAGGAGGAAGAAGGGAGTATGAGTGAGGAAGAAGGGAATATGAGTCAGGAAGTGACCCAGTCTAGAATTCAAAAAGATAACACCACAGTGTTTCTTTGGGCCTATTAGTGGAGAATGCTGAAGCTATGATTTTTAGGTCACGGTTTTCTAGCTCTGTCTACATTTCTGGTTGGTCAAGAATTAGTTTTCCTTCCCATCTTAAAATCATGCCCCTGCTACTAAACAGTGGTTGTTTACCTCACAAAGAGTTAGATACATCTCAGCAGCATTCCCAGGTACATAAAAAACATTATAGATTAATAAGGCTGAGGCAGTTGCAGAGATGGCTCGCTGTTTTAGTAAGAATTCTTATCTTTTTGTACAGGCAGAGCTCAGCTGTCGATCCAGCTCTCTCTGCTATGGCAGCCAGACGACTACCTACATCAGTAACAAACTATAGCTAGCACTTACTTAAATGACTGCATTTGGACCAGTGCAAAAAAACACTACTTATTCTTTTTTTTTTTTTTCCCTGTGCTAGATGTGCATATTTACATGTGTATGGAGAAGAATAAGGAAGCA
The DNA here is from genome assembly GCF_002837175.3 of Physeter macrocephalus. Taxonomy (NCBI): domain Eukaryota; kingdom Metazoa; phylum Chordata; class Mammalia; order Artiodactyla; family Physeteridae; genus Physeter; species Physeter macrocephalus. Next base: position 86,823,063 of record NC_041219.1, on the reverse strand, counting down.
ATTTATCCTAGTAGAAGTGCTGGTCTGAAGTGTGCCTGGGTTTGTATTATAGCTCCATCACAAAGTATTGTATGACCTTGTACAAGTTATTTAACCTCTCTGAGCCTTAGTTTTCTCATTTGTAAAACGGAGATAATATTATACCCTCCCTCGGGATTTCTAGGGCTAAATAAAATAATATCTGTAAACTATTTCTCCACAGTATATAAGAGCTCAGTTAGCTTTAGCTATGGTTGCTGTTGCTGCTGTTATTATTATTAGACATTGATAAAGTTAAACAATTTTCTTTGTTTTTGTTCTCTCCCATTCCCCTCATATGATCCCCATATAATTTTCCTATACATTATATAAACACAACATTTCCTCTAAGTTGTAGATGTATGTATGCACACATAAGATGTTGGCCTGCACTAACTGATGTTAATCCTGAACATTACGCTATAGAGCCTACCCTAGGCTAGGGTTCATTTTTACCATAGAGTCAATTCAGTTCAACAAGTAAGGAAATTAAATTAGTGCTGAGGCCAAGACTGGAAGATTCTCATATGTAGCCAAATCTAAAAGGTAAAGAGTCAATATCTCTATGAAAAGAGATCTTACCCAATACCAGGGAGTTAACATTCTAAGTAGATGGGAAACTTGAATCCCAGAACTAAAGAAATAAAGTCACTCCCTTTCCCCCATATTTTATCAATCTAAAATTTCCATGGGAATTCCCTAGTGGTCCAGTGGTTAGGACTCCATGCTTTCACGGCCACAGGTGCGGGTTCAATCCCTGGTCGGGGAACTAACATCCCACAAGCCGCGCGGCACGGCCAAAAAATAGTAATAATAAGTAAAATAAAATAAAATAAAATTTCCAAACCAGGACAAGGAGGAAATGTCTCTTTCTACCCAAAGAGAATTAAGTTGTTTCTAGTGTTTACTGGTGCCCTTCTTAACTTATACTTCTCGGGAATTCCCTGGTGGTCCAGTGGTTAGGACTCGGCACTTTCATTGCAGAGGCCAAGGTTCAATCCCTGGTCAGGGAACTAAGATTCCATAAGCCGTGCAGCGTGGCCAAAAAAAAAAAGATTTATACTTCTCAACTAGCGTCTAGCAGAAGGAAGTTGAGATACCCCAAACAAACCTAACAAGTAAATCTGTTTATCTTTGACATCCTCATAAGTCATCATGTCTCTTTTGTTTAGAGGCCATTCTACCTAAGCCAGTTCTCATCTACTAACCCCTAAACCCAAATAAAAACTTCTATTCCTTTATGTAGCCAATATTACATCCGTGGTTAAACTAATTTATACTAAAGTGTGAAGGATAGCTCCCATACTTTTCTAATAACATTAACTTACATGAATCTTTAATTAATGTAGAAGTACATTATTTAAATGTACTTCTACATTTAAACAGAAGTAAATAAATCAGTTTATTTACACTGATTTTTTCAATCACATATAAGGAGGCTGCCAATGGGAGAGAAGGAGAGGAGACTTTATTGTACTTGACTTCAACAAAGAAAAAGGGATCAAAGGCTTTACTTCCTCTCACCTTGCCCAGCCCTAATAACTTGACTCCCCAGAAACAGTCCATTCAGTGTTCATCCTGTCCTTGTTCCCAATACCTAGAACCAGTAAAACTGTCTCCAGGCAAGCCAAATCCTTTAACATCAGAGAGACTCCCAGTAGAGAAAAAAGGCTGGCCACATAAATCTCCCTAGATTTGATTCTTGTACCTTTAGAGAGACCTCAGAGCTGTGACCTCACATCTTAATTTTCTCTCCCCCATTCTCCAACTATTCCCAATCACATGGTTATCCGCTCATGACTTTAAAAAAATTAAAGAAATGCATGATTCTAACTATATGACATTCTGGAAAAGGCAAAACTATGAAGACAGTAAAAAGATCTGTGGTTACCAGGGGCTGAGGTGGGGTGAGGGATGAATAGGTGGAACAACTGGGGATTTTTAGGGCAGTGAAACTATTCTGTATGACATTGTAATGGAGGATACATGTTATACATTTGTCAAAATGCATAGAATGTACAACACAAAGAGTGAATGTACAAAACAAAGAGTGAACCCTTATGTAAACTATGGACTTTAGTTCATACTAATGTATCAGTATTAGCTCATCAGTTGTAACAAATCTACCACACTAATACAAGATGTGGCAGGTTGGAGGTACAACAAGTTGGGGGGTAGATGGGAACTCTTGGACTTTCAATTTGTAAATATAAAACTGCTCTAAAAAAAATAAAGTCTATTAATCTTTTTTAATTAGAGGAAACACTGGTTAATAATCCCCACCAGGTACAATGGCTAATAAGCCAAGATAAGCAGTACAAGAGGAAAGCAAAAAATAAAAAATTAAGACGATAAGGCTTGATCTCAAACTGGAGAGGACGATAACTAAAGACAAGGAAAGAGACTTGAGGAAATGAGAGAAAGACAACTCTCGCAGCATTTTTATAGTGACTAGTGTGCAAAACACTAAAGCAAATGCTATCTCCCTCAGAGAAAAAGAGAAGCCAAGCTCATACGGGGTACTGAGATACTCAGCAGAAAAATCACCACCATTAAGCCTCTGGCATACTTACGAGTGTCACCCTGATGCCTCTCCCTGTGGCTAAGAAATCAGAGCTTGTCATTGTAACCAAGTCTGCAACCTGTGCTGGTGCCAATCTGTATAGTAGATTGAGGTATTTTTCAGAAAAATCAAGGGGTAATTGCCCAGTATCGAAAGAAGATCTGACCCTTGAGAGGAGAAAAGAGGCGTTCCTTTTGCCATTGGATGATCCTCTCTGGAATAACATAAATGGCTCTTAGAGAGATTATATATCTGATAAGCAGAGCTGCAACTCTGACAGCCAATCTGCTGAATGCCGAACAGAGCACTCAGCTTTCTACAGTGACTCAAAGGACATGGTAAAGCTGCAGATTTATTCTGCTGACTTTCCTTGCAGAGCTAGTCAAGTTTTTCAAAGGCAAAAAGGAAGAACTCTTTCCTTCCAACCCAGGGAATTGCAAATTCCACCTGGGATCTAAAGACAGAACTATGTTTGCTCCAAATCTGACATCATCGATGTGAACAAGGAGATTTAAAAGCTGGAATGATGGCTGGCAATTTTAGTCTTTAGAGCAGAAGCTGGTTCAGCTCTTCAATCTGCCAGCAGAATCAGCAGCCACACGGGGCACATGGTGTGCCAGACTGGGAATGGGCTAATTTCACAAAATTCATTCTCATTCTCTCTGTATTTTTTTTTTTTTTTTTTTTTTCGGTAG
>NC_041219.1:86806278-86819753 GCF_002837175.3 Physeter macrocephalus | reverse complement strand
ACGCGCAGGCCCAGCGGCCATGGCTCACGGGCCCAGCCGCTCCGCGGCATATGGGATCCTCCCGGACCGGGGCACGAACCCGCGTCCCCTGCATCGGCAGGCGGACTCTCAACCACTGCGCCACCAGGGAAGCCCTCTCTGTATTTTCACATGACAATTGCAAATAGTCCAGATTCTTACCAAAGCACAATCTTAGGTAGCATATTTCACTGCACAAAGAAATTTAAAAGTAAAAACACAAAGGTACCATTACAAAGAGGTAAATCCCAAAGCTTCCACCTTTTCTCCATGATGCTTTCTTTCCTCCTTGAAATCCTTTCCTTAACCTGTTAATTTTATGAGAAGACTTAAAAAGCAAAATCTGTCTACAATAAACTATAAATAGCATTTCTGCCTCACAATTTGTATGTCACTTCTTCAAGATGAGATTTTGAAAGAGAAAAGCTTTCTATACATCCTAACTCGAATGTAACAGCCACATGCTATGATTTATAGGACAGTCCCTCTGTGGTTAAATAGATTCAACCGTCAACAGACAAAAGAAAAACTAGGCTTGAGAGTTAAAAGATACCCAATTTGTTTAAAACCTTTTTTTATGTTATCTTATGATAAACAAAGACTAAAAAACACTAACATTTAGACGGAGCCAGTTTTATTTTTATTTTTAAAAACATGCATTACTGTACTGAGCAAGTACCCTGGAATAGGTACTGGAGGAAGGGGATTAATAATAACAAAATACAGCACAGAAAATTATAAGCAGGCTAAACTGGAATAATATTTTTCCCCAAAAACAAAATACCCCTTTTTAGAAAAATGAAGGAAGAGGACAAAAAAGTTTTGCTCTATAAATAATACTATCAAACAATTATATGTCTTAAATTTTTAGACATAACCCAAAGTCTAAAATATAGCTAACTGAAATTTACCTAAGTGTTTACTAACACTTGCAACTGTAACCCTTTCAAAGGGGTACCGTTTAGTTATAAAGACAATTAAGACTGAAACCTGTCTCTGACCAAACTCCAGCTGAAGGTGCTTTTCTTGTATTATAAAGTCCAATTTAAAAGGGGCATTTTGTTTTATTTAAGTCACTAGCATATGGTTAAAAAACTTAAGTTTGCCCCATTACATCCTTTGAGCAGAACATTTAAGTCCTCTTTCTTCTCCTATGAAAGAGCATCCAGAGAGCATCTCTTGCACCTTGTTCATAATGCACAGTTTATCGGCGTTTCGTTTCCTTTCTAAATGGCCGGGAGGGAAGAAGAGCTCCATAGCCACTGTGTGTGGTTAGTAATGGCGCTTTTACTTGTCACTGTACAAAGCCTGTTAAATATTTACAACACAGCAATATCTAGTCCTAAACACCCAGTTGTGAGTTTGAATTTTTTTAGAAATAAATCCATGACAAGTTTTCCCCAGCAAAACGCCAGAAGACTCTCCTAACAGCTTCAAGAGACCCAGCGGGTCCAGAGGAGCAGTTATAGGCCATCTGGTGATTACTTATTATTATTTATACAGCAGTGTAGATGTACACACAGATGTGTTATGAATCCACATACAGAGTAGGCCTTAACAAGGGCTTCAGACAAAACGCGACTGCTGAGCAAGTCAATCTGCATTAAAGAAACATGCTAACCAGACAGAGGGAGCACACTGGCCGTGCTTCAATTTGCCGCATTAGCTGGAAGAGTTTTTGATAAAAGAACGAAGAATTCTATATAATGATGACAATATCTTGTAAGTTAACAACCTAGTTATATGTACATGGTTTTGCAGGGGTGGCAAAAGAAGAATTAATGAAGGACAGGCTCTCATATCCAGAAGGCGGTTTATAAACTCAGCAGTTTGTAAAAGAAGGGACTAGGAAAGAGGCCTTTCTCCTGACTTAGGATGAACTGAGATACAAAGACAGAGGATTTTTTTTCTACCAGGAATGTTCTGAGAACAGTTTCTGGGCTCCCATTCCAAATATTGTCATATCCAAGGAAAACAAGAGTGAGTAACTGAAAATTTTCACCTTAATTTCTTGGGTATAGCTCCAATTAGGTTCATACGGCCTTTTTTTTTTTTGGCAGACTGGAGCTGGGATGCTTTTAATCTACTATGCTCTTAGTAACATAATAATAAATATAACACAAAAAACTAAAATAACCAACCGCTTGTTTCTAAGAGTAAATGTCAAGAGTGCCAGATCTGACATTTAAAAAACTTGGGTTTAATTCCTTGCTCTTAACATGTCTACATTTTTCATCCCAGTCCCAGTTTTTCTCTTTACTATGCATAACAGTGGTCTACTGCTATTACAAGATTACATAAAACTGCAGCATACTTAAAGTGGACTGAAAGTTATTTCAAAATCAACACATATTATTACAAAAAACAAGGTTAGCATTTGGCCTAATTGTGTATAAGGCAGTGTATTTTCAGCTGCCTGACAGCATGCAGGCACTCTTACCAGATGGGAACTGGATTAATTATTGAATGAAATATGAATTATTAAATAAAAATTTGAATTTTTTTAAAACTCTTGGCAGGGGGTGAGAAAGAAAGGCTTATTTGTTTGCCTGAAATTGTTTTCACCTGTCGAAGCATGTAAAGATAGCACATATCACAGCACATATCACCACAAGTGGTGTTTATGTACCAGAGCCATTTTTTCCTATGTTATTCTCCAATTCAAGATGCTCCCCTAACATAAAGAATTAGTAATCAGCACCAGCCATTCTTCCTTGCTTTTCTTTTGTGCCAATGCCAGTTAATAGGAAAACTTGCCAAAGGGACAGAACTAACAATCCAGAGTCCCACAGTACCAGTAGGGCCTATTTCATGGGAGGGCTGGGATAACAGGAATAATCTCTATAGATTTGTGTTACATAGGCAATAAAATATACACCTTTGCAGCATGCCAGCATTTAACCAATCATAGAAGCTATTTGTTGCCTCATATATTACAAAGCAATAGAGATTTAAGGGATAATGTTCATGGAGGCAGAGGATACGAAGCAATAAACAGCACTGGAGGTTGGTTAAATGCCAAGTGAAGCCAGGACTACAGCACCATAAACATTATTCCTATTATACGACAAGATAAGGATGTAAAGAAGCTGCCCTCCATCCCACCACAACTAGGGCTCTACTGCTACCCTGGCCTTCGGAAGGGCAAGCAGGCTCCAGAGGTCTATGAACTAGTTATACGTGTCGTGTCTCAGAAAGATATGAACAGAACCTCAACCTGTACCTAAATGTTCTCTGGGAGAAGAAAAGATCTGGTAGTAGATATCCTCTGCGGGGGTGGGGTGGGGATAGAATAACAGCACCTCAGCATCACAATGGGTAGAGAAACAATCAAAGGATTTTTCCTTAAAAGGACAGAGTCGACACACAGTGGTTATGACAGAAACCTTTCTCAAAAATGGCTAATAATGGGATGATACTATCCATGAATAGAATCTTCTCAGAGGAAATGTGCTCCTGTTCTTAAGGAAATAGACATTCTAAGTAATAAGCTTATACAACCAGCTTCTGCTCGAAGACTTGATGGTGATAACCAGAAGGACTACTTAAATCTGCATAATTCATACTGCAAACCAGCATCATGTGCCTGAAAGGGAGGTACAGGAATATGCAAATTGTTGACTCCTGGTAATAAAAATTGGACAAGGAATTCCCTGGAAGTCCAGTGGTTAGGACTTCGAGCTTCCACTGCAGGGGGCATGGGTTCGATCCCTAGTTGGGGAACTAAGATCCCACAAGCAGTGTGGTGTGGCCAAAAAAAAAAAAAAAAAAAAAAAAAAAAGGTACAAATTTCCAATAAAACATTTTAAGGGAATTCCCTGGTGGTCCAGTTGTTAGGACTCCATGCTGTCACTGAGGGCCCGGGTTCAATCCCTGGTCACGGAACTAAAATCCCACAAGCCTGGAGGTATGGCAAAAACAAAACAAAACAAAGGACAAAAAGCATCCAAAAGGTAAGTTATCGAACTGTATCCACATGAAGTAACATCTCAAATTCAAGATTACTGACAAACAGTAATTTTTCCTGCTTCCACATGCAATAGAACTTTATAATCTACCTTCAAGTAAAAGTGCCCCCAAAGCATTAAAAACTTACAAGACTTCCTAGATTCAGCACCAAACTGTATTTCTAATATTTTAATAACACAGAGGCAAAGCTATTTTATAGTTACAATGTTTTTTAAATAGATGCTATCTTATAAACATTTCTAAAACCCATACAACTCAAATTCAACCAGCCCTTTACCGCAGGGTATCTGGGGCTCTGCTGCCTTAACAACACTAACCCATTCTCCAGAGGCAGCTCTATTAACTATTCCTGCTACCACATTCTGTAAAGAAATATTAGCAGGAATATTACTTTCCCTGAGTTCCTCTTCATGAGGGTGATGAGGCCTCAAGAGAAACAGAGACTCAACAGGAGAACAGGAATAAGTGAGCTCAAAAAACTCTATCACCTGTCTTTTCAGATAAGAATGCAAAGAACACAAACTTCAGCAGCCATCTTTTTTTAAAAAGTACATGTAGCATATTTAGAACTCAGCTGTGTCACATCAGACTTACTGTTGGGAAGTGGATCATGAACAGAATCCAAAAATAACAGCCATTAAAGACCTAGCAACCAAAACATGTTTACGTATCCATTGAAAGCCCGGTGGTTTTGATTATATGGTGGAGAGCATAATCCACTAGTCTATTTTAGGTGAATTTTCCTTTCACCTCCCCTTAATATTAAGGCATAAGATGATTTCTGAATTTAAGGGTACACAGGGTAAAATCTGGGCAGAGAACAGATATTTAAATAATACAAGATTCTTACAGCTTTTGTTGGTTGGTTTTTTTATGGATCAGTCTCTTGAATTATAATTTGCTTTCATTTCTTCTTCCTCTAACTGGTAGAAGCCACTGATTTTTGAGACTTCTATGGCTGCTGAGTTCTAAACACGCCTTGCAAAAATGATCATGGTCCTTATTACCCCTCCTGGGACTTACATAGCCTTTTTATTATTCTACCATTTCTGAAGTAATCAATGAATCAGTGACAACTGATTATAAATAGGCTTGAAGGCCTCAAGATGGCTCCAGAATGAAACCATTTTCAAGGTAATAAGGAAGTTGGGACGACAGGCCAAGGGTAGTTCACTTTACCAAATTTATCTTCTCTGTCAGATTTTCACTATTTCATATAACATAAAGCAATCATAGTAAATTTTGTAGAGATCCCACTCTAGAGTTATTTGTTACTAGATATTGGGAGAAACCTGAAAGGAGACTAAATATAACTAAAGAACTATAATCTCGGGACTTCCTTGATGGCGCAGTGGATAAGACTCCACGTCCCCAATGCAGGGGGCCTGGGTTTGATCCCTGGTCAGGGAACTAGATCCCACATGCATGCCACAACTAAGAGTTCGCATGCCACAAGCAAGGAGCCCACCTGCAGCAACTAAGACCCAGTGCAACCAAATAAATAAATAAATAAACAAGTAAATAAATATTAAAAGAACTACAATCTCACCTGACCATAAAGTTTTCACAGGGAAAGCAGGTAAAAGGATGAATCATGCTACCTCAAAGCCTTAATTCTTTTTATCCTTTTTTATATGAAACAGGTAACTTGAATCCAAAAGAAGGTAGCAATCTCCCTCAGTTCCACACTCGCTGAGGGAAAAAAAAGCCTCAGGATCTATGCCAGAGGTTATAATGAAACCTAATGACCAAAATACCAACAACCAATTCAGAAATGGGAGGGAAAAGTAGGGGAAGGAAAAGGCTTATGGTAAACAGAACCCGACAATACAAGAAGGACCCAAAGTAAAAATCCCTGTTTTCCTACCTCTAGTCCAAAATAATGCAAAACAAAAACAAAGAAACAAACACAAAGCCCTTCTGGGATCTCACAAATCTCAGTGAAAACTACTTTTTTCTGATGAGACAGCCTGAAGAAACCCTACTGGTATATTTTCTTTCTCAGAAAGCTTAAGAGATGCTTTTCCTATGTATTCCTTTATTTTTACCATCCATTTTTATTTATTTGAATCCTTGTCTGGGTAGTCTTAAGCATGCAATACATAAGAGGGGCACTGAGCAGCTTAAACAATAAGTGAAGAAAAATAAATCTTTTCACCAAAAGTGCAGATTTTTTAAAGTAAGTGATATAAGTAAAAAGGGTACCAGGTAACTATTATGGGAGTCACGGTAAGTACTATAATCAACAAATTCACACACAAAAATTTGGAGGAATCAGATTCAGGTATGTACTCCCATAAAGCTGTCTGAAAAGTAAAACAAATTTACTCTATTTTCCTAAGTGGCTTCTATTGTAAAAAAAAATATACACACATACATACACACACACATCCACATACACCCACATACATATAAACCACATGAGGAAAACATGCAGTCAACAAACAATACAGTTGAAAACTTTGACAAGGAAGGAAATAAACCCTGCAATGCTAAATACTTCAGAATACATTGGCTTTTTTAGTCTTTTATGAAATTTTCAGCATTTACTGGAATTTGGAGTCATCCTTCTGCCCATTCCTTGTCACCAACCCCATTTGATTCTCAAATTCCAATTCTTAAGAATCTCTGGAACTTAACTCTCTTCTTTTTATACTTCTCTAAGTATTTACAATGTTTAATAGAACTAGTCTGCAATCTCACATACTACCAGTAAGTGTCACTGGACAGTCACATGACATATTCCTAAATGAAAAGAAATTCAACCCTTCAGCCTCCATAAAATCAACTCTTGAAGGCAAATAAAACTCTCTTGAATAAAACTTTCTTTGTATTCCTTTCTTCATCCTTTGTGGAACATGGTAGAATGGGAGGATCTAGGAATAAGTGTTAAGAAGGTACAAAATGAAAAAAAAAAAAAAGAAAAAAGGTAGTTTCAACAAAATTATTTAAAAAGTACATGATGAAAAATATTTGACACAATGTATACGCATACAAACAATAACATGGCAGCTAATACACAGAACAAGGCATTTAATGGTGTCAGACAGGGAAAATGGCTGAGAAAACTTGTAGCTGATACATTGCTGTGAGATCTCGGAGTCTATGTTGGATTTGTCCTTCCTAGCCAGGTATTTGCCTTAGCTGCTAACAATGATTTTCTTGCTCAACAGTCAAAAGAAACTTTTTTTTCTTATTTAAAAAATCCAAAATAGACTGGCAAATTGAGGTTCACAATGAATGGGTGCATTTTCAGCTTCCTATCCAAATATGTTGAGCAGACTTTTACATCCATGAAGGCTGAAGAAAAGATATTTCTAAACTTGCTTTGTATTTAAATAAATAGCTTTAGAAAGGAGGCGAGACCAACATGTATTCCTCAACACTGTGTGTTGCGAAACAAACACCAGTAGAATAACAACATGAAAGAGAGCAAGGCAGATTTCATTACGGTAGAGTGCCTACATTTCCTCATAACTTGGATTTACACACTACAAATCCTCTGATCTGATTACCTCCAGTGATCACGTAAAACACTGGCTTTAAACTCTTTGCCGTAGTGATAAAACAGCCACTTTGATTCACAACGAGACATTCACAATAAAGTATATTGTAAACGTACCTGTCCACAGCCCGGGGCATTGCACACAAACGGTCTGTCGTCTCCCATATTTCATATAGCAGAGCGGAGCTGAGGAGGGGGAGGTAGGGGGAAAAGTTATGTTAAATACGTTGGAGTTTAAAAAAAAAAAAAGTGCTTCAAAAATATCAAGCCTAGAAACAGGTGTTCCAAGAATGCCGTCTATCAAAGCTGTAAACACAGGCTACTTTGGGGAGACCCATTAGACAGGTGGCATATGATCTACTGTGCCTCAGTTGAAACTTTTAATTAGGAAAATTTAAACCTAAAGAGTCAAGGAATTTCAAGCCTTTTACTAGATTTTTCCCTCTTTCTGCCTCAGTATATAACACACTTCTCCAGTCTGCTGAATTACAACCAGTGCAGTTCCCTATGTCAATAAATCCACTGAACGCTCGATGCGGAAGCCATATTTCTGAACTAGAGAAGACCAAAATTTGTCATTTAATTAATTAAGGGATTATAGGAGGGGTGCTCCATTTTACAGGGCCATAATCTGGCTCCCTGGTGTATAAACAATGAGACTGTTGGCAAGGACCGTTTATCCCAGATTATTGCCAAAGAAAACAAAGCACCCATCCTATTGGGCTACGTGGGAAATGATTTTCATTAATAAAAAAATAAAAATAAAACCCTTCTCTCCCCACAGGGAGCCTCCTTCTCCCCCCACCAATCGTCGGTGGCAAATGGAGAAATATCGGTGCCCTTCCCCCCTGATTCTATTTATGGCTAGGTTTTTAAAAGCAGCAATAAAACAAATGTCGACTCTTTGGGGGTTTACTGGGTGAATATGTTCCGGCTGTTTGTGCTGCTCTCGGCCAGAGTTCTTGGGCTGCTCTGTTGCAGCCAACAGATGTGTGCTGCTGCAGGGGATAAAAGAAATGGCACTAAAAGGCATCACCATCCATCCTCTCCGTTTCTCTGAAGAATTTAACAGGGTTTATACTGTTGTTTTTTTTTAATTATTGAAGCTAAACTTTTGAAATGCTGATCAAAATTCTTTGTCAAAGAACAATAACTCCAAATGAATGTGTTGGGGAAATTTCTCATATCCCAACTAGGAATAAAAATACAGATGGAGATGGATAAGGATTAGAAATGCAAATCATAGTAAAAATATTCCTAAAAGATATAGAGTATTTTGAAAGAGTGAAAGAGAAAAAAGGGGAGGGTCACAAAAATAGCCTTTATAAAAAAAACTCCTAAAGGACATTTTCAAACATCCTTCTACAAGAGAGAAAACTGTATGAAAGAATACGAACAAGGGAAGATGAAAGAGGAAGAACTACAATTTGAATATGCGTAGAAACGACTTCAGAATTATCACCAAATTTCGAATTTTCATCTTGGAGATAAACCAAAATGTCAGGTTAACCTCAGTCAGATCTACATCAAAATAAATATTAAAGTGCTAGACCAAATCTGGCAATCAGAAAACCATGCCTAAAACTCAGAGGGCAGTGGTAACATCTCTCCTACTCTCTTAAGACTCACTCTAGGGTTGGAAACCGTATTTCTGGTAGTCTGATCAGTAATTCCACAACTAATCGCTGTTTAAAATTGTGGGGTGCCCCATAAAATACAAAGGGCTTCTTAGCAATCCTTCATTGTGATAGGAACAGGGTCTGACTATGAAGGAAACTGATGCTGCAGCACTGCTGTAATGGAAGAGAGCCTGTATGTACATAGGTGTACACAGATTTATATCACATTTAGCCAGGATAAATTGCTTCAATAAATTCTGTTCCTGGGAGAGGCCAGCTCAAGCTGATGATTGGTACTGGGAAAATGAGAGCTTTATTCTCCACACAGCCCCAGGACAAGGGGGTCTTCTGGTTTGTTTGTTCGTTTGTTTTAAATACACTTCCTAGAACTACAACATAGTGCAAAAAAAAATACAAATATACAACAGTAAATAAATGCAAAGACCAATGCCATTATGGCTGAAAACTCAGAACATTTCTGGAAAGCAACTGATCTCTGGAAAAATTCCTAACAACTGCTGTGCTGGAGATAATTTTACTTCCTAGTCCCAGTACCTGCTTTCCTAATAAAATCACTGAATGAGAATTTTATTTCAACAAGATCCTCTAACCTATTTTCAATCAGGAAGTAAACTACAAGGGATAGAGCAGATGTAACATAAGCAGGCAGGATTCCTTATTTTTACCTTAGTTACGTTTTCTGAGGCTAAGTTTTCTCAGTTTTCTACCGATTTAGAGGAGGAAAAGGGTCTTGGCTGAGAAGTGGGGCAGCACTGGTATAGGAAGTGATTAAATAAATCCTGGAATGGTTTTCCTCAAGCTACAGAATTCAAAATTTAACTTGGTTTTGCACAATCACATCACAATTTATGGCTTCCAAATTTTATTTCATTGCATCCTTACTAGGAAATAGAGATGAAAAATCAAGACTTTCTAAAAGCAGAAAAAAAGGCAAAAATAAGTTTTGGGGGAAGAGAATGTAACAGAAGCAAGCATTTTCATGGCTCTTAAATATTCAAATCTGACGGTCACTAACTAGGATTTCCTGCTTCCTTCCGATTTTGCTGGCTTTTGTTTTGCCATTTTCACTAAAGAGAGATCACAATGGGAGGAAGAAGGCCCTCTTTCTTAAATACCTACAATTCTTCTTTTTTTTTTTTGGCCCCAACCGCGTGGCACGTGGGATCTTAGTTCCCCACCGGGATTGAACCCACGCCCCCTGCGTTGGAAGCGTGGAGTCTTAACCACTGGACCGCCAGGGAAGTCCCCCTACAATTATTCTTCAATCATTCCCTCAATCTCTTGCTCCTTTTCATTTCCATCATTCTTGCTTTTAACTTTAAAGTGATGTCTTTTTAAAAAATGAAATATTTAACAATAATGATCTGTCTCCCCACTTAAAAAGAATTTCCAGTTAACATCCTTCTCAAAATTTCTTTCATTCCCAGTCTGCTGTATCAATTGCTACATATAAAGATTGCCATTGCTTATTTCTATTTGATACTTAAAACTAACCTCTGATAATGAGAGGTCAAACTGATGCCTCCTCAGAAACAAATAGCAACACATTTCTGTAGTATAAAGACTGAGACAGAAGATGAAATATTGAATAATGATACTGCCATTCACTAGAATTTAACTCACAGCCCATTTTTAACTGTACTGCTTGACAGGTAGATCACGTGTCCAGGCACGGCACTCAAGTCTGTCATCTGTTTCTCAATCTATTCTTCAGGATGAAACTCAAGCATTCTTTAGAACTAAGCAATAAATGACAGACAGGGGATACACATATTTAGAGACATTTCCAAAAGAAAGTGAAATGCTCTCAGTAGTGATCTTAGAACAGGAAAACACGGATGCATAAAAAGGCTGTCCTAGGGGCCAAGGAAAAGGCTCATGTGCTCAGAATGCATGAATAATAAAAACTGGTATTCACTTAAAAGAGAGAAAGTTATCTGAATGCTGGCAGAAACGTGAAGAAAATCCAAGGTTTAGAGAATGATTTTAATAATTGGGGTAATTTCATAGAATCTTTCTTAAATAGTTTTGTCAGAGCCAGAAGTATATCCTAAAATGGTCAATGTGCAAATAAGAAAACTGATTCTCTGATTCTGTGTGTATACATATGTATATCTATCTTTTTTTTTTTTTTTAATGGAATGAGGATGGAGTCTGCCACTGAGGTCTACAAAAAGTCAGTTCTCTGGACCTGGCTGTAATATAATTATTTCTTTAGTAACCAACTGATGTTATTAAGATGGCCCAACTTAAGGTAAGGAATAAAAGCCATGTATCAATACAAACACACCCAAGGGCCTGTTTGCAGGTTCCTAATAACAAAAAGCAGATATTGCTAAGTATAAAAAATGAGAAAGGCATATACACCATAAATATCAAAGATTCAGGAAAATCTAGAAGGGGTTCAAACTAGCTATCATTTATTCATTCAAAAGCATTACTAAGGAACTACTAAGTGCCAGGCAAAGCGGACACAAAAATAAAGACAATAGTCTTTTGCAAAAAAAAGAATCTTTCTCTCATCTGTGTCAAAGAAAACCAGAGCTGGACAGGAGTTAAAGCAGTAAAAAATGAATTTTGTTCAGGACTATTGCAATAGTGGCTAAGAGATCTCAGTATATAAACCAGGCTCAGTTTTGAATACACCATGGGCGAGTGGGAATTAACAGCCAAGGACCAGGGTGGAGTTCAGTGACTAGAAAATTACTAAGAGGAAACATAAGGGGTAAAGGGGATTCTGGTTAAACTAACCTAACAAGATTCTTGCTGAAGACAGGCCAGGGTGATGAGACATCACCTGAGGGATGGTAGAGGATGAAGAACCTCATCAGATATGAGAGAGAACAGATACTGAGGGTGGGGGGCTCTTGCTAAACTGACTTAGCAGGGTTCTTGCTGAAATTCAGTTTTACAAGGAAGTACACAGATAAGCCTAAAAGAAGGTTCAGGAGCCTGACTAAAGTTTGGTCGGGCAAAGAATCCTTGTCATCTGGCATGAAAGATGCCAAGTAAGTGGTAAGAATGATGGCTTAATTTACAAGTTCAATTAGTCATAGGTTAATCAGTATACGTATTAGATCCCTTACTATTTCTCCTATTCTTTATGGTCATTTATCAAATTATTTTACTAGCAATTCCAGAGTATATACGAGCACAAAAAAGATGGTTAAGTCTCGGTAAAAGATCTGACAAGGAAGACGTAGGAAACTAATAACTACAATTTACCTTTGGGATCAAAAAGTAAATTTAATCATTTAAAAAATTCATTAATTCAGGGACTTCCCTGTTGGTCCAGTGGTTAAGAATCTGCCTTCCAATGCAGGGTAAGTGGGTTTGATCCCTGGTCAGGGAAATAAGATCCCACATGCCGCGGGGCAACTAAGCCTGCGTACCGCAACTGCTGCGCCCACACACCTCAACTAGAGAGCCCATGTGCCGCAAACTACAGAGCCCATGCACTCTGGAGCCCATACACAACAACTACTGAGCCCGTGCGCCACAACCAGAGAGCCTGCACACCGCAACGAAGAGCCCGCAAGCCGCAACTAAGACCTGACGCAGCCAAAAATAAATATATTTTTAAAATTCATTAATTCACTGAACACTTTATTCAGCGCCTACCATATACTCTAGGCCCCAAAATTCAACAATGAATGAGACACACAAGATATCTGCCCTCATAGTGCTTACTTACAGTCTACAAAGAAGAGACAAACACAAAGAAGTTAATAAACAAAATCATTTTAGATTAATAGCAGATAATTGCTATAAAAGAAATGAAATGGTGATGTGTTAGTAACTAGAAGTGGACTACTTTAGCTTCATGAATAAAAAGGAAATGGCTGTATTATCTGTGACCAAAAGGTAAATGGGGAAGAATATAGAGATCCAGTTAAAAACTTCTGGAAGCCTTTCCTTTCATAACACAGTTGATGTTCAATAAATATTTACTGATTTAATCTGAAGTAGATATTCAAGTATACTTTGCTGAAATTTTACACTTATCTTTCCAAGTTTTGAAGAAAGCTGCTGGGTCCACAAAACAACCACTATGCAGGTATTTACGCATTTAAAGCTATATGTATTTAAGACATATTTTAAATACATATTTACAACTACTTTGTGCCTAAGGTACTTTATGTGACTACACCCAACCAATTCTATGCTTTTCCTATCATACAAATAACATAAAAGAAGCTCTACAGTTTTTGGTTAGACTGTCAAAAATGGGGAGGGGGGAGGTATTTGTCAAGTTAATTGACACTTAACTGACCCTTGAAAACAAAATCTAGACCAGAGCTCTTTGGTTTTTTTTTTTTTTTTTGGTTTTTTTTTTTTTTTTT
>NC_041219.1:86728395-86802541 GCF_002837175.3 Physeter macrocephalus | reverse complement strand
CGGCCATGGCTCACGGGCCCAGCCGCTCCGCGGCATGTGGGATCCTCCCGGACCGGGGCACGAACCCGCGTCCCCTGCATCGGCAGGCGGGTTCCCAACCACCGCGCCACCAGGGAAGCCCTAGACCAGAGCTCTTAAGGTATATTTTCAAGTATAAAAGAATGCTTGCTAATCAAGGATGCAGCAGAGAGGGCACCTTAATATGGGACTTTTGGGAGTACATATATGGACAATCTTTTTGGAAAGCAATCTGGCAATGTTTATATTAAGTGTCTTAAAACATTTTACACCCTTTGAACAAATCATTCTTCTTTCAGGACTTTATTCTGAGGCTAAAACCAGAAACATGGACCATTTATATATGAAAATGTTCATCACAGTCATATTTATAACAAAAAAGGAAAAGGAATTAAATGTTTAAAAAGAATGGATAAATATAAATTAAGATACTGTCTTACAATAGATATATCTAAGTTGTTAATAATAACGTTTCTGAAAGCTATTTAACAACATGAGAAAATGCTATACATTAAGTGGGGAAAAAAGCAGGATAAAAAATTGCATATGCACCATAATTCCAAATCTATAAAAAAGCAAACAAAATAATAAGCATAGAACAAGATGAGGGAATTAACGTCAAACGTTAATAATGGTTATCTCTGGATAATGGTATTCCAGATGATTTTATTTCCCTCTTTCTACCTTCAGTATTTTCCAAAGTCTCTACAAGGGTCACAGATTGCTTTTAATAAATCAAAAACTTTATAATTTAATAATAAAAAGAATACTGATCTGCATGACTTAAAAAAAACATGTCTGAGTTTAAAAAAAAAAAAAAAAGGTCCGTATCTGCCAGACTATTCCTTTTTTTTTTTTTTTTGCAGTTTGCGGGCCTGTGCTCACTGTTGTGGCCTCTCCCGTTGTGGAGCACAGGCTCCGGACGCGCAGGCTCAGCAGCCATGGCTCACGGGCCCAGCCGCTCCGCGGCTCCCCTGCATCGGCAGGTGGACTCTCAACCACCGTGCCACCAGGGAAGCCCTATTCCTTTTTTTTTACGATTTTTTTTTTTTTTTTTTTTTTTGATGTGGACCATTCTTAAAGTCTTCATTGAATTTGTTACAATATTGCTTTGGTTTTATGTTTTGGTCTTTTGGCTGCGAGGCATATGGGATCTTAGCTCCCCAAGCAAGGATTGAACCTGCACCCACTGCATTGGAAGGTGAAGTCTTAATCACTGGACCACCAGGGAAGTCCCTCTGCTAGACTACTCTAAAGCACTAAACAGCATAGTATTTAAAAATTATACAAAGTTGTTCACTCTCTACTACAAAGCAACAGAACCACAGAACCAACTGACAAAGTTCAAAATGAACTACCAAAAAAATCTTTCTAAAAATGTAAGCTAACAGCATCAAATAGAAATAGACATGGTGGAAACTTAGATTGATACACAGGGTAAATCAAGCATTTCAAGATAATTCCTTCTTAGTTACCCTCAAGGACCCGTTTTCAGAATCCACGAATGCTGCCTAACAACAAGTAGTACTTATATTAAACACTTAGAAATTGCCCCAACTGTCCAACACAAAGGGAATAAAGAGAGTTGAAACCAAGCTTAGCAGGTACTGAATGCCTTTCAGTGAGCTACAAATATGCTAAAAAATTTAGACCGGCACCCAAACAGATCTCTACAGGCCCCATTCCCCTATGATATTCAAAAGAAAAAAATTATATACAAACAGTTCTCTTCCAAAACCATAACTCTGGATACCAAGTTTCAGACTCTTAGATAATTTAGCTGCTGCTAAGCAAAGAGTACAAACACTGAAGCTCTTCACCACAGCAGCCTCAACATTTTACTCTCCATAAGATACTCTGTGCTCCTGTGACTTGCATTACATCTAGAACACTGACTTTAGGAAAAGATTCCAATAAACCTATGAACAGTGAGACTATAATTAAGGTATGTTAACCCCAGAAAACAAAGAAGACTCATGTTTTACTAGGCAGTAAATTATTTAGGAATTGAAATTTCTGTTCATAAATTCTGGGTTCATTTTCCACTGTAGTATTTAGCATAACAACAGTTTAACACATTATTTCATTAGTAGGTAAACCAAATGCCCCAAAAGGATTACATAAAAAGCATATATAAGTCTATAACCTTTAACTAATTAGCCTTTTGTAAAGCACTTTGCTAACAGATTGGAAAACTGAGGTAGAGAGTTAAAAAAAAAATGCAAAAGATGAGTCAAGAGGTTGAGGTTGGACTGAACCCTAGTTACCTGTTCTCACACACCCCAAAGAAGATATAAAAATGGACATTGTATCTTTCTATAACACCTGAAAGTTCTATGACAACTTGCATATTGTATGACTACCTCTAAGTGAATCATGTATTTCCAAGTTTACACACAATAGGTGTTTCTTATACGTTTATTATATAAATGAATGTCCAGAAACATGAACGTGAGGGACTATAATTTCTTGGAGCATTATTTTTGTCTAGGAAAATTAAATAATGTTGATAATTTGAATATTAAGTATATTTTATTATAATTGGGCTTCCCTGGTGGTGCAGTGATTTAGAATCCGCCTGCCTGCAGGGGACATGGATTTGAGCCCTGCTCCGGGAAGATCCCACATGCCACGGAGCAACTAAGCCTGTGCGCGAGCCCGTGCTGCGCAACAAGAGAAGCCACCGCAATGAGAAGCCTGCTCGCCGCAAGTAGAGAAAGCCCGCTCGCAGCAACGAAGACCGAACACAGCCAAAAAATAAAAATCAGTAAATTTTTTTAAAGTATATTTTATTATAATAATTTTTAAACTCATAATCCAGTTATAGTATACATCAATGATTGGCAAACTCCAGCCCATAGGCCAAATCTAGCCTGCCACTTGTTTTTATATGGCCCACAAGCTAAGAATGTTTTTTACTTTTTTTTTTTTTTTTTTTTTTTTTGCGGTACACGGGCCTCCCACTGTTGTGGCCTCTCCCGTTGCAGAGCACAGGCTCCGGACGTGCAGGATCAGTGACCATGACTCACAGGCCTAGCCGCTCCGCAGCATGTGGGATCTTCCCGGACCGGGGCACGAACCCGTGTCCCCTGCATCGGCAGGCGGACTCTCAACCACTGCGCCACCAGGGAAGCTCTTTACATTTTTAAATGGTTGAAAAAATTCAAAGGAAGAAAATTTTGTGACATGTGAAAACTATATGAAATTCAAATTTTAGTGTTTAAAGTTTTATGGGAACACAGCCATGCTTATTCTTTGCATGTTGTCTCTGGCTAGCTACTTCTGTGCTACAATGCTGGAGTTGCAGTTACAAGAGACCTCATGCCTGCAAAGCACATATCTACCATCTGGCCTTACTTTGCCAACTCCTGGTATTTATGATAACTATTATTAATTAAAATACAAGGTTAAGATATCCCAATTATGACAAATGTCAGAGTGATTGTTAATTAAGGACTTTTATTATGTGACTATTCAAGTACTAATTTCTTTTTATCTGACTTCTCGAAATTTAGAAATTAGGTTTTCTTAAAACATGATTAATTAATCTACCTCCATAGTTCTCAATCTTTAGCATATTCATCGAGGCTCCGTGTAAAAATACAGATTCCCAGGCCTCCTGGATTCTCTTGGCTTTGGGGCCCAAGAATCTACACTTTAAAAAACACCCTTGGGCTTCCCTGGTGGCGCAGTGGTTGCGCGTCCGCCTGCCGATGCAGGGGAACCGGGTTCGCGCCCCGGTCTGGGAGGATCCCACATGCCGCGGAGCGGCTGGGCCCGTGAGCCATGGCCGCTGAGCCTGTGCGTCCGGAGCCTGTGCTCCGCGACGGGAGAGGCCACAACAGTGTGAGGCCCGCGTACCACACACACAAAAAATAAATAAAACAAAATAAAAAACACCCTTGGTGGGCTTCCCTGAAATAAAAAATAAAAAATAAAAAACACCCTTGGTAATTCTGATGAAAATGGTCAGTAACCCACCCTTTGAGAAGCACTAAAATGTCTGGATATTCCTCCCGTATGGTAAACAACTATATTTTTCAAGTTTGGTACCATAAGACATCAGTTCTCAAAGTGGGTTCCAGGGATCCCTACAGATCCTTGAGACCCTTTCAGAGAGTTCATGGGTGTTCAAATCATACAAGGGTAAAAGATCTATTTAAGGGGCAACATAGGCCAATTCATTTTAATGGAACAGAGTATTAAAAGTTCACAGATGTGGTATCAGATTCTACACAATAGCTAACCTTTAAGAAACTATCACTTTTCAGATTTTGACGTAGTATCAAAGAAGAAAGATTATCTACAATTATCTGAAAAGAATCTTTCCTTTTCCTATTACATATCTGTGTAAGCACAGGTTTTCTTCATATACTTCAACCAAAACAACATATTGTCACAGACTGAATGCAGAAGCAGATATGAGAATACAGCTGTTTTTTATTAGCCAGACATATGATGTTCTTCCCCCAATTTTTTTAAAACTATAGATAGTTATTTATGTTATTTTAAAATAAGCAAATAAATATTTTAAAAATTTCTCCATTTTAATTTTTAATATACTAAATATTAATAGATATAACCACGATAAGCAAAAGCTCTTTGGAGTTCTCAATAATTTTTAAGAGTATAGAGGGGTGGGTACTGAGACTAAAAGCAGTTTGAGACCCACAGTTTGAGAAATAAACAGTAGAGTGCCCTAAATTGATCAAAGAGAAAGTTAAAATTAATTTCTGGATTTCAGGCTCAGGCATGCAGGGACAGGTTTCAAAGAAAGGAGCCGGCTTAAATAGACGAAATAGTTTTGCAGCAAATGACTGAAAACAGATGGGAGTGAGAATTAGGCTGAATCATAAGTTAGGCAACACATGGCCAAAGCTTAGAACCTATATGGAAACAGCTTCATACAGGCAACTACTAGACTAGAACTTTCTCTCCAGGCTTTTGGAGGATTCAAGGAACTATTCTGAGCTATTCTCAGAAAGGCTAATAAAGCAAAAACAAAGAAGCAACAACTTGCTAAAGTGACATCAGGAAGCTGAGTTAGAAATAACTAGAGAACATTATACCTATCTACGTTTGGCCTCAATATGATTTTAGAAGTAAAAAAATTCCTGGAAACTGGTAGGCTGTCAAAAATATAGTGTTGTGTTTTGGTTTTTTGTGTACTCATTTTCAGATGAAGTGAAACAGCAAAGCAATAGCAATCAACCCCAAAACACTGATCTTTAAGGATAAATTTTAAACCTTCATGGACTTAATTTAAATAGGCTGCAAACAACAACAAACCTGATAGACTTCAACATTAAACCCCAGTTTGGTCCCAGATAGGAAATAGCTACAATATCCCACAATGATAATCATGGAGACGCTTAGAAATTCTCAAGAAAAAAAACTATTTTCTAAGAGTGTCCACATACTGGCAACACAGCAACCTATCTGGGGTATTCCAATGTTCCGACTTTCAAAAGTCCCTAGCATAGATATGTAAAATATTAGCAAACTACTGCTTGACCAAAACTTAAAAAAAAAAAAAAAATTCTAAATGGTGCTACAAAAGACATGTTAGTACCAGAAATATCAGGGACTTCCCTGGTGGTGCAGTGGTTAAGAATCCGCCTGCCAATGAAGGGGACCCGGGTTCGAGCCCTGGTCCAGGAAGGTCCCACATGCCACGGAGCGACTAAGCCCGTGTGCCACAACTACTGAGCCCGCGAGCCACAACTACCGAACCCCGCACGCCTAGAGCCCATGCTCCGCAACAAGAGAAGCCACCGCAGAAGCCCACGCACCACAACGAAGAGTAGCCCCCGCTCGCCGCAACGAAGAGCAGCCCCTGCTCGCCGCAACTAGAGAAAGCCCGCGTGCAGCAATGAAGACTCAATGAAGCCAAAAATAAATAATAAAATAAATTTAGAAAAAAGAAAAAAAGAAATATCAGAAAAACCATGTTAAATAAAACTAGGATGGTGTTACTCAAGTTTGATAAAGCTTAAATAAACATAACTGGCCAGAAACTTGGTGCCAACACAAATCATTTACAGCAAACGTATGTTATATTCAATTAGTCATCCTGTTTTTATAATAAAGTCAGGCATATTCCTATTTCAAAAAGAATGATTATGCTCTATTTTTTTACTTTTCTACTACATGGTAAATTTTAAGCCCCAAATAAAATGTGGCCAATTTAGAACATAAATCTCCTCTGTCCGCTATGTCAGAAAGAAGCACTATATCAGATAAGAAGATATTAGTAAGTAATTCCACTCAAAGAAAAGTTGGGTTTTGTGAGAAGGTGAGGCGATGGCAGAACAATACTATTCCCATAAAGGCCCCAGCCGCAGCTCACAAAGTAACTTTTCAAGCTAAATCTTGGCTCTTGTTAGACTTTCACAAATTGATATTTATTAAGGATAAATGCAGTACTGAATAAGAGACACTTTTTGCACAGTCAGGTTTCAAATATATGAGAACATTCAGGATTAAACTCACCAAAAGATGAAAAGAAGCTAACAAAGTCATGAGTTTGTAATGAGTTCTGTTCTCCTTCATGATACTACTGTTGTAGCTCACCTTTGGTTTAGTTGGGAATCTTTCCTAGATGTCTGCTTACAAAGTTTTAAAAACTAGGAAGTAAATTTGTCTTTTCATAAAACCTTTCCTGGGCTTCCCTGGTGGCACAGTGGTTAAGAATCCGCCTGCCAATGCAGGGGACATGGGTTTGAGCCCTGGTCCGGGAAGATCCCACATGCCTCAGAGCAACTAAGCCCATGCGCCACAACTACCGAGCCTGTACTCTAGAGCCCGCGAGCCACGACTACTGAGCCTGTGTGCCACAACTACTGAAGCTCACGTGCCTAGAGCCCGTGCTCTGCAACAAGAGAAGCCACCGCAATGAGAAGCCCGTGCACCGCAATAAAGAGTAGCCCCCACTCGCCGCAACTAGAGAAAGCCTGCACGCAGCAAGACCCAACACAGCCAAAAATAAATAAATTTATACATTAAAAAAAACCTTTCCTGAATTTTAACATTCATCCTTCCTCTCCAAGGAAGCCATGCAGTATGTTTACTTTCAAAACTGAACTGAATTTTGCTTCACTGTATACAGGCAGTGAGAAAATTATTCAGATTTCTTTTTTTTAACGTTTCTCAACAAAAGGACAAACAAGAGAAGGAAAGGAAACAAAATACTATGACTTAACAGAAAGAAAAAAACCAACCACATTCTTTCAACACAGTGTCCACCAGGGAAATTCTGAAGAGAAAATGTCATGATAAAATATTTTAAGACATAAAATGACCCCAATGCAAAATATTTGTTGTTGTTCATTTGTTTTGGGTTTAGCTCAAAGGAATTATTATTTCTTGTCATTTATGTTCCTTACTTTTTGTTTATCCATTCCCACTGGGTCAGTAGAACCATTTCAATTTCATTTTCTTTACATTCTATTTTTCTTCCTGATTTTTCAATAGTAAGTTACTTGATCTGAGCCTCTACTTACGAATGTTTAGACTGGAAAGGACCTTGAGGGGTCATCAAGTCCATCCTTCTGCTTTCCAGGAGAATTCATAACTACAATCTCAGATGGATGAGAATGTGTCAAAAGAAAATGTACAAACATTTCCATTCACAATTTGCAATTTTCTAAAAATGAAAGTAAAAATTAAAACCCCAAAAGAGGAAGGTGCTTTAAAACTGCATTTATCAGCTAAAATTGCTCAAACATAATTCAACTATCAGGCTAAAATTAACACACAGGAAAGCTGTTGGCAGCCAACATAAAGTCTTCAGTCCCTAGAGATGTCTTCTGATGTTTTATCTTATTTGTAAGCACCATTTTACCTTAAGCACAAGGCATGACAAACTTAGATCACCACACCAATAAACTATAATTATAAATAGCAATTATATATATATATTTCGTGTGTATATATATATATATGTATGTATGTATACATTTTTTTTTTTAATGGGTGCTGTAGGTTTTTACTTCGAACATAAAATGAAAAGTTAGGTCTAAACTGGAGATGTCAATGTTTGGGGGAAGCTACAATACAACTGTAATATGGGCAATAGTTTCTTTGATGTGTAACTTAAAATGTTCAGGGAATGATGTTTCTTACTAAAGGAGTTTCCAAAACAGAATTTCATCTCATGACAAAAAACATACAACTAAGAGGAAACACTGTTAAATCATTCTAGAATTTTTTTTTTTTTTAAAGAAAGCAGGACCAGAGGTCTTGGAAATGGGGAAAAAAATAATACTTAGCGAAAACAGGGGCCAGGGAAGGTAGAGTCCAGACACTATATTCTGATGAAATATTGTTTCTCAGGAAGATTATAAAATGAATTATTAAATAAATGGCTGGGCTTCCCTGGTGGCGCAGTGGTTGAGAGTCTGCCTGCTGATGCAGGGGACACGGGTTCGTGCCCCGGTCCGGGAAGATTCCACATGCTGCGGAGCGGCTGGGCCCGTGAGCCATGGCCACTGAGCCTGCGCGTTCGGAGCCTGTGCTCCGCAACGGGAGAGGCCACAACAGTAAGAGGCCCGCGTACCGCAAAAAAAAAAAAATAAATAAAAATAAATGGCTTATGAACCACTGGCAAGTAATGCAGTGATCTATAAACACTAGCATAAGAAAGCTAAATAGTAACTCATGTCTAACTTCACTTTCTTCATATGAAATATAGGTTAGATAATAAAACAGTAGGTGGATTCATAACTGAATTTTACCCAAAAGGTTCATTAATGGATTAATATCAACCTAATGATAGTGTGCTGATGTTACATAACATTGTTCCACATATATATATATATATATATTTTTTTTTTTTTTTTTTTTTTTTTTTTTTGCGTTATGCGGGCCTCTCACTGCTGTGGCCTCTCCCGTTGCAGAGCACAGGCTCCGGACACGCAGGCTCAGCGGCCATGGCTCACGGGCTCAGCCACTCCGCGGCATGTGGGATCTTCCCGGACCGGGGCACGAACCCGTGTCCCCTACATCGGCAAGCGGACTCTCAACCACTGCGCCACCAGGGAAGCCCCCACCCTTATATATTTTTACCAGTGACCTAAAACAAAAACATAGGTGTCATGTTTATCAAATTTAACTATCAACGACAGAAAGATATGAGGAATGGTTAAGAGGCTAAATAACAAGCAGATGTAAACTGGTATATATAGAATGGATAAACAACAAGGTCCTACTGTATAGCACAGGGAAATATATTCAATATCCTGTGATAAGGGACTTCCCTGGTGGTCCAGTGGTTAAGACTCCGTGCTCCCAAAGCAGGGGGCCCTGCGTTCGATCCCCGGTCAGGAAACTAGATCCTACATGCCGCAACTAAAGATCCTGCATGCCGCAACGAAGATCCCGCGTGCCACAACTAAGACCCAGCGCAGCCAAGTAAATAAATATATTTTTAAAAATCTTGTGACAGGGCTTCCCTGGTGGCGCAGTGGTTGCGCGTCCGCCTGCCGATGCAGGGGAACCGGGTTCGCGCCCTGGTCTGGGAGGATCCCACGTGCCACGGAGCGGCTGGGCCCGTGAGCCATGGCCGCTGGGCCTGCGCGTCCGGAGCCTGTGCTCCGCAACGGGAGCGGCCACAGCAGAGGGAGGCCCGCATACCACAAAAAAAAAAAAAAAAAAAAAAAAATCTTGTGATAAACCATAATGGAAAAGAATATGAAAAAGTATGTACATATATGTATAACTGAGTTACTTTGCTGTACAGCAGTAATTAACACATTGTAATTCAACTATACTTCAATACAAAATAAATTTAAGGGCTTCCCTGGTGGCGCAGTGGTTGAGAGTCCGCCTGTGGATGCAGGGGACACGGGTTCGTGCCCCGGTCCGGGAAGATCCCACATGCCGCGGAGCGGCTAGGCCCATGAGCCATGGCCGCTGAGCCTGTGCGTCTGGAGCCTGTGCTCCGCAAAGGGAGAGGCCACAACAGTGAGAGGCCCGCGTAACGAAAAATAAATAAATAAATAAATTTAAAATAAAAGGCTAAATAACATTATCAAGCTAAAACAATAAACCAAAACTAACGAGATGACAATTACAGGGATAAACACAAATTCCTCAATTAAAATTAAAAAATTAATTATATAAATTAATGTGATCTTAGGCTTTAAGAACAGAGGTATTGAGTGCAGTGAAAAAAGAGGCCCTACTCGCCCCTATACTTTGTATTGATCAGATTATATCTGAAATGTTATATTCAGATCTAGATAAGAAACCCTAAAAACTCAGGCAACTAAGCTGATAAGGAGACTGAACTTTATTAAAAATGTCATTTAAAGAATGGTTGGGGCTTCCCTGGTGGCGCAGTGGTTGAGAGTCCGCCTGCCGATGCAGGGGGCACGGCTGTGCTCCGCAACGGGAGAGGCCACAACAGTGAGAGGCCCGCGTACCGCAAAAAAAAAAAAAATAAATAAATAAATAAATAAATAAAGAATGGTTGAAAGAACGTGGGATATCTACCCCAGTAAGAGAAGCCTTAACAGAATATAACTGTCATCAAATATTTGAAGGGCTACCATGTTGACAAGGAATTAGATTTATTGTAGCTTCAGATGGCAGGAGTAAAGTGCTTCACAATGTAAAGAATGTTCTAAAAACTAGAGCTCCAACAACGGAACAGGGTATCTATGAAGTAGGGACCTCTTCCTTACAGCATTCAGAAGTTAAAAGACCACCCACCAGACATTCCAAAATGATGCATTTGCACATTTTATGAATATATCAATACTTGATCCTAAAATAAACCTATTAGGGAAAGGCAATATTCAAAATGAGAAGCTTAAAAATTGTTTTATTTGACATGTTTCTAGAGATGGAAGACTTTTTTCATGAACTCTAAGAAAGAAATAATGCTTTTTCTTTTTTAATGAATGCTGCGTTTGTTTTTCTTAAAGAAACAACATATGCATCTTAACTTTAGTACCTTTATCAAGGGATAAGAAGCAACTGTATGCCAGCCTGCCAACTAGTTTCAAGAAGAGAGCTGTTTTTATTAGACATTTACATGGCAATGCTATTTGCTCCACCTAAAACTTCCTTCCAAAAAGGCTCCTCCTCATCATACGTGGAGAGGAGGCTGCTGTAACACTGACTCCTTCCTACTGCAGCCTAGAAAAACTCACTCTTGACATGTACAAAACAATAACTTGTGGGAACTTCAGAGCAGCTGTGTTCAGGCAGAGCCAGGGACTTAAAGCAGCAGTTTGACAGTAGGTTGAAAAAACAAATTTCATTTTGGGTTGGAAGCGGGGAGAGGAAAGATAAAGGAGATATACAGTAACAGTCTCTATTAACATTTAAAAGCCATGGTAAACAAAAATGCTTAAAAGTTACAACACTGAAACTATCACAGGACGCAACCTTTGATCCACAAGTTTAAAGATGAGCAGTGTTTATCATTCTCTAGCTTTCTGCTAGGTGTTAACACTGAGGTAGTGCCCAAGTCACAGCCATCACAAATTCTAGGGTGGAAGAATAAAACAAGGAACTTTGCTCTCTCATTGGATATTTTTTTGTGCTGCTGCCAGGCAAACTGTGAAAATGTCTGAATATCCAATAGCAATGCTCTCAATGTGAAATACTGGAACCCAATTAAGTAATTAATGCTAAAAGGTCAGTAATTAATTGGTCTCAATGTGCTGTAGGGGTAACCTCCTGGCCAGGAGGACAAATGGCTGCTGAAAACCAAAGGTTAATACAAAGCAACATACTCTGGTTTCTCCTCATGGTAACACCTTTACCGGTATATTTCAGATGTTATTTTGCTTCCAAAAGTAAGAGGAGAAGAAAAGGAATGTAAAAGACAAATCTATGCAATAGCAAATAAGTTATTAATTGGCTGTATTAGCTCATTATTAAATAATACACAACTATCAAACAAAGGGCAAAGACTTGTCCCTTTTTTGTACAGAATTAAGAACTGGTAAGACTACTTAGTATAGCTGCCAAACTTTTCTTTAGCTTCCTTTCTCACAGACGTGTTACATTTCGCAATAGTCTCCACTTACCTTATATCTTCCATGTTTAAGTACAAATTGTGTTTGATTTCCCCAACCCTTGCCCCCAAGATATCAATATTATGACATATCTTTAGCTTCTGAATTGGAACACAAAGGAAGAAACTGAATATTTTTCACTTTCCTGAAATACGTGCCCATTTTATTTACACCATTTAAAAAAACATAAGCTAACTAAAACTAACTGCAACCATTCATTTAGCAACTCTTCAAGAATACGAGTGGGTAAGAAACACATTTAACAAAACAAACCAGTTTAGTACATTTTTCTGTGCTTAGAATACCTATAAAGACCTATGTCTCTGCAAGAATTACTTATACTACTGAAAAGTTTTTAAACGTAGGAATCAAGTGAGCTTGTGGAGAAAACTCTGCACACCCCTACAAACCTACACTTACTATGACACAACCCTCAAAGATACTAAAACACCCTCTGATAACTAGAAAAAAAACTTTTAAAGTTAGGAAAGCAGCAACGCGGGAATATGGGGAGGAGGTGCCCTGGGTAGTAAACACCCCAGTCACAGAACATAACAAGCAATTCAGAGCAACGTATAACTCTCGATGGAGCTCCAACTTGGCCGCTTAAGTCCCAAGCCCCCATCCCTGAGTTGAGGAAGAGATGAAGTGCAGGAACAGGAAGAGAGGGAGAAAGGAAATCTGAGCAGAAGTGATGGAAGTGTTCTATTTTTCTCCTTCTCTACCCCTATCCCAACTTTCTTGCAGGCTGGTCACCAGACTGGGTGCCATATCCACCAAAAGCCCTAAATCCATTTCCCAGGCTTCTTCTGATACCTAGGCTAAACACCTGTACATATCAGCCGTCTCCTAACCAAACACCTCCCTTACCCTTCTGGATTCCCCCATACCCTTCCCAAAGTGATATCTCTTGGCCACTAAGCCCACTCCTATGAAGTCTTCCTAAACTCATTCACTTAATTTTCTCCATATCCATACTTTCTCTCTGATATCATGTCCCTGGTACTCTTTTTTATAATTCAATCGGAATGCCATGCTCTCACTTCCACTTACTCCTCCCTATCTTCCCAGCAAAACCAAATGCCATGTTTTCACCTACTCATCCCCACCTCCTGCCTATTACCCATGACTCTTCCAATGCCAAGCCTCTAACCCCACTCTTTGAAGAAGCTCTGGGTCTTCAACCAGTTTAGTACCCCTCCCCTTTCTCCATTCCACCCCATTCCAGGCTCCACTAGACTTCCATTCCCTCAGGATTCAACTCCCCTCTCCTTGCCACGCCCTGTGCCCCCCGGGGCTACTTACCCCAAGTTCTCCCCACACTTCAGGCCTCTGGCCCCGCCTTCCCCCCAAAGGAAGGAGGCGGGAGGAAGGAGAGAAAAGGGGCGGCACTCCGCAAGGTAAAGGTGACCTCCCATTAGTGCTCGTCGCCGCCAATCGTAATTTCCTTCTCTCTTATTGGTCGGCTTTGGTCCATGCCCCACCCTCTTCCTCAGACAGGGCCCAGCCACCGCCTCAGCGCCCCCGTCCAACACACACTGGGAGGGGAGACTCCGGCCTGGGACACTGGGACTGGCCAGAGTTGACGGGGAGACTCCCGTCAGATCATGGACTAGTTAATGTTATCTGGACTCACCCGCTGGTAGCTCCGTCGCCTCCCGCCCGCCCGCGCTCGGTCCCACAATCTGTCTCCAGCTCCTTCTTTCCCCCCTAAGCGGAGCAGATACTTTTCTCTCGTCCGGCCAGGCGCGCTCACTTATCGCGAGATATGGAGAGGAGTTGGAGGAAGGGCGAGATCCGCAGGGCCTGAGTCGGAAAGGGGCCGAGGGGCGGGGCTCCGGAAAAAGAAGGGGCTGGACTTTCGGTGGGCAGGGCTAGGGAGGGAGGCTGTAAGAGTTCCTAATCGCTGGTCGCACGTGTTCGGCTGCTGAGTTTAAGGGAAAAAAAAAGGAAAAGAAGGAAAGGGACTCCTTACAGGTGCCTGTAGTAATGGAGATCCAAACGGTTCTCATACTAGAGAATTAGATTATCTCAAAGTAGCGCACTTTAAAAACGAGACAAGGTTGTGCCTCAATAAAACTTTTTTTAAAAAGAGCGGGGGAGGGGAATTCCCTGGGAATTCCAGTGGTTAGGACTCCGCGCTTCTACTGCAGGGGGCACGGGTTGGATCACTGGTCCCAGAGCTAAGATCCCGCAAGCCGAGCGGCCCCGCCAAAAAACTTTTTTTTTAATTAAAAAAGGGGGGGGGGGAAACCGAGTCAGCTACATAAGATGATTCAGTGTTCCAAACAGCTGAATAGTTGCATTTTCTTCTTTGCACTTACAGTAGCATCACTGGCCGTAATCTCTGCTGTGTGTCTGTATATGGGGGTGGGGTGTGGTAAAAGTTCAACCGCAGGAACTGGCGACTTTTAAAAAAATGTGTAGGTTGTTTCTGTTGTCCTCCAGAGTTATCACTTCCTTAATGGCAAAGTAGTTTGAAATACCCTTAGCCCTAGAACTGAAGTGCATGTATTGGGAAAAGCGAGCTCCCAACTCTATCATTTTGTTTGAGTATCTTTACAGTGGGGCCAGCAATCCCATTTTACTCAGAGTTGTAATGATCAAATGAAATAATATGTGTGAAACTTCTTTGGAATTAAAAAGCACTATATTTATTACTCAGCAAGTATTTTAACAAATACTTTGGACATACTACGTGCAAAGAACTGTTCTAGGCATGGGGAGAAGAGTAGACAGACCAGGTCCCTGCTCTGGTAGAATTTATGTTTTAGTGGGAAGGGGGAGACAGTTAATAAACACAAATATTATATTTCAGTTAGTGAAGAGTGCTGCAGGGTAATGAGAGAGAAAGTGACCAAGAGTAGGGAAGCAACTTTACTCCTGGTGCTGAGAGGCCTCTTTGAAGGAATAACGTTTGAACTGTGAGAAGGAGACAGCCTTGGGAAGATTTTGGGTGAAACATCAAATGCAAAGACTGTATTTAAAATTTTCTCATATGGTTACGAAGGTGGTAAATTTTATGTTATGTGGTCTTTATCACAACTAAGAAAAACTTTTAAAATGTTATTGTAATTATAAGGAGAGTTGACTAAAAATATTACCTATGGAATTGCTTTTCTCTCAGGTAACTTCCTTTTGCAGCTTTATATTACTCTGCTTTCTGAACTTCCTGCCTAGGATCTCATCTATCCTCATAGCCTCTGAAAGGTAGAAAGAATCCAGGTGATTTCTCCCCAGGTAACAAAGGTGAAACAGAAACATACAATCACTTATGTTCTTGTGAAGTGAATTGAGAAAAGTTGAGAGGAGTCTTGGCTTCCAATCTACTCTCCCCTAAAACACTTCCTACTTAAAAGAATACAGCGATAGAAACAGACCTCAATGTATATGGGAGATTTGTATATAACAGAGGTGGCATTACAAATCAGAGAAGCAGGGATTCCACACATTGTGTTAGACCAATTGACTATTACTCTATACATACAAAATAATAACTATAATAGACAATGTTTATAGGTCTTACTATGTTCCAGGCACCATTCTAAGTGTATTATATGCATTAATTCATTTTTCCCCAAATGTATATCTCCAATCCATATCTCTCCCCTGAACTGCAGACATATCTCCAGCTGCCTACTTAACAGATCCACCTGGATGTCTGACTGGTATTTCAAACTTACCATGTCCAAAACAAATTCTTCCCTTCTCACCCACATGTGCCCCTTCCCTAATCTTCCCTATCTTAGTAAAAGTTACCTGCATAGTTCCAGCTGTATTTTTTTATCATGATATAATTCACATACCATGATATTCATCTTTTTTTTTTTTTGGCTGCACCGCACGGCTTGTGGGATCTCAGTTCCCTGACCAGGGATTGAACCCGGGCCATGGCAGTGAAAGCGCTGAGTCCTAACCACTAGACCCCTAGGGAACTCCCCAAATTCATCTTTTTAAAGTGTACATGTAAATCAACTATACTTCAATAATAAATAAAAATAAAGTGTACAATTCAGTGATTTTTAGTATATTCACAAAGTTATGCAACTATCACCAATATCTAATTCCAGAACATTTTCATCACCCCCCAAAGAAACCCCATATTCACTAGCAGTCACTCCCAATCTACCCCCACCAAACCCTGGCAACCACAAGTCTACTTTCTGTCTTTGTGGATTTGCCTATTATACATATTTTATATAAATGGAATAATATATGTGGCCTTTTGTGGCTTCTTTCACTTACCATAATGTTCAAGGTTCATTCATGTTGTAACATGTATCAATCAGTACTTTATTCCTTTCATGGCTGAATAATATTCTATTGAATGAATATACCAATTTTTGTTTATCCATTCATCAGCTGATGGACATTTGGGTTATTCCCACTTTTGGGCTGTTATGAATAATGTGACTATGAACATCCATTTACAAATTTGTTTTTTGTTTTGTTTATTTTTTAAATTAATTTTTATTGGAGTATGGTTGCTTTACAATGTTATGTTAGCCTCTACTGCACAACAAAAAGAATGAGCCATACACATACAGATATGCCCTCCCATTTAGGTTACCACAGCGCATTAGGTAGAGCTCCCTGTGCTATACAGTATGTTCCCATGGGTTGTCTATTTTATACATAGTATCAATAATGTATATGTGTCAATCCCAGTCTCTCAATTCCTCCCATCCCACCCCTTTCCCCCTTGGTATCCATACATTTGTTCTCTATGTCTGTGTCTCTATTTCTTTTTTTTTTTTTTTTTTCTATTTCTTTTTTTTAAATATAAATTTATTTTATTTTATTTATTTTTGGCTGCATTGGGTCTTCGTTGCTGTGCGTGGGCTTTCTCCAGTTGTGGCAAGTGGGGGCCACTCTTCGTTGCTGTGCATGGGCTTCTCATTGCGGTGGCTTCTCTTGTTGAGGAGCACGGGCTCTAGGTGCGCAGGCTTCAGTAGTTGTGGCACGCGGACTCAGTAGTTGTTGGCTCGTGGGTTCTAGAGCACAGGCTCAGCAGTTGTGGTGAACAGGCTCAGTTGCTCTGCGGCATTTGGGATCCTCCCAGACCAGGGCTCAAACCCGTGTCCCCTGCATTGGCAGGCAGATTCTTAACCACTGCACCACCAGGGAAGCCCTGTGTCTCTATTTCTGCTTTGCTATATATCTATACCATTTTTCTAGATTCCACATATATGCATTATTATACGATATTTGCTTTTCTCTTTCTGACTTACTTCACTCTGTATGACACTCTCTAGGTCCATCCACGTCTCTACAAATGACCCAATTTCATTCCTTTTTATGGCTGAGTAATATTCCATTGTATACATGTACCACATCTTTATCCATTCCTCTGTTGGTGGACATTTAGGTTGCTTCCATGTCCTGGCTAATGTAAATAGTGCTGCTATGAACATTGGGATGCATGTGTTTTTTTCAGTTATGGTTTTCTCTGGGTATGTGCGCAGCCATTGTATACATGTACCACATCTTTATCCATTCCTCTGTTGGTGGACATTTAGGTTGCTTCCATGTCCTGGCTAATGTAAATAGTGCTGCTATGAACATTGGGGTGCATGTGTTTTTTTCAGTTATGGTTTTCTCTGGGTATGTGCCCAGCAGTGGGATTTCTGGGTCATATGGTAGTTCTATTTTTAGTTTTTTAAGGAACCTCCATACTGTTTTCCATAGTGGCTGAATCAATTTACATTCCACCTACAAGTTTTTACATAGACATTGTTTTCAATTCTCATGATATATACTGAGGAATGGACTTGCTGAGTCATATGGTAAATCTACGTTTAACTTTTTGAGAAACTGCCAAACTGTTTTCTGAAGCAGTTGCATTATTTTACTTTTACCAGCAATATATGAAGGTCCCAATTTCTCCACATCCTCACACTAACACTTTTATTGCCCATCCTTCTGATTCTAGCCATCCTAGTGGATGTGAAATGGTAGCTCATTGTAGTTTTGATTTACATTTCCCTGATGCCTAGTAATGTTGAACATCGCTTCAGTGGCCATTTATGTGTCTTCTTTGGAGAAATGTTTATTCAAATCCTTTACCCATTTTGTAATTGGGTTATTTGTTTATAACTATCTAGTTTGCATGAATACCAACTTAATTTCAATAGCATACAAAAGCTTTGCTCTTACATAGCTTTATTTCCTTTCTCCTTTGCACTGTTATAATAATTTCTATATTTTCATGGATATTCTCTATTTGTGCTGTTATTGTCATGCAAATTACATCTATCCACATTGTATGGAGGCAGGAGATAGATAGGGCCCAGGCTGAACAGCTGCAACTGGTTTCCCTAGGCTGAGCAGCTGTAGCTGGTCTCCTGCTGATGCTTCAAGATGGGATACCAGTGGGAGCATTGGGCCCTGATTGGGTGCATTCTTGTAGATTTCCTGGCCCAACACATGCTCAGAGAAGGCCCTCAGCCTAGGGGAAGGACAAAAGGAGGGGGAAGATACCAGATGGAATCCATCTTGGCTGAGAGATGGGCACGCACACCAGGACCAAATATGGAGATGATTGGCCAGAGACAACCCAGAAAACTGCCCCCATATAAGCAATCTAAGCCACCCCTATGGTGCATAATTCACTCCAAGTCCACCCATGTGTTTATCCACATGTACTATGCTACTAATAAACACTTTTATCTTTTTCACAATCTTGGTCTCTTTACTGAATTCTTTCTTAAAAGAAGGCAAGAACTGAGGTCCTTCTTCCCGCTTTTCACCGCTGGAGTCAGTATGACCATCAGAATAGATTTATGATGATTGTTTTACACAATTATCTTTCAAATACTATAGGAGAGAAAGAGTTAAAACAAAAATTACATTTATACCATCTTTTACATTATAGTTACCTGTGTAGTTACCTTTATCGGTATTCTTTGTTTCTTCATGTGGATTAGAGTTACTGTCTAGTGACCTTTCACTTCAGTCTAAAGGACTCCCTTTAGTATTTCTTGTAGGACAGGCATGCTAGTGATGAATTCTTCTCATTTTTCTTTATTTGGGTATGTCAATTTCTCATTCAATTTTTTTGAAGGATAGCTTTGCTGGGTATAAAATTTTTGTTTGACAGTCTTTTTCTTCTAGTATTTTGAACATGTCCCCCTACTACCTCTGGCTTCCATGGTTTCTGATGAGAAATTGTATTGAGGATCCCTTGTTTGTGGTAAGTCACTCCTCTCTTGCTGCTTTCAAGATTCACTCCTTTTTATTTTTTAATATTTATTTATTTACTTACTTACTTTGGCCACGCCAGGTCTTAGTTGAGGCACACGGGACCTTTAGTTGTGGCATGCAGGATCTTTTAGTTGCGGCATGCAGGCTCATAGTTGTGGCATGCAGGCTTCTTCGTTGTGGCATGCAGACTTCTTAGTTGTGGCATGCGGACTTCTTAGTTTCAGCATGCGAACGCTTAGTTGTGGCATGCATGCGGGATCTAGATCCCTGACCAGGGATTGAAACTGGGCTGCCTGCATTGGGAGCGTGGAGTCTTACCCACTGGACCACCAGGGAAGTCCCTTAAGATTCACTCTTAGGGACTTCTCTGGTGGTCCAATGGTTAAGAATCGGCCTTCCAATACAGGGGATGTGTGTTCAACCCCTGGTTGGGGAACTAAGATCCCACATGCTGTGGGGCAACTAAGCCCACGTGTTCTAGAGCCTGAGCACCGTAACTAGAGAGCCCGCATGCCACAACTACTGAGCCCACACACTGCAATGAAAAGATCCCACATGCCGCAACTAAGACCTGATGCAGCCAAATAAATAAATAAATAAACATTTTTTAAAAAGATTCACTCTTAATTTTTGTCTTTTGACAATGTGGTTATGACGTGTGTAAGTATGGATCTGTTTGAACTTCTCCTTCTTGGAATCTGTTCAATTCTTGGATTTGTAGATTAAGATTTTTCATCAAATTGGGGAAGTTTTTGGTCATCATTTCTTCAAATATTTTTTCTGTAACTTTCCTCTTCTCTCCTCCTGTGGTACACTTATTAGCATATCACGGGTCATTTTTCTTCATTCCTTTTTCTTATTCCTCAGACTGAATCATTTCAATTGACCTGCCTTCAAATTTACTGTTTCTCTCTTCTGTTTGCTCAAATCTGCTGTTGAGCCCTTCTAGTGAATTTTTCATTTTCATTATTGCATTTTTAAATACCAGAATTTCTATTTGGTTCTTTAAAAAAATAATTTCTATGTTTTCATTGATATTCTCTATTTGGTCAGACATTCTCTTTCATTTAGTTCTATACACATGGTTTCTTTTAGTTCTTTGAATATATTTTATTTATCTATTTTTAATTGAGGTAACATTGGTTTATAACATTATTTAAGTTTCATGTGTACAACATTATATTTTGACTTCTTTATACACTACAGCATGCTCACCACCAAAAGTTTAGTTTCCAACTGTCACCATAGAGTTGACCCCCTTTACCCATTTTGCCCTCCCTCCCCCCAACCCCACCTCTATTAACCACTACTCTGTTCTCTGTATCTATATGTTTGCTTTTGTTTGGTTTGTTCATTTATTTTTGTTTTGTTTTGTTTTGTTTTTTATATTCCACATATGAGTGAAATCATATGGTATTTGTCTTTCACCATCTGTCTTATTTTACTGAGTAAAATCATATGGTATTTGTCTTTCACCATCTGTCTTATTTTACTTAGCATAATACCCTCAAGGTTCATTCATGTTGTTGCATTTGTCAGATTTCATCTTTTTTTAAGGCTGAGTAGTGTTCCGCTGTGTGTGTGTGTGTGTGTGTGTGTGTGTGTGTGTGTGTATCACATGTTCTTTATCTGTTTTTTGAATATATTTAAAACGGCTGATTGAAAGCCTTTGTCTAATAAGTCCATTATCTGATCTTTCTCAAAGACAGTTTCTATTGACTACTTTTTTAATTTGTATGATCTGTATTTTCTTGTTTCTTTGAATATCTCATAATTTTATGTTGAAAACTGGACATTTAAAATAGTATAATGTGGCAACAATAAAAATCAGATTGTTCCCCTCACCTGAGGTCTCTTTTGATGTTGTTTCATGTTGTTGGTGGTGTTTATTTGGTGGCTTTTCTGAAATAATGCTACAAATCCTGTATTCTTTGTCATGTATCCTCTGAGATCTCTGCAGAGTGAGCCTAACAGTCAGGTAATTAGTTGACAGAGATTTTCTTAAATGCCTGGAACCAACATGTCTTTGCCAAGGGACTCCGAATTCATATTGGGGTATGTCTTCAACACTCAGACAGGCAGTTCACAACTCTGCCTTAGGCTTCACTTCCTGCTTACGCAGAGCCTCAAGTTTCGTCAATGGTGGGAGTTTAAGTGCTTCTAAGTTCTTCCCTGACCACGCACCCAGCCTTATGAATATGCATGGCCTTCTAGACTCCCAGGAACATGTCAGAACATTCCAAAGCCCCAGTGGACATTGTAATCCCCAGATTTTCCTTTTATATTTTTTGGTCAGCCTATTTTTTTTTACCCCAACTGCTATCTACAACCATAGCAGCTGCAATGTTGAAAAATTGCCTCTCATTATTTTAAACAAATGCCTCCAGGGAAAAGGCTGTTTGCATGAGGCAAGCTCTGAGTCAGATCAAATAAAGATAGCCTGGAGTGGATCTTCTAGGGAACCACCAGATAGGTCAAATAATGACAATTCTCTGAAGATGAGGCTTTAAAGGAGCTCCAACTGCATTCTGCCCCCTCCATGGGCCTAAAGGGCTGCTGGTTTTCACCGTGATTGCAGGATTTTGGTTTTCAGAGTTACCATGGAGCTGGAGAGAGGGGAAGATGGGACTAGGACAAATTAAAATGCCACATAATTCACTGTTCTTACTGAGATTCAGCCAATTTTCTTGCATAAACACTCCCTTTGTTGTTGCAAACCTTTGGTTAATTTCCAAAGTTTTAAAAAAGCTGATCCTGCCAATTATGCCAGTGTTCTCATTGCTTTTATGGAAGAGTAGATTTTTGGAGGTTCTTAATCCACCATTTTTGCTGATGTCATTTCTTCCAATTGTTTTTCAGCTAAATCCTTTAGAGTCATCCTTGATGACTTTCTCAAACATCCTATATCAGCAAATCCTGTAAAGGCAGAAAATCCTCTACTTTCAAAATATATCCAGGATCCCACCACTCATCACCACCTTCTTCTGTCTTCTCACTCATTGTTTTCCAACAACACCACCTCCTCACTTTTCCTTAGACTGCCAAGCATGAGCCTGCATTTTTCTACCAGGTATGCACATTCCCTTACTTCCTTCAAATCATTGCTCAAATGACATCTCCTCAGAAATGCTCCCTGACCCGTCTACACCTCATACCCCATCACTCTATCCTTCTCATCTTGCTTCATTTTTTCTTAGCGCTTACCTGACATATTATATTATGTTTAATAATATCTATTGTTTGTCTGCTCCCATTAGGATGTAAGCTCATAAAGTTAGAGGCTTCGTTACTGAGTTTATTGTTGTATCTTTAGTGCCTAGAACAGTACCTGGCTCACGTTGGCAATCAATAAATTCTGGTTGAAAGTATGTCATTATCTTTCATTTGCTCCACCAGATCCACTCTCCCCCTTCTTCCCAGTATCTAGTATGGACATCAGTGGACTCCTGTGCCCTCTGGCTTCAGCCCATGCAGAACCCCAGTACGAGTTTGGAGAAGGAAGAACAGCGAAGTCAGAGTATTTATTCCACAGGCTCTTCCCTGCCAAATTGCCTCAGATTTACCCTATCCCTAGATCTAAGATCACTATGTTTCCAATAACCACTACCTACCGTATTCCTCCCTTTTGGCCTCGGTGTTATAACAGCTTCTTTGCTGTTACTACTCTCAGGATATTGTAATACTCCTTAAGGTTCCCCTTTACCTATCCATATCTCTATAAATAAACCCATCTCATATAATCCTAATTTAAGATGTTTCTTTGGGTCCCTGCCTCATACAGATGAATAATCCTAAGAACAACTCTATGAAGTAGACATTATTACCATCCCCATTTTATGGATGAGAACTCTGAG
Organism: Physeter macrocephalus; assembly: GCF_002837175.3. Taxonomy (NCBI): domain Eukaryota; kingdom Metazoa; phylum Chordata; class Mammalia; order Artiodactyla; family Physeteridae; genus Physeter; species Physeter macrocephalus. The sequence goes on along the minus strand of NC_041219.1, from coordinate 86,779,437 downwards.
GCCCAGAAAGATTAAGAAACTTGTCCAAGATTACATAGCTAGTAGGTAACAGAGCCAGAATTTACTTTAGAAAAAAACGTGGAAGAATATTTTTATGACAACATGATAGGGAAGCAATCCTAAACAAAACTAAAAAAGCATACCCATAAAAGAGAAGACTAAAAAAACTTAAATTCTCTATATCAAAAGATACCATAAACAAAGTGAAGAGAAAAATCACCAACTAAAAGATATTTGCACTCCACACAAAGGATTAGCATATAGAACATATAAAGAACTCCTAGAAATTAATTTTTTTAAAAGCATAAACAGGGGCTTCTCTGGTGGCACAGTGGTTAAGAATCCACCTGCCAACACAGGGGACACGGGTTCAAGCCCTGGTCTGGGAAGATCCCACATGCCGCAGAGCAACTAAGCCTGTGCGCCACAACTACTGAGCCTGCGCTCTAGAGCCCCCGAGCCACAACTACTGAAGCCCGCCCACCCAGAGCCCGTGCTCCGCAACAAGAGAAGCCACAGCAATGAGAAGCCCGCACACCACAGTAAAGAGTAGCCCCCGCTCTCAGCAACTGGAGAAAACCCGCGTGCAGCATTGAAGACCCAATAAATGAATAAATAAATAAATTTATTTTAAAAAAAGCATAAACAACACAGTAGAAAAATAGGCTGGGCAAAGGATAAGAAGGTGGTCACTCCAATTGTAGCTGCAGTAGAAGATGTAGTTTCATTGCCTGAGCAAATTAATATGTACCCTGTAGCTACTATGCAGCTACTGATCTGGCAAATACCTTTTTCTCTATCCCTGTCAACGGGGCCTGCCAGAAGCTCTTTGCTTTAAGCTGGCAAGGCCAGTGACACACCTTCACTATGCTACGTCAGGGGTATATCAACTCTCCAGCCCTATGTAATAATTTAGTTTGCAGGGATCTTTTCGTTTTAAATTAATTTATTTATTTTAGGCTGCGTTAAGTCTTCGTTTTTGCGCGCGGGCTTTCTCTAGTTGCGGGAGCAGGGGCTACTCTTTGTTGCAGTGCGCGGGCTTTTCATTGCAGTGGCTTCTCTTGTTGCGGAGCACTGGGCTCTAGGCATGCGGGCTTCAGTAGTTGTGGCTCACGGGTTCTAGAGCGCAGGCTCAGTAGTTGTGGCTCCCAGGCTTTGTTGCTTCGCGGAATGTGGGCTCTTCCTGGACCAGGGCTCGAACCTGTGTCCCCTGCATTGGCAGGCAGATTCTCAACCACTGTGCCACCAGGGAAGTCCCAGTTTGCAGGGATCTTGATTGTCATTCGTTTCCACAAGATATCACACTGGTTCATTACATCATTGACATGATGCTTATTTGGCCTAGTGAGCAGGAGGTAGCAACTACACTAGACCAGTTGGTAAGACATTTGCATGCCAGAGGATAGGAAATAAATCTGACAATTCAGGGGTCTTCTACTTCAGTGAAATTTCTAGGGATCCAGTGGTGTGGGGCATATCAAGAGATCCCTGCCAAGGTGAAGGATAAATTGTTGCATCTGGCCCCTCCTACAGCAAACAAACAGGAACAGTGCCTAGTGGGCCTCTTTGAATTTTGGAGGCAACATATTCCTCCTTTGGGTGTGTTCCATTGGCCCATTTACTAAATGACTCAGAAAGCTGCTAATTTGGAGGGGGGGCAAGAGAAGGCTCTGCAACAGGTCTTGTGCAAGCTGCTCTCCTACTTGACCACATGATCCAGCAGATCCAATGGTGCTTGAAAGTGTCAGTGGCAGATATGCTCTTGGGAGCTTTTGGCAGGCTTCTGTTGGTGAATTGTGGCATAGGACCTTAGAATTTTGGAGGAAAGCCCTGCAGATTACGACTCTCCTTTTGAGAAACAGCTCTTGGTCTGCAACTGGGCCTTACTAGAGACTGAATCCTTAACAGTGAGCAATGAAGTTACCATGCAACCTCAGCTGCCCATCATCATGAACTGGATGTTATCTGGCCCACTAAGTCATAAAGTTGTTTGTGCACAGGAGTACTCTATCATCAAACGGAAGCAGTACATATGAGATCGGGCTTGAGCAGGCCCTGAAGGCACAGTAAGTTATGTGAAGATGTGGCCCAAATGCCCATGATCCCCACTCCTGCTACACTGCCATTTCTCTCCCAGCCTGAACCTATGGCCTCATGCAGAGTACCCTGTGATCACTTGACAAAGGAAGAGACTTAGGCCTCGTTTACAGATAGTTCTGCGTGATGTGCAGGTACCACGCTGCAGTAGACAGTTGCAGCACTACAGCCCCTTTCTGGGACATTGCTGAAGGACACTGGTGAAGGGAAATCCTCCCAGTGGGCAGAACTCCAAGCAGTGCACCTGGTTGTTCACTTTGCTTGGAAGGAGAAATGGCCAGGCATGTGATTATATACTAATTTACGGGCTGTGGTTAATGGTTTGGCTGGATGGTCAGAGACTCAGAAGGAACATGAGTGGAAAATTGGGGACAAGGAAATTTGGGGAAGAAGTATGTATACAGGGAATTCCTTGGCGGTCCAGTGGTTAGAACTCAGCGCTTTCACTGCCATGGACCCAATTTCGATCCTTGGTCAGGAACTAAAGATCCTGAAAGCTGCGTGGCTTAAAAAATTAAAAAAGAAAAAGAAAAAAGAAGTATGTATACAGACTTCTCTGAATGGGCAGAAAAAGTGAAAATATTTGTGTACCTTGTGAAGGCTCACCAAAGGATGACCTCAGCAGAGGAGGATTTTAATAATTCTGTGGATACCAGACAGCCTCTTTCCTCAGCTGCTCCTGTAATCACTCAATGGGCTTGTGAACAAAGTGGCCATGGTGGCAGGGATGGAGGTTACGCATGGGTTCAGCAACATGGACTTCCATTCACCAAAGCCAACGTGACTACAGCCACTGCAGAGAGCCCATTGTGGCACCATTCCTGAGGGTGATCAGCCAGATACCTGGTGGCTGGTTGATTACACTGGACCACTTTCATCATGGAAGGGGCAGCATTTTGTTCTTACTGGAATAGACACTTACTCTGGTTATGAACATTCCTTCCCTGCCCACGATGCTTCTGCCCAAACTATCATTCATGGACTTAACAGAATGCCTAATCCACTGTCATGGGATTCCACACATTATTGCTTCTCATCAAGGAACTCATTTCACAGCAAAAGAAGTGCAGCAGTGGGCTCATGCTCATGGAATTCACTGGTCTTACCATGTGCCCTACCATCTGGAAGCAGCTGGTTTGATAGAACACTTGAATGACTTTTGGAGACCCACTTATAGTCTGCTAGGTGGCAATATCTGATTATTTTTGCTAATGTATAAGTACAATTGATTTTTTCATGTTGATCTTGTATCCTATAACCTTGCTAAACTCTTAAGTATAGTGGCTTTTTGGTAGATTCCATAGATTTTCTATATAAGTAACATGTTACCTATGCAAAAGGACAGTTTACTTCTTCCTTTCTAAAATATATGCTTTTCTTTCTTTAAGCACTGACTAGAGTCTTGAATACAATGTTGAATATAAGTGGTGAGAGCAGACACCTCTATAATTCTCAGTGCATTTCTTTTTTTGTTTGTTTGTTTTTTGTTTTTTGTGGTACGCGGGCTTCTCACTGTTGTGACCTCTCCCGTTGCGGAGCACAGGCTCCGGACGCGCAGGCTCAGCGGCCATGGCTCACGGGCCCAGCCGCTCCGCGGCATGTGGGATCTTCCCGGACCGGGGCACGAACCCGTGTCCCCTGCATCGGCAGGCGGACTCTCAACCACTGCGCCACCAGGGAAGCCCTCTCAGTGCATTTCTATGTTTCGAATGATTCACACTAAAAAATTTTTAATTCATGTCAAAATTAAAGGAAAAATGCAAGAATAGTACAAATAGGGACTTCCCTGGCAGTCCAGTGGTTAAGACTCTGCACTTCCACTGCAGAGGGTGCTGGTTCAATCCCTGGTTGGGGAATGAAGATCCCGCATGCTGTGCAGTGCGGCGAAAAATTAAAAAAAAAAAAAAGAAGAAGAAGACTACAAATAACTTTTTTCCCCCTGAACAATTTACAAGAGGAAAACCATTTACCATCAGCTCTGAGTACTTTAGTGTATGATTCCTACCAAGTAGAGCATTCTCCCACACAACCACAAGAGAGCCATCAGAATCAGGAAATTGATATTTGATACACTACTACCATATAACCCACAGACCCTGTTCAAGTTTTGCCAGTTGTCCAAAACATATCCCTCAGTGCAAAAGGATCCAGCTGAGGGTCACATGTTGCATTTAGTTGTCATATTGCTTTATTCTCCCTCAGTATGGAACTTGTCTTTGTCTTGGTCTCTTTTTGATTTTCATGACCTTGACATTTTTGAAGATTACAGGCCAGTTTTTTGTAGAATGTTCCTCAATCAGGTATGTCTGATATTTCCTCATGATTCGATTCAGATTATGCATTTTTGTCAGGAATTACTATGGAAGTGATGCTGTTCGAATTGCACTCTATCAGCCTGTATATTATTTTGATTTGTCCCATTAATGGTAATGCTAGTAACTTTCATCCCTTGATTATGGTGATGTCTTCCAGGTTTGTCCACTGTAAGGTTATTCTTTTTCCTTTTGTAATTAACGAGTATTTTGTGGGAAAGTACTTTGAGAGTATGGAAGTATCCTACTCCTCATCAAATTTTCACCCATTTGGTTTAGTATTCGTTGATGTTTTGTGGCTTAATTATTACCGATGTCTTCTAAATGGTATTTTCTAATCCCATCATTCCTTCTACATTAATTAGTTGTCTTTTACTGAGAAAACCTTTTTCTTCTTCCCACTTATTTATTTATTTATTTAAATTTTAAAATTTTATTTATTTAGTTTTGGCTGCGTTGGGTCTTCGTTGCAGTGCGCAGGCTTTCTCTAGTTGTGGCAAGAGGGGGCTACTCTTCGTTGCGGTGCATGGGCTTCTCATTGTGGTGGCTTCTCTTGTTGCAGAGCACAGGCTCTAGGCACACGGGCTTCAGTAGTTGTGGCTCGCGGGCTCTAGAGCACAGGCTCAGTAGTTGTGACGCACAGGCTTAGTTGCTCCGCAGCATGTGGGATCTTCCCGGACCAGGGCTTGAACCCGTGTGCCCTGCATTGGCAGGCAGATTCTTAACCACTGTGCCACCAGGGAAGCCTCCCACTTATTTACTAATTATTACAATGAGAAATGATTCATAGATTCCTGTTTTATTCAGTGGATTATAATCTTTTATTGTTATTATTTAGTTTGATGTTCAAATTGTCACAGATTTGGCCAGTGGGAACCCCTTCAAGCTTTTTTTTTTTTTTTTAATTGGAGTATAGTTGGTTTAAAGCTGTCTTTTATATCCTTTTGAAATGATGTCTCCATCAGTTTTTGGAAGTATAATTGACTTACAATATTATATTAGAGGTGTACAACACAGTGATTTGATATTTTTATACATTACAAAATGATCACCATGATAAGTCTAGTTACCTCTGTCACCATACAGAGTTATTACAATATTATTGACTGTATTCCCTATGCTGTACACTACATCCATGACCTATTTTATAAGTGACATGTCCCCATCGTTATTTGAGCATTCCACACTTTGTCCTGGCACAACCATATATTTCAGGTTCATCTTGTACTTTCCCCTCCCCAGCCCCTGAATCAGCCCTTTTCCCATGAAGCAATGGTTCTTTTCATTGGAGAATTGCTATTTAGAAACCATAGATCAATGCTATGGGGTGTCACTATTCCCAGGTCCTCTCAGTGAACCGAAGTGGGGGAAAATGTGTTTATGTGTATATATATCTATATCTATATATTATAGATATAGATATATACATTTTACCCTGATACCTCTAATTCTAACCTAATGTTACAGGGTTCATTCTGATTTTCTTGTTTTCCACAGTTGAGACCCTTATCTGGCAGAAGAAACCTGGCTCCCTTTATCTTCAGTATATTTATTTATTTGACCAATCTCACTTGTATCTAGCCAGTCTTCTGTTGCTGTTGCTTCCCATCACTCCTCCTACCACGGATGCTTGATTGAGCTCCAACACCCCATGCCAGGCTCCCAAAATGGATTCCACACATGGAATCAGAACCCTCTTTACCCTCCTCAGGCTCTAACATACCACAATGGTATGGGCCACAGCTGCTGCTCATCTAACTGGACTCCTACATTCCCCACATAATGCCTTTTAGACTGAATTATTCAGGAAGGAAGGAAGAAGACAGGAAGGAAAGGAAGAAGATAGGCAGGCTTATAATTACTTTTTAATTAAGGAGAAAAAAAAGCCTCAAATCATTTTGATTCTTAATTGTCATTCACAGGAGCATTGTTGGCTACTCTTTTACTTGTGGCCGAAAGAAAATCAGGTTTCATTATTAAACTGCATATGGTTCATCTGTGTCCATGATATTTTTAATGATTTACATAGCTATACCCCAAAGAACCATGTTTAAGGTAATTAGATATACAAATTTCAGAGACAAAATAGAATAGTTGGATCCAAGAGAGCTACCAGAGACTCAGTATTACTCTTTCATCTTTGACTAAGCTCTGAAGTACAGGCTTCTAGATGGAGAATATGCCTCAGACACTTATAGATAAGCCACACCCTGCAAATTTTGTTATACTGAGTCAGTTTTAAGATTTAAGAGTTATCTTAGATGGGAGATGCCAGATCTGGACCTATAATGGATGATAAATATTTCACACTGATTCAGGAAGGCAGCAGTGCAAAAGAGCATGGGCTCTGAAGCCAGACATCCTGGTTTCCAATCCGCCCTATCATATTTAGCAATAGCGGGACCTTGCAAAAACTGCTCAGCCTCTTTAGGCCTCAATATCTTCATCTCTAAAATGGAGATTCTACTTCATAGGATTGTTTAAGCAGATTAAGCAATACCCTTAAAACAGTGTCTGGCACTAGAGGTGGATTTGCCTTGAAACTAAAGACATTCAAGTTTTAGGGAATCTCACTTGCACAGGCTACCTCCAAGGCCCTGTACTTAATTTTATATTTGTAATTTTTTTTCTTTTTCTTAAAAAGAATCCCCAAATTGTATAAACTTCAGGCCTTACCCAACTGGGTCTGCTCCTGTCTGGCACATAGTAAGTACTTGGTAAATGTAAGTTTTTATCAGTTACATCTAATATTAAGAGTGGTCCTTGGGCTTCCCTGGTGGCGCAGTGGTTGAGAGTCCGCCTGCCGATGCAGGGGATACGGGTTCATGCCCCGGTCCGGGAAGATCCCACATCAGTTACATCTAATATTAAGAGTGGTCCTTGGGCTTCCCTGGTGGCGCAGTGGTTGAGAGTCCGCCTGCCGATGCAGGGGACACGGGTTCATGCCCCGGTCCGGGAAGATCCCACATGCCGCGGAGCGGCTGGGCCCGTGAGCCATAGCCGCTGAGCCTGCGCGTCCGGAGCCTGCGCTCCGCAACAGAAGAGGCCACAGAAGAGAGAGGCCCGCGTACCGCAAAAAAAAAAAAAAAAAAAAAAGAGTGGTCCTTTATGGTGTTTTTGTTTTCAATTTTGTGTGTGTGTATTTTTATTTTTGTTTTTGCTTTTATGTTACCCCACCTTGTAGAAAAGCAAACTAGAAGATAAGCCATAATGTAGGATATTTCTTCATTCATTCATCCACTAAAAAATATTTATTGAGCGGCTACTATGTCAAAGGTGCTTACAGTCTTGTGGCCAAGACCAACATATACATAAATAATTACAATATGAATAGTAAGTGCTCTAATAAGTATATATACAGACACAAAGAGGAAGGCACAAAACTTAGGCTTTTGACTGAAATGTTTTAGTGGATAAATATGAGATTTGGAGGGTGTAGGATTATTCAGTTTGAAGAAACAACATATTCAAAGGCCTTAATTCCTTCAATGAATAAATATTTATCAAGGATCTGCATTATGGCAGGTACTATTCTGGATGCTGAGGATACAGCAATAAATGAGTCAGGCAAGAGCTAGGCTTTCATAGAGCTTACACTCTAGTAGTAGGGGCACTAAATAGGGTAATGCGATAGAGTGTTACACAGTGTATTAGTGCGTGTCCATTCTAAACTGAATGGTAAAATAAGGCCTTTCTGAGGATGAAACATTTGAGGAGAGGCTTGAGTGACAAGGAGTCAGACATGAGAAGATGGGGGGCAGGGAGGGGCACTCAAATGCAAGAACTGCTGGTAGCAAAGGACCTAGAATAGCCAAAACAATTTTGAAAAAGAAAACAAAGTTAGAGGACTCACACAACCCGATTTCAAGACTTACTACAGAGTTACAGTAATCAAGACAGTGTGGTTTTGGTGTAAGGATAGACATTTATATCAGTGGAAGAGAAAAAAGAATCTGGAAATAAGCTTAACTGCATATGGTCAATTGAATTTTAACAAAGGTGCCAAGTTAATTCAATGGAGAAAAGACAGTCTTTTCAAAAAGTGGTGCTGAAACAATTAGGCATCTGTATGTAAAAACAGAACTACAACTCATACCTTGCACCACATAAAAAAAGTCAGCTTGAAATGGATGACAGACCTAAATATAAAACCCAAAACTGAAAAAAAAAAAAAAAAATCCCAAAACTGTAAAACTTCTATAAGAAAATATAAGTGAAAGTCTTCATAATTTTGGGTTAAGCAGAGATTTCTTAGCTAGGACACAAAAAACACAAACCATAAAAACAAATTGATAAATTTGGACTTCATCAAAATTTAAAACTTGTCTTCAAAAGATCCTGTTTAAAAAAGGAAAAGAACAGCCATGGCCTGGGAGAAAATGTATGAAAAACACATACCTGATAAAGGACTGGTATCCAGATTACAAAAAGAACTCTCACAACTCAGAAGAAAACAAACAACCTAATTTTAAAAATGGGCAAAAGGTTTGAACAGGCATTTCACCAAATAAATATATAAAAAGATGCTGAACATCATTAGACCTTATGGAAATGCAAATTAAACCACAGTGTCATATCACCACATACCCACTAATATGGCTAAAATTTAAAACAGATAATACAAAGTGTTGGGGAGGATGAGGACAACTGGAACTCTCATACACTGCTGACAGCAGTGTAAAATGATATACCCCCTTTGGAAAACAATTTGGCAGTTTCTTATAAAGTTATACATACACTTAACACATAACCCAGAAATCCCACTCCTGGGTATTTACCCAAGAGAAACAAAAACATATGCCCACACAAAGACTTCTACACGAATGCTTGTGGCAGCTTTATTGTAATAGCTCAAAACTGGAAATTACCTAAATGTCTATCAACTGGTGAATAGACATATAAATTATAGTATACACCTACATAATGAAATACTACTCAGCAGTAAAAAGGAATAATACATGCAACAACATGGATGAATCTCAAAAGCATTATGTGAAGTGAAAGCAGACAGACATAAAACCTTACATATTGCATGATACCATTTAGTGGCATTCTGGAAAAGACAAAACTACAGGGACAAGAATCAAATCAGTGGTTGCTAGGGGCCGTGGTGATGGTGGAGGAGGGGACTGACTACAAAGGGGCAAAAGAAAACTTGTTTGGGGTCATAGAAATGTGTTATATCTCAATTGCAATGATTATATTACTATATACATTGCCAAAATTCAACATATTGTACATTTAAAAATGGTGAACTTTATGTAAATTATTCCTCAATAAGCCTGAATTAAAAAATCACCACTGGTAAGAAGTGTGGTTTTAAAATGTGTCCACAAATTCTACACTTGATCTTAGCCAAAAGGATGAGAAGTGATTATCTACAAACCCTTTGACACTCCTCACTTCAAAAGGTGGAGCCTAATTTCATTCCCCTTTAGTGTAGGCTGGACTGACTTAGTGACACACCGCTAATAAACAGAGTATGGCAGAAGTGATGGTGTGTGACTTCTGAGAATAGGCCATAAAAGGCATTGCAGCTTTCTCCTTGTTCTCTCTCGGATCACTCACTTTGGGGGAAGTCAGGTACCACATTGTAAGGACCTTCACTAGCCTTATGGAGAGGCCCACATGATAAGACCTCCTGCCAACAACCGTTTGGGTGAGACATCTTGGAATTGGATCCCTGAGCCCCAGCCCGTGTGTCAACAGGGGCTGCAGCCCCAGCCAACATCTTGTCTGCAACCTCATGAGAAATCCTGAGCCAAAACCAACTAGGTAAGCCAGTCCTGAATTCCTGACTCACAGAAACTGTCAGATAATAAATATTTGTTGTTTTAAGCCAGTAAGTCTGGGGTAATTTGTTACACGATTATAGACAGCTAACATATTGAGATGAGAGGAGTAATCTGAGGTGAAGTTGGAGAGGTAGGTAGAGACCAGATCTTGTAAAGACCTAACAGGCATTGTGAGACCTTCAGATTTGATTCTAAGTCTAATGGCAAGCCATTGGTGGTTTCATTCAGAAGAAAAACAAGCACAATTTCACTTTCAGTAATCATTTCACTATGTAGTGGTCAAGAATGGATGCAGGGAGACCAGTTAGGAGGCCATTTTGGCAGTACAGGTAAGAGATGATGGTGGCTGAGACTAGGGTGGTGACAGTGGAGATGGACGTATAGAGTGAAGGAAGTAGAGGAAACAAGGATGAGCCTATAGTTTTTTTGTTTGAATAGTTGAAATGAGGATAACTGTAAAAGGGACATATTGGAGAAGTGATGGATGAAATCAAGGCCTGAAGGAGTGTATAAAAGCATAATGTGTTTGAGAAACTGCAAATAGGTCAGTATGGTTGGAGTTTATGGTGATTGGATAGGAAGAGAGAGTGGTGAGAAAGTAGGCTAAAAAGACAGGCATGAAAGAAAGACCCTGTTTATCACCATAAAATGTCTGACTTTATCCAGTTAGTCTGGGAGCCACTAAAAGATTTTTTAAGTAAGAGAATGATTGATCAAATTCACATTTTAGAAAGATAACTAGCAGCAGCAATACAGACTTTGGATTGAAGATGAGAGATCCTGGAAACCAGAAGACATTTTGAGTAACTTTCTGATTTTTAGGAGGCAGCATAGTACAGTAGAAAGAACATACAGGGCTTTGGAGTAAGATGGACCCGAGTTTAAATCTTGGCATAGCAAGTTACCATCTATTATGGGTTGTATTGTGTCCCCCTCAAACTTCAGATCTTGAAGTCCTAACCCCCCAGTACCTCAGAGGTGACCTTATTTGGAAATATTGCAGATATAATTAGTTAAGATGTAATTAGTTAAGATAAGGTCATACTGGAGTATGGTAGATTAATCCAATATGCCTGGTATCCTTATAAAAGGGGAAGTTTGGTCATAGACATGCAAACAGGGACAATGCCATCTGAATATGAAGGCATAGATCTACAAGTCAAGGAATGCCAAAAATTACCAGCAAGCCACTAGCAGCTAGGGGAAAGGCATGGAACAGATTCTGCCTCATAGCCCTCAGAAGGAACAAACTCTGCTGACACCTTGATCTTGGACTTTTAGCCTTCAGAACTGTGAGATAATAAATTCCTGTTAAGCCACTCAATTGGTGGTACTTTGTTATGGCAGCCCTAGTAAAGGAATAAACAATCTGTGTGACTTGGACAAATTGCTTTATCTTGCTATTCCCTAGTATCCTAATCTGTAAAATGGGGATAATTGTGTCTATCTAATAAGGTGGTCACGAGGATGAAGTGAAATGGCATTTGCAAAACACCTGGCACTGCATAAATATTATTTTACATTTGTGAGACACTAATGCTACAAGGAAAATGGGACATTTTTGAACATTTTGGGAAAGACTGACTACAACTGTAAGGGTCATGTGCAATACAACTTAAAGGAATAGGATGGACAAAATGATCTTGGAATCCTTATTTCCTGTTAGATTCCTTAGAGAGGAGCCCTGGGACTGTCTTGCATTCTGTGAAAATGCAGCTTCTTTTGGGATAGAACACTAGTACAAGAACCAAAAGCACTCTCCAAGGCAGGAAGGTTGAGGCTAACGAACAACCTGTGGTGTGGTAAAGTTGGGAAGGGAAGGAGGTGAACAAAGCTAGAGAATGGGCCAGATGCCTTAGGCCTCCAGGTTTCCCAGCATACTTCCTTAGGTAAAAGTTTTAGGCTGGGGGTGTCCTCTTCTCAGCTCCATGTGGGAAACCCAACAGAGGCCTCTCACCGGTCTCTGGAACGCCTAGTCTTTTCAAGCAGGGAGTCCATTGCCAAAGCAAACAATCCCAGCTCTACGATTGTGCTCTGGCTGGGGTAGGGGAGAACAAAGCTCCCTTTCTTTGCTTCCCCAACTCCATGGTTCCAGCCAAAGGCACTGTTTACACAATCTTCCCTGGTGAAGAATTTGTTCCTTTTCTCTCTAGGTTACAGCTGCAAAAGATTGACTCCCTCCTTGCCTGTTCCTTTTTCCCAGATCCCTGGACAAGAAAAGTGTCCAATACCTGAAGCCTCCCACCCTCAGAAAAGATGTCAGCACACTTAGGAGTAACTCCAGGCCCTTTTGTGATGTGACAGAGACCCTCAGTTTTAGTGGCAGAAAGCCTGTCTGGCTGGGAAAGGGAGGCTGGTTGGAGCTATCAGGAGTCTCGCTTGTCTCCATTCCAACTCTGTTTATTCCTCCCTCTCTCACTCCCCAGGGATTCCGAGGCTTTCCCAGGTCCATATCTAGGAGTGAATCAAATAATCAAAATCCAGGGCAGATTTGGGTTTCTTCTTTAAAAGGATGAAAACAGTGTTTTCTAGTGGGAAATATTTTCTGTAGTCTTTAGTTCACTAACTCCAGCAGCACATATGTTTCCCTCCAGCCCCAAAAACAAAAGCAAGAGGGAGAAAAGGAAGCCCCAGAGTGGTGGAGTCTAATTTTAGCACTGGCAGAGAGTCCCAGTGTTAAGTTACTCCTGGTAAATTGTAACTAAGAAACAGAAGAGATAGAGACAATTTACAAGATCTAGGTCTCCAGCAAGAAGTTTTAAAATCGACTTTCATTTATTTCTATGACATCTCCAGGAGGCACATCTCAAGGAAATGTGCCTCTCATTTCACACAAGGGAAGGAAATTGAAGCACAAGAATTAACCAAAAGTGACTTGAACCCAGGATTCTGGGACTTTCAATTTGGTCAACTCCATAAGCCAAGTTGCTTTCTGAAAATTTTATGCGTCTTTGCACTGTACAAATTTTCCCTGAGCTAGATCCCCACTGGCTATCCTCCTGTTGTTAAGGGAGTCATGGGCTAGGTGTTTATTACCCTTTGCAGCTATGTTTTGGAAACTTAAAGTCCTTGCTCCAGCTGTTGGGAGATGTGGATGGAAAGGCCTTAGGGGTGCAAAGGGGATGCAAGTCTGTTAGGCTCAGGTATCACCCCTACACATATACAAACACCATCACCGCCCCCACCTTACCCTGTCACCAACCACCCTCCCCAGTGAGACCTGCAGAGTTGGTTTCTGAAAAAGCAGCTACACAGTTCCTGGAAGGCTCTAATCCACAATAGTTAAAAATATCCATCTTGGGGCCAGAGCTGAGCCAACTAAGCTGACCCTACCCAGAAACCCAGGAAATTACACAGCAGTGGGTAAAATGAACACAAGGGTAGGCAAATGCTACCTATCCGCAAGATAACAACAGGGATGATAATTTTAAGAAAAACAGATCCATCTCCTTCACTGAGAGATCTAAAAAACTGTCCAGATTTGTCTTTCCCTCTCCTTCAATGATATCCTGGCCCCCACACCTTGTGGTGTGGCATAATGCAAGGAGCTCTGGTCACGGGTTTCTATTCTGTTCTATCTAGAACTAAGTCACGATTCTCGAACAGCAGTCTTAGTTTTCTCATTTGTTAAAACGAGAAAAAAATATCTACTCCACACAAATGAAATAGCTATAGTAAACACAGCTATAGGCATACAGTTTTTGTTTAAAGGCCTTTCCTGGACTTCCCTGGTGGTCCAGTGGTTAAGACTCCCCGCTTCCACCCCAGGGGGCACGGGTTCGATCCCTGCTTGGGGAACTAAGATCCTGCATGCCACACAGCCTTGCCAGAAAATTAAATAAATAAATAAAATAAAGGTCTTTCCTTATTTTTCCTGAGCTAGGTTAGAGTCAACACAGTTAGGAGGCAGAGGGTCAGATAAGCCAACTTTAGAGTTTCCTTTCAGTGCAAGATTCAGACGAAACTTCACTCCTTCTGCAGACTGGAAGATCGCACCTGTGTTAGCTTTCCATTGCTACATCACAAACTACACAAACTTAGTGGCTTAACACAAATTCCATTTATTATCTCACTGTTCTGTAGATCAATAGATCCACGCAGGCTGGATTCCATTTTCTGTTTAGGGTCTCACAAATCGAAAGTCAAGGAAGGTGTTGACTGGTCTGGGCTCTTATCTAGAGGTTCTAAGGAAGAACCCACTTTCAAGCTTATTCAGGCTGTTGGCAGAATTCAGTTCCTTCCAGTTGTCAGACTGAGGTCCCATTTCCTTGCTGGCTGTTGGCTAGGGGATCAATTTCAGCTCTTAGAGGCCACTTTCCAATCATTGCATATGGTCCCCTCCAACTTCAAAGCTAGTAATAGTGCATCGAATCTTTTCTTCAAATGTCTCTGATTTTTCCTTCTGCCACCAGTCTGAGAAATCTCTTTGCTTTTAAGGGCCCATGTGATTAGATCAGGCCCATGCAGATAATCGCCCTATCGTAGTCAACTGTGCCATATATAACATAACCACAGGTGCAATAGCTCATCAAATTCACAGGTTAGGGATTAGAGCATAACATTTTTAGGGGATCATTTAAGAAATTCTGCCTGCCACAGCACTTATTCAAAAGATGAAAGGAAATGATCTCTTTTGGGGTGGGGGGGAGCAAAGAAGGAAGTGGGAATAGACTATCACTAACTAACCGTTTATACCAATAAGAGAAGCCAAGCGTTTGAGATGAGAGTCCTGACCCCATCCCTGGTATTCTATCCATTATATCTTCTGCCACCTCTTGAGTGGCTACTTTGGTCACAATGTCCTAACATAGTGCCTTGAGGTAAATGCTCTATAATAAAGACATGTTAAGGAATGCTTGGGGACTAAAAAAAAAATCTTCCCATGTTTTAGTTTTTCCTCATTAAACGGTGTGAACACAAAGCTGTCCAAAGCTGTCCAAGAGTGTGTCCTAAGAATACATGTTGGAAAATGCGTATTTTTACTTATTTATTTACTTATTTATTTTTGCGGTACGCGGGCCTCTCACTGTTGTGGCCTCTCCCGTTGCGGAGCACAGGCTCCGGACGCGTAGGCTCAGCGGCCATGGCTCACGGGCCCAGCCGCTCGGCGGCATGTGGGATCTTCCCGGACCGGGGCACGAACCCGCGTCCCCTGCATCGGCAGGAGGACTCTCAACCACTGCGCCACCAGGGAAGCCCGCGTATTTTTAGATATGGCTCAACTAAGTCAAAATTTCATTGCTCAAAACTTGTAGGACCAGGATAATATTCCCTGTACTCCTCTTCCATTTTCTATTTCAGAATTCAACATGAATATTCCTTCACGTGATTTCTCTTCAGTGGAGGTAAGACACAGAGCAGCCTCTAGGTTCCTGGGCACCAACTTAAGCTAAAGCACCAGGGCTGTTCCTGAGCAGCTTTTTCATCCAGATGAACTAAGGCCTCAACCAATAAATCCATCCTGAAAGGGAGGCTGGAACAGGGTTCCTCATTACTGCTGTTTAGCATGTAGATGATTTTCAAAGGACGATTTTCTTCTAATTAGAATGACTAATTGAAGAAACTGAGGAGTAAGAAGAGGGAACCAACTATATGGGAAGAGAACCTAAAAAAGAGTTGGATATATGTACATTAGTATAATTGATTCACTTTGCTGTACGCCTGCAACTAACACAACATTGTAAATCAACTATACTCCAATAAAAATTAAAAAAAAAAAAAAAAAAAAAGAAGAGGGAACAAAGACTCTCTGCCTTCAGCATCCCTGGGTCTTTTCCTCCAGATGCTTTATGGCCAGACCTGCCAACCATAAAAGAGGGAGAAACTGTGTATAAAATACCTGTAGTAGGCTCTGAGCTTCATGGAGAATGGAAAGCAAATTATAATCAACATACATTGAACTTTCATGGCACCATCCTTTCCAAATACCCAAGGTACCTCTGTGTGCATGCACATAATTCCTGGGATGAGAATTATTATCCCTATTTAATAGATGGGGAGAAACTGAGGTCCTAGAGTTATTGGTTAGTGATCTGATCACCATCACAATGGCCAGTAGAAGAGATTAAACTAACATCTCCTAATTTCAAATCATGTGATCTTTTTGAAACTACAAGGATAAATAGAAAGCTTTCATTCCATGTTATCAAAATTGGAAAGACCTTCAGAAAATTTGCTCTTGGATCCTCTCTCCTAAAACATAGCACTCCTCTACCCCAAGTTGTTGGCAACTTGGGTTGCCAATAAATATCTCTTGGGACCTGAAACTAAGAGGATCCAGGTTGCCTTGACTCCTGAAGAAATTTGCTTCCAAGCTTCTTGCAGCACCATTTCTTCATTCGCCTCAGAGAGAACAAGAACACGTGGGACACCAGGTGTGCTCTCTCCAAGCACCTGAGTTGTTAAGGAGTCGGCTAGATTCAATCCCAAAGAAAGGGCCAAGGAGAAGAATAAAACACAGATGACTCTGATGACTTGGTAAGGGGACTGGCAAGAGAGGCTCCTACCAGAGGTTCAAACTTAAATGAACAAAACAAAGACAGCTATTCCTCATCCCCAAATATGTAGGTTATCTTCCACCTACTCGTGTCTGGAGGAGCTGTCCTTGTGAGGTCCACCTAGAGCCCCAAAGTCCAGCATACAGTTATTTGGCAATAGTATAGCAATCTAGAAGCGAATTGTGTATAAGACCCCATTCAACCCTTGATCACAATAGCAAAAGGGCAAGGGTGAATGATTTGGGGTGACCTGCTTCCTGAGCATCAGTTTACTCTGAGGTGAACTCTCTGCCCTGGGCTTTAATTTTAGTCACTGACTGAACCAAAAGAAAATCTGTTGTGGTCATCTACATTATCATGAAAGGACTTTAATTTATACCCGACTTCAAGCATATGTAATATAAGGCTTATTTAAAGTTTAGCCTTTAGAAAATACTACTTTAGTTTATACTAACCCCACTGTCCAAAGTCCCTCTTGAGGCATTTTTAAGGGAAAAGGTTTATCTTTGTTTATTCTCCTCTTTCTTGCTTGCTTGGGAAAACAGTGGTCACCAGCAACACTGGAAGAGTCCCACAAGACCAACAGTGTGGTAGTCTTACACCCTGGGCTACGAAACATGACCCTTGCTCTAGCTCCAGCTCTGCTAGTAAATGTTCCCAGGAGAATCCTTTGATCTCTCAGAGTCTGTTCCCTTGCTTGTGAAGTGAGGTGGTTGGTTCAGATGATTAAAAATTTGACCAAGATACTGCTGTGTCATGCTACATACTTCTAGGGATACAAGATGAATATGACATAGTCCCTGCCTCAAGAAGCTAACAATCTAACTTGGAAGATAAGGCTCACATATGTGCACACATGTATACATAAATCCACAAGTTATCATACACAGTAAGCATTATAAAGGATGCAACATGCTCTACAGCCCTTTATATGGGTTAATGCTCATTTGACTGAAAGTGGATGGAAACCAGATGAAAGCTTCATGGAAGAAGAGGTAGCATTTAAGCTGTCTTTCAGGATAACAGGGAGTTTGAAAAAGGGGAAAGTGACCAAAGATTCAGGGAAAGAAAGCAGAGATGGACAAAGGGCAAGGCCTGTAGATATGTAAGGACAGTAAAGCAGGGAAAGTATTTGAAAAATGACATCAATAGTCCACTTTGGGTAGAGTGTTTGGGAATAATAAAAAATAAAGCTGAGAAAGTTGAGTCAGACTGTTTTCGAATTGGTAAATGGCAAAACCAGTCCTATGCGTAAGGAGGATTAACCTGACAGTGGTTGGCAGAAGTAAATGCTAGAGGGTAGAGATGGGAGGCACAAGGCCAATTAAGAGGTTATTGCAATAGACCAGGTGGGTGGCAATGAGGACCTCAGCCAGGAAAGTGGCAGTGGAAACAGCCCATTAGTCAAAATTTTAAACCAGCACTGTAAGTTGCTACTGACCCAGTTCGCCAAGGTAACATGCCATCCCAGGTGAAAATTATTAAAAAGGAGCACTAATTTGAATAAAGCTTTCCCAACATGGAGAATGAAGAATAAGTGAGCCCAGACCCATGTTGAGCTTAGAGCCATCACCAACCTCCAAGCCTTATACTTTCACCAAGGCATTCAGCCAATTGCAGAAAAGAAATATACACAGGAGACTCAAGAAACATCTTTTTAATACAGTATCTATTTGTCTTCCTTCTGTCAAACCCTGAGCCAACCCCTTTCCCAGGCTGCTTGGGGAGGTTCAGGAAAAGGAACATACAGGGCAGACAAGACATGGGAGAAAGAACTATGGGAGGTGGAAACGGCTCCTTCACATGGCGAAGAGGATGAGAAAGGCCACCATCAGGCAAAAGAGTCCCATGGCTTCTGAGAGGGCAAAGCCCAGAATGGCGTAGGAGAATAGCTGTTGCTTCAGAGAAGGGTTCCTGGGAGAAGGGGAAGAGAAAAGACTGAATCTCTAGTCCACACAAAGAAAAGGACAAACATTAAAGGTGGGCTCAGGGAGAAGCCATCTCAAGCTAACATCTTATGTAATGAGATGACAACATCATGCCCCAATTCTTGCTCTGATACATCAAGGGCTCTACAGAGATGAATAAGGGGAGTGGACAATCCAAAATTCTGTAACATAGCCCAGGTACAAACACTACTGCCTCTACTGGATCACCCACATCTTCCTCGTAACTTAAGACTCCTGGGTCTGGACACAACTATCCAGGGCTCAACCAGAATGGAAGAGGTATCTGGAGTGGCAGGGCCTATCAGACCAGTGTTTCCAAACTGTAAGCAGCAGAACCCCAAAATACGAAATGTATAAATCTAAAGTGCAATTGTAAAAAAAGTGGGGGATTTGAAAGTCTTGTTTGATTGGTTTCCCCTTCATTCTCTAAGACAGTCTCTGGGGTATACCCTCAGAACCCTAGGGCTTTATGCAACACAACTAGAAAAACACTGTTCTTGTGGACAGCGGAGCCAGAGGGACAAATAACTTCTCTCATTTCAAAATAGTCAAAAGATTTGGGGCTACAAATGGTCTTTGAGGTTTAGATGATATGATTAAAAAATGGCATAAAGGACTCCCAACTTTGAAAGTCAGTATATAATTTCTATTTCCCTTACTCTGTCACCTCTGGAAGCCTTGATGGATAAGCTAAAGCAACACCAGCTTTTAACAGAATTGTGGACATAGTACAAATCCTAAAAAATAACCTTATTTCCCCAAGGACATTAAGAGAACTTGCAGGTCTCTAGAGGATTTAGTTCTAACAGTGAGTTGCCCAGAGTTGGTGGGGACCAAATAGTCCCAAGTGTCAGGGAGCCATGGAGCTGGATGCAGAGGCAGTTTTCCCAGGAGTGATGGGGGAATTCCCAGGGATGGGGACAAACGGCAGTGAAGCCACTATGCTGACTGAAGCTCTAGACTGGGGGGAGGGTGGGGGAACGGGATGGGGACGATACTTTTTCTGTAAAGGGTCAGATAGCAAATATTTTAGGCTCTGTGGGTCACGTATGGTCTCTGTTACCTTTTTTATTTTCATGACCCTTTAAAAATGTAAAACCCTTCTTAGCTCAGCTATACAAAACCAGGCTGTGGCCCAGATATGGACATCCTGCCTTAGACTGCTGACTCCTACTCTAAACCAAAGCTGTCCAATAGAACTTTCCAAAATGGTAGCTACTAGTCACATGTGGCTACTGAGCTACATTAAAAGTTACAAAATTTAAGTCTGTGTACTTTTAGTTAATTAAAATTTACATTCAAATAGCAATAGGTGGCTAGTGGCTACTGTATAGGATAGTGCAGCTCTAGAACCCCGTCTCTGCCCAGACCTTTGGAAACATATCAGAGAGCCAATAGTGGGCCCATCTTACCTGGCATAACCAATGATGAGGCTCCCAAACACAGTCCCAATTCCAGCCCCAGAGCCAGCCACCCCTACTGTGGCAGCCCCAGCTCCAATGAACTTGGCAGCTGTGTCAATGTCCCTTGAAATGGCACTGGTTTGGAAACTGCGGCTAGGAATAAGTGAGGTGGTCGGGGGACGTCGGGCTGCCAAGCTGCTGTGGTTCTGTGAAGAAGTAGGTAGAAAGTTTTTAGGAAACCCTTTTTTCGCTTTGGAAACTTTTGTACCGTTTAAGCCCTTTATGCTATCAAATCCCACTGCTTCTCCCCCATACAGAAAATCTTTTAACTCCCTGGAAAACTCCCTAAAATGCTGCCAAGCAGAACTTTTAAATGCAAGAGGTGGATGTCAAATAACTTCAAGATTCAGGTATGGTCTAGAAATGTAAGACTGAAGCCCTAGCCTGTTCTTGATGCCTTGAGGAGATCATCTTCCTGGGACTAAATGCTCCCAACTCAAGTCAGTACCCTAAGTCAAGTAATGGCAGTTATCAGCAGCACACATGGACATGCGCTGCCAGTGGCAGGAGCTGGAACATCAGGGTACCATATATGGAGTCCTCAGCACTCCTCCTACTGGTTCTGTCAGGTAACCCTCCCCACCCAACCCCCACCCCTCGCCCTCCCCCACAGGCCCAATTCCACTTATAACGAACCTCATCTGTCAGTGTCTCTGGTCGTTTCAGCACCACTGCAGACAGTGATCGGTTCAATAGTGGAGAGGTTCTCCTGATCTAGTGGGAATAACACAAGGCCAAGAAAGTCAAGGAAGGCTGCGGAGAGGAGTTTTAGAACCACCCCAAATTGTTACTCAGATGCCCCATTCATTCGCTAGAACTTAACTCAGAATCTCAAAAGAGAATCTGGAATTATTCTTTTACTTTTAAGCAAATTCTAGATTCAAGAACAGCACCATTTCTCTTGCTTCCTAGGCTTCTCCACTGATTTAAGGGAAGAAAGTCTACTTCCTTTTGGAAGGAATTACCTACCCTTGCTATTCCCTTTTACAGGCCTTGAGAACGGGAAGAAATTTAAGCCTCAGAAGCATTTACTTCGCTCAGCAAGAAATCTATACATACACTGGTAATGGCCAGCCCATTAGAAGGAAGGCAATGACTGGAACATCTTTAACTGAACACACCCTTCTGGAAAATAGGCACAAAAATCCATGCTGAAAATTTACCCCATCCTGGTAGCCTTTTCAGACTAACTCCAAGCCAGTGTCTCCAAAGCGGACAACATGGTGGTTTACAGCCAGGGCTTTAGTCAAATATAACTAGATTCAAACCTTATCTCTATATCAGCTGTGTGATCTTAGGACAAGTCACTTAAATGTTTCTAAGTCTGTTTTCTCATCTATCAAATGGGAATAACATATCTCAGGCTTGATTTGAGGAGTAAATAAGATTACGTATACAAACTGGTAAACTCAGTGCCAGGCACAGTAAGTGCTCAATAAATAATACCTACTAACAGCATCACTCCTTTTCACTTATGAGGGAATGAACCAATTGCCTCCACCATCTAATAATTTGTAATTTCTTCCATGCTGTTGCTTCTGAGTCAAATATTTTCCCAATGTGTATTTTAGCTTCCCACCCAAATTTAAGCTTCCAGAAGGAACTCCTAGCTATGGCTCTCTTGACACTCAGGACAAGATCCTGTACACAGTGCATACTCAGTCCAACTTAGGCAATTTAACTCATGTTTACCATTTCTGGTGGGGTTCCAGTTTACAAGAACACAGAGTTTCAGGATAGGAATAACCTGATCTTAGCCTAGGTTCTCATTTATACTCTTCTTCTAATATAGTTGGATGAGAAGAATTAACTGGCCTTCATGGGACACGAGGCGGGGAATGCCTGGGAAGCATTCATTCTCTTCTGTCAGGCTAGCACAGCAAAGGGCCCAGCTGTGAAGAACAAGGTCTGAGAAGGAAAAGACAAGATGCCTCGCCTTAAAAACTTTCCTGGAAAAGGCATGTACTCACCAAGGAGGAGGTGGAGATGAACTTGGCGCAAGCGTACATTTTCAGGGGCTGAAGGGCCGTGGCCGGAGAGCTGCAATTACAGAAGCAGCATTGTCAATATTGTCCTTGCTTACCAAAGGACATCCTTATTAGCAGAAAAGGTGCTCTGGAAAATTTAAATGGCCCAGAGAGCAGTGACTGACCTCAAGTCTCAGCAGAGATGGAATTAGAACCCTGAAGTCAGGATTTCCTCCACACAGCTTCTATGATTTCCTTATAATCAAGTGACTTCTCCCGGTCTGAACAAGAAGCCCCTTGGTCCCAGCTTTAAGACCTGTTATCCCAGACTTCCCTGGTGGCACAGTGGTTAAGAATTCTCCTGCCAATGCAGAGGACATGGGTTCGAGCCCTGGTCCGGGAAGATCCCACATGCCGAAGAGCAGCTAAGCCCGTGCGCTAAGCAACTAAGCCCTACTGAGCCTGTGCTCTTCAGCCCGCGAGCCACAACAACTGAGCCCATGTGCCACAATTACTGAAGCCCGCGCACCTAGAGCCCATGCTCCGCAACAGAGAAGCCACTGCAATGAGAAGCCCGCACACCACAACAAAGAATAGCACTCCCTCGCCACAACTAGACAAAGCCTGCACGCCACCACGAGGACCCAATGCAGCCAAAAATAAATTAATTAATTAAGAGAGAGAGAGAGAGAGAGAAAAAAGACCTGTTATGCCTTTCCATAGCCTCATGCTGGGGTTGTCAGATGAATTTCCCCAGCATCTTTTGCCTAAGTTTCCCTCAGTCTCTTACTGAAAAGAAACTCTTCTCAAGGCTTCATTGCTTGGGCCTAAAAATGTTGCCCTTTAAAGACCCTTGGGGGAATTCCCTGGCAGTCCAGTAGTCAGGACTCTGAGTTTCCACTGCAGGGGGCACGGGTTCAATTGCTGGTCAGGGAACTAAGATCCCGCATGCCATGAGTTGCGGCCAAAAAAAAAAAAAAAAAAAAAAAGAAAACTTAAAAAATGCATACTCTTGGGTCCCACCTTAGATTTTCCAGGTCAAGATCTCTGGGAATAAGGCCCAAGTACCCTCTATTTCAATGAAGCTTCTCAAATGATTCTTAGGTACATAGCATGTTCTTAAAACCAGTCTTGAAACTACGGTAGTGGTACAGCCAGGACTTGTACTCTTCTCACTCTTAATGCTTTCTAATATGCTACAGGTTGAAACACTCAGTGATTACTTAGGCCTGTTAAATGACACTTCCTTGAATGAGCTGGACTAATACTTTCCCAGATTACACTTCTGAATGCAGAATCTTAGTTACTTTTAGATTAATGGATGTCTTCAACTCTTGTCCCGTCTAGAACTCTGATTTCTGCCCATACCCTAACTCTAACCCAATTGTGCTGTCAGACTATTCAGGTTTTCTTGGGTCAAAAATCCAAAATTTCTCTAAAGCTTTAAAAAAGGGAGGACTGTTTTTTTCCCAAGGCAACAAAACCTCAATATCATCATTTGTTAAATGTAGTTCTTAGGCGGATTAAATGAAATAACATATGGAAACTGCCTGATGTGGCACTGAAGGGAGCCTGCATGAAGTGGCGACCCCTCCGCTAGCCACCTAACCTTGGCCAAGTCTGCACCTGTTAACCAATATCACCTTGGGCAACAGCACTACCCAGATTCATGCGTTTCTTCCTCAGTGTAGATGGGCCAAGGAGTTACAGGGCTGCCACTTAACCGTTCCCTTTCTCAACCTTCTTTTCCTCTCAAGGGCAGAGTCCGGGGACTCTCGGTAAACCCTTGACAGGAAAGCTGGCCGGCTGGTACTACCCCATGCTGGCCCCACCCCTTTTTAGGCCTCCTGCCTCTAACGGAAAACCTCACTGTCAGCCCACGACTTGTGCTTTTCCCAACCTGACCGCAGTGGAAGGAAAAGAACGCGCTGAGAGACAATCAGTGGTTCTAAAGAAACCGGCCTCTTTTCTGCTATAGCTCTCCCAGGCCACAGTCTGAATGGAGGGAGTGTTTTGGCTGTTTTGTTCATTTCTACCACTTTCAAGGTTTACTTTTTAGATCGACAGGTGCTGACTACAGGGGGTGGTGTCTTGAGACGATCCACAATCTCCACTGTTCGGCACCTGAGGTCCTGGGGCCAAAAGTCTGGAGGTTTCAGAATAAGAAAGGCACGAGTCAGGATGTGAAAAGAAAACAAAGATAAGAGAGGAGAGTTTGGGGGTTGGGACAGCTCTGAAAGGGCAAGAGAATGAGAAAAGAGCGTTTGTAAAGGATGAGTCGGGACAGGTGAAATGAGCACCCTGGGATTTGACTTTCGCCAGCTCCAAGGCACGTTCCCCCAACCCACGAGACATCCAAGATGGCGCCAGGCCCGCGCGGTTGGAGGTCACCGGCACGCGGAAGGGGCAGCCCTAAGGCACGGGGATACAGAGGGTAAGGGAGGGCGTGAGGACCCTGGTGGGAGCATGAAAGGTAAGGCTCTCAGAGCATTGGCGCGAGGTGAGGCGCCCCGCGCCCTTGCGCGGCGCAAGGCGGTAGCGAGGGCCCAAGGCCTTACCTGCTCCCAGGGCCGAGAAGACAAGAGAAATGCGGGGAGAGGGCGGGAATAGCGAAAGGAAAGCTCTGCTCATGCGCGGCCCGGACCAACGAGTCGCTCTGCCAAGGATAGAGTGATTGCAAAGTTGACGGTAGGCCCAGGCACCACAGCGCCGCCTGCCAGCTCTGTGGCGACATTCGGCCAGTCATTCCACCTGGCGTTTGAGAGGAGAAACTGCAGGCGGAGCCGACCGTGTGCAGAAATGAGGGCACTCCGCAGTGTAAGCCGATCCGTAACGTGGCCTGCGGTTTGCTCTGCACGGTATTTGGGATCTTGGGTTTGCTTCCCATTTTCAAGCATGCTCAGTCACATTAAAAAAACAAAAAACAAAACACATACAAATAAACAAAACTACCCAGAATTTCAGTGTTAAATAGCATGCAATCAAGATTGGGGTTCAGTGTCCAAAATGTATCAGGAGGAAAATGAAGTCACGGGATTCCTGCCTTCTGTTGCCGCGGACCCTGGCTTTATGGATGGGAAACCCGTTCAACGGGCGAAGTCAGCAAAATGCCCCAGCTGCCTCCCGTGGCTTCGCCTTTATTTCCCTCTCCTTCTTTCTTATTCTAGTGATCAGCTAGGAGAAAACCAGCATCAGCGAACCAGACGATACGGGCTAAAGATGATTAGGACTCAAGTGCCCTGACCCTAAGCCTTCTTTCCTGAGTCATGAGACAGTCAAGGAATAATGGGCATCAGTGACCTGAGGTGAGGTTGCGAGATCACGCCAAGCATGCCTGTGCCTCCGCCCAGGTTTTATTTACACGAGTTGAGATAAGCAGCCCCCCCAGGAGGTGCTCTTATGGAGGCCCCTCGGCTTCTCCCTCGTGTCCTTTTGCTTGTCCTTTCTCCAATGGGAGGAAGTAGGGGGCTTCTTGGCCCTCACCTCTTATTCTTGGCTGCTTTATCTCCCACATAGGGTCTGACCGGCCCCTTTAGAGAGAGGTCAGTACCCACGTCCCCTCATGTCCAAACCTCGGCCGTCCAGGCATCGTGTTTGAACGCAGCACAAGAAAGACGGGGAAAGCTCACCAAACCCCCATAAAAAATAAAAAATAAAAAGAAGGCCGTGGCTGTAAATAAAGCCAAATCCGCCACCCTCTGAGGGGCCGTTTGTCCTCCCCTCCTTGGCCCCGTCCTTCCCACCGCCCCCTCCCGGCTCCCGGGCCCCGCGGCGCCCCGGCCCCGAGCTCCTCCATTTAATCGGATTTGGGAGAAGGGGAGGATAAATCACGGCAGCAGCTTTACGGTCCCGGAGGAGAGGCGAGCCGCAGCCAGGCACACCCCGGCCGGCGATAAAAACCGCCGCTGAAAGCCCACGGAGCAATTTCCCGGGACCCCGAGCGACGCCATTACAGGAATGTAATTTTGCCCGGATGAGGCCCCGAGTTTAATTATCCTCGCGGAGGAATTTCAATGCGGCCAATCCATCTTGCAGGCGGGCGGCAGAGGGATTTATATGGGCCTGTTATTTCACACCGATCCTCCATCTGCATTTTTATGGCCCTGAACTCCTGAAAGGGAGGGGAAGGAGTGGGGAGAAATCGGAGAAGCTGGCGAGGAGAGACGGGTAGGAGACTTCCCGCCTTTCCTAAATCCACGATCCCAGGCCGATGAGGATTCTCACTGGTTCCTCTGAAATGCCCAGATCTCCCTCCAGTTCCAGTTGTTGACTTGGGGTGGGGTTGGGGGTAGGTGTGGAATGGACCTGGGATCCTTGGGAATCAATCAACAGGTATTTACCAAGTACCAAGCGGTGCCAGGCACAGGGTAAAATGCTCAGACGAGAACGGGAAGACAGACTAGCAAGAATATCTCCTCAAGTCCCCAGACATCCCCACCCCGCCCACACTGAATTCCTTTTAGCTCTGGGCTTCATATCCTCCGAGGCAAAAAGTCCACAGCTCTTAAGGGGCACCACCACCAACCGGTTGTTGCAGCTGTTTATTGCGACAATTTAGACCACGCTCGGATATCGCTAACAATCCAAAGGAGAATTGGAGAAGGGGCCCGTGGCACAGTCGGCAATGTTTATTTCTCCCTTACCTCCCTGCAGTGGTGGGCTCTGGATTCACATACCTGGTTTCCCAAATCGCTGTGTGACCTTGGGCAAGCTGTTTAATCCCTCTATATCGATCTTCTTTTATGTAAGTTGGGAATAATAATAGTGCCTACTCTGCAGCAAATATTGGGATAATATACGTGAAGCTTTTAGCAAGGGGCTTGGAACTCAGTAAGAGTTCAATAAATGCTAGTAATAGTAATAATAATAATAGTTTTTTGGTTGGTAGTAGTAGTAGTGTTATAGCTGGGAGCATTGCAGCTCAATTCTGCTCTGCTCCCTGGAGACTTTATTGCAAGCTTCTTGCAATGATAGCTCCTGAAAGAGACTCAACTATCACTTACTGAACTTTTTTACCTACGTAAATCACACAAAAGAAGTTATTTGACAGGTTAGTGGGTGGAGATCTTTGGGGAAGGCTGAGAATCCTGGGGACTATTGCTACCAGGTTCGAAAATAGAAATTAAATCCGTAGGCATGAGACTACAAAAAGCGGTTGGAGGTATGTGTGGAGGGGTGAATTTGAAGACAACAAAATATGATCCAAGGGAGCGTTAGCTAAGGGTCTAGGGATCTTCTTAACTAAGGGCTTGGGAAAGGGTCCTTCCTTCACTTCATTGAGGGAAAACTGGGGTCCAGGAAAGAAAGGGTGTGGAGCCAGAACTATCCTTTCCAATCAATCCCTTTCTTTTCCTACCAGACCATGTAACAAGGTTGGCCTGATTGGCCAGTTTTTCTAATGACTGTTAGTGGCAGATTCTGACTGGGTAGCAGCCTCCCTGCACGGTGATGAAGAAATGAGATTGATCTTTTCTTTCTTAGGATTGGTTAACAACCCTCAGGGGCGGCCAGAGACTCATTTTAATTGACTGGATAGGCTAGGAGGGAGGTCCAGCACCTCTCATGTAGAAATTCTGAGAGTTCTTTTCCACAAAGGTCACCAAGAAAGAGTCTTGATTGGCTTATGCATGTTTGTCTTTGGACTGGAAGCACAATAGCTTAGAGAAGAAAAATCAAGAGAATCATGCAGGCATGCTACAGTTCAATTTGAAACCCAAACAGAGAGAGGGATTCACAGAGAAACAGAAGAATGATAAAAAGAGGGAGACTAGGACACAGAGAAACGAAAGAAAAAAATCGCCAGAGAGAAGAGGAAGGATTTGAATAATTTGTTTTTCATTCCTGATGGTTTAAGAGGAGGCTACTTTGTGACGCATTTTGCTAGATGCACATGTTGCCAGATGCACGGAAAGAACAGCTGTCTTGGCACGGAAAGAACAGCTGTCTTGGAGGCAGGAGACTAGGAATCTGGTCCAAGCCCTGCTACTAACTAGCTGAGTAACTATGCAAGTTACTTCATCTCTCAAAGTTTCAGTGTCCTCATTTGGAAAAATGGGGGGGAAGTAGGTGATCCCTAAGGTTCCATCCAATATTAACTTTCTAGCATTCTCTTTCTGACAGTCAGTTTTGTACAAGTTGAAGCGGTAACTTTGCACTGCCAATAAGGACTATTCTTGGGTCCTGTGCTCCTCTATTTATTTGTACTTGTTAATTTCAAGCTTCTGGGGCTGGTGGGCACTGACTGAAGGATTTTTCTACTTTCTCTTGCTAAATCAGTTCCCCAGGACAGCATGACAGTGAGCCCTCAGTAAGCCTCCCTACTCCTGGAGAAAGAAAACAGTAGATGGAGGAAGAAAAAGGGTCATTAGTATCCAGGATTGCAAGAGAGGGATCAGTGGGAGGGTTGGTGACAAAAGGATGGCCAAACAAGTTTTTGCTGGGAAGAACCTAGACAAAACAGAAAATAAAAGTCATTGTGATATGTTGTTTAGAGCTAAAGACAGCAAGGTAGAGATCTGAATCTAGATTTGGGACTGTTCTTTTTTTTGAAAAATTTTATTTATTTATTATTTTTGGCTGCGTTGGGTCACTGTTGCTGTGCGTGTGCTTCTCTAGTTGTGGTGAGCAGGGACTACTCTTCGTTGTGGTGCGCAGGCTTCTCATTGCGGTGGCTTCTCTTGTTGCAGAGCATGGACTCTAGGTGCACGGGCTTCAGTAGTTGTGGCTCGCCGGCTCTAGAGCACAGGGTTAGTAGTTGTGGTGCGTGGGCTTAGTTGCTCCACAGCATGTGGGATCTTCCCAGATCAGGGCTCGAACCCGTGTCCCCTAGATTGGCAGGCGGATTCTTAACCATTGCACCACCAGGGAAGTCCCTAGATTTGGGAATATTCTTTTTTTTTTTAAAGAAGATGTTGGGGGTAGGAGTTTATTAATTAATTAATTTATTTTTGCTGTGTTGGGTCTTCGCTTCTGTGCGAGGGCTTTCTCTAGTTGCGGCAAGCAGGGGCTACTCTTCATCGTGGTGCGCGGGCCTCTCACTATCGCGGCCCCTCTTGTTGCGGAGCAGAGGCTCCAGACGCGCAGGCTCAGTAGTTGTGGCTCACGGGCCTAGTTGCTCCACGGCATGTGGGATCCTCCCAGACCAGGGCTCGAACCCGTGTTCCCTGCATTAGCAGGCAGATTCTCAACCACTGCGCCACCAGGGAAGCCCTATTCTTAATTAATTATGTGATTGAAAAAATCACTTCACCTCTCCAGACTTCAGTTTTCTCAACTGCAACTTGTAGGAAAACACTAGATGATTACTGAATTCTCTTTCAGCTTTAAATATAAATGACATAGATCTATTCTTCCTGGTTTGCCCTTGTCTCCTGTGACTTCAAGTAATCACCCAATATTAACTGAGCATCTACTGTACTATGTGTGAGGTATTGTACTACATATTGTGAAAGGGAATAAAAAAGGAGAAAGGACAATCGCTTGTGTTTATAAATTTATAATCAGTAGGAAAGACATATACATATATAACTATAATATGCAGCAAGATTTAATAGGTTATATGGGTTATAGGAGTTGAGGAAGCAGTATGACTTCCAGCTAGAATGATCCAGGGGGCACAATGATTAAAAAGTCGTTTTTTTTCTTCTGTTAAAAAAAATTGGGGGCTTCCCTGGTGATGCAGTGGTTGAGAGTCCACCTGCTGATGCAGGGGACACGGGTTCGGGCCCTGGTCTGGGAGGATCCCACATGCCGCGGAGCGGCTGGGCCCGTGAGCCATGGCCGCTGGGCCTGCACGTCCGGAGCTTGTGCTCCGCAACGGGAGAGGCCACAACAGTGAGAGGCCCGCGTACTGCAAAAAAAAAAAAAAAAAAATTGCATTCTTTTATGAATCACATAAAGGAATGCAATTAATGCATATCATTTATTCAACAGATATTTTTGGAGATCCTACTACGTGTCAGGCACTGTTCTGGGTGCTGGAAACACAGATGTGAATAAAATAAGACAAAAATCCTTGCCTCCTCAGAGCTGACATTTTATATAAATTATGAAGCATAATAATAACATGGACATCCATTAAACAACCCCCAGTTTAAGAAAAGAAAAAAATTACTAATACCACTGAGGGAGGACTTCCCTGGTTGTCCAGTGGTTAAGAATCCGCCTTCCAATGCAGGGGATGAGGGTTTGATCCCTGGTCGGGGAACTAAGATCCCACATGACGCAGGGCAACTAAGCCTGCGCACTCAAGAGCGCAGGCCACAACTAGAGGGAAGCCTGCGAGCCACAGCGACAAACCCGTGTGTGGCAACTAAGACCTGACACAGCGAAAAAAAAAAAAAAACCCACCAAGGGGCCCCACATGCATCTCTCCTATAGTAATCCTGAATTTTATGTTTATCATTTCAAGATTTTTCCTCAGATTTTTACCATATTGCTTATTTTGGTCTTTTTTTTACTACCATTCTAAAAGTGATATAATATTGTTTGTATACTTCTTTACTTGCTCATTTCACTCAACATTATGTTTCTAAGATTCATTCAAGCTTATGTAGGTAGCTATAGTTTATTCATTTTCACTGATGTATAATAGCCCACCAATTTGTTGATTAATTCCCCTGTTAATGAGTATTTAGGATTGTTTCCAGCTTTTTACCATTACAAACAATGCTGCTCAGAGCATTTCTCCTGGTATAGATAGGCAAGAGTTTCTTCAGGGTACATGTATATGAATTGCTGGGTTGCAGCATATGAATTTTTCAACTTTTCTGGATAACGGCAAATTTTTTTTCAATATAAGAGTTTAAAAGAGTTTTGGTTGCTACCCTATCCTTACCAGCTTTGGTATTTAGTCAATCTGTTGGATGTAAAATGGTAGTTTGAATTTATATTTAATTATATTTGCCTAATTGTTCGCAAGGTTGAGCGTCTTTTCATATATTTATTGGCCACTCATGCTTCTTCTTCTGTGAAGTGCCTATTCATGTATGTCTTTTGCCCATTTTCCTATTGGGTTATTTGTCATGTCCGTATGGATTTTAAGGAATTAACAAATATATATAGCCTAGTCTTGATTCTTTGTCAGTGGCAGCTTTCTACTTCCAGTTTTTAGAGGGGTTGGGATTTTAGTAGAGGCTTAAAGGATGGATGATTTCAGTTCCAGCTCAGACTCTTCAATTAGTTGGATTAATTAATTCTTAATTAATTCATCAAATATTTATTGAACGTCTAGCCAGACATCATGCTAGACTCTGAGAATACAAACATATCCCACGTTTGCTCATCCCTTAACCACTTCCAAGATCTAGCTGGGTCCAAGTCACTGACATATACTGCTGGACCACTACAATGGCCTCCTAGCTGTTCTACCTATTCCAGTTTAGTCTTGCCAAGGTCTGCCCTCCACGCAATAAGTAGCTAAAGTGATCTTTTAAAATGTAGATCAGATCATGTAACTTAAAACTTCCCAATGGTTTTCCAGTTCTCATAGAAAAAAATTCCAGGGTTCAGCTACATGAGGATCCTGTTGATCCTCAGTCGCACCAAACTTGTTCCCACTCAGGACCTTTGCTGTTTCCTCTGCCTGGATCATTCTTCTCCCAGATCATGCTCACTCTTTCATTTCATCTAGGTCTCATCTCAAATATCACCTCCGTAGAGAGGCCTTTCCTGACCACCTGATCTAAATAGCCACCACTTTCCCTTCTTTATCTCATTATCCTCCTTCATTTTTCTTTTTAGCACTATCGTAGCTTTATTGGTGTTTCTTATTGCTTTTTTCCCCACTAGAAGATAAGCTGCACTAGTGCAGAGACCTTGTCACCACTGTATCCTCAGCATTTAGAAAAGCACCTGGCACATAATAGGCTCTCAACAGAAATTTTGTGAATGATTGAACAGTGAATCAGATAGAGTCCTTGCCCTTAAAAGGCAAATAATTTCAACACAATGCAATAGTGTTATAAGATGGGTAAGCACTGGTTTCTGTGGGAACGAATAGGAAGGGCATGTATCCCAGTCCTGAGAACTAGTAGTCAAGGAAGGCTTCCAGGAAGAGGTGACATTTACAAGAAACTTACAGGACCTGTATAGGAAGGGAATGGAAGGATGTTCCATAGAGAAGGAGCAATAAGTACAAAGCTTGAAGAGAGGGATAAAGTGGTCTCTTCCACAAAGGGCAAGTAATTCATTGCGGTCTGAGTGAACAGTTGTGGGTGCAGCAGGGTGCAGAGACTGGTGGTTAGCGGCTAGATCCTGAAGGATCTTGAGCATCAAACTAAGGAGTTTGGATTTTATTCAGAAAGCAGCCAGGAGCCATTTAACCAGGAGAATGAGAAGCTCAGATCTGCACTTTTTTTTTTTTTTTTTTCCCAAGCAGGGGATGTGCTGAGAAATTAGTTTGAACTCTCCAAATGCTTTCACAAATGCAGGGGTCAGACTCTGGGTCACGAACATTCTTCCTAGTTTTACTTAGTTATTTATTTTTTAATATCAGATTTGCATTTTAGAAAGATCATTGTAGGTCTAGTGTGGAGAATGGATGAGAGGGGGTAGGATTGGGGGTATGGAGCACCATAAGGGGCTGTCGTCAGAATCCAGGTGGGAGATGGTGGTGGCCTGAGCTCTGAGGTGATAGCGGTGATGGGGAGAAGTAGCAGAGCTCAAGAGGTTTAGAAGGAAGAATGAGTGGGCCTCAGTGATTGTTGTGGGGGATGAAGGAGAAGAGAGCGGTGAAGATGGTGCTCAGTTCTCTGGCCTGGGTCACTGAGTGGTGCCACTCCCTGGTTGGAAAAGGATCAGAGGGTTAGAGTGAGATGAGCAGCCCCACCCCTAATATTCGTGGGGCCCAGGGCAAGATAAAAAAATATAGCTTACATACCAAATGTCTAAATATGTACAAGTTACAAATCAAAGCTAACAAACTGTTACATAAAACATGTTCTACCCTGTTATCTTGACAAATATATCAATATCAGCTGGGAGATTTATATTTAGAATCCTGGGACTCTTCCAGCCCCCAGTCTGACCCTCAGATTCTCTTGCCATTCCTGGCTCTGTCCCACTACCTGAGGGGCCTCACACCAAAGAGCGTGCTTGGGGCAGCCTCACATTTAAACTCCACACCAACAGGGCTGATGGTGTGCTCTCTGGTAGCTCCTTCTGTACTTTCAGGAAATCGGACCCCAGGAAGAGGTCCTGGAAGTGGGCTTGGCGCTGCTTGGCAGCACCTTCTGGCAACTGGAGCATGGTCTAGGAGCGGGGAGGCATGAGCTCTAGGTAGGCACATCCCCTTGGCCTTGAGTTATCCTCCCTCTGCAGAAGGAAGAGGCCCTCTAAAACAGGTGCCCAGGGTAGAGGTCCCTCTTGCCAGGTCTAAGGACATGGACTCTGAAATCAGATAGACTGGGTTCAACTCCCTATTCTGATATTTATTTACTCTTCTTTGAACCTGGGCAAACTCTCTGAGCCTGTTTGCTTTCTTGTAAAACGGCAATAATAATATCTACCTCATAAGGTTATTGTGAGAATTAAATAAGCTAATATGTGCAAAGCACCTGCTATTTATTTTTATTTTATTTTTATTATTATTTTTAAAATTATTCTTGGCTGCATTGGATCTTTGTTGCTGTGCACGGGCTTTCTCTAGTTGTGGCGAGCAGGGGCTACTCTTCGTTGCAGTGTGCGGGCTTCTAATTGCAGTGGCTTCTCTTGTTGCAGAGCGCCAGCTCTAGGCACGCAGGCTTCAGTAGTTGTGGCACACGGGCTGCTCAATAGTTGTGGCTTGGGGGCTCTAGAGCACAGGCTCAGTAGTTGTGACACACAGGCTTAGTTGCCCTGCGGCAAGTGGGATCTTCCCGGACCAGGCCTCGAACCCGTGTCCCCTGCATTGGCAGGTGGATTCTTAACCACTGGGCCACCAGGGAAGTCCAAGCACCTGGTATTTAATAACCACTGATCAGTTTACATTGTTTTTCTTCCCACTCACCACCATGTTTCCCTCAAAGTAACCATGGAAGCTGGGGAAAAATATGAAGTTTGTTTCAGGTAAATTTTTCTGGGAGGAGTGGGTCCAGGAAAAATGAGTTTATAAAGGAAACAGTAATAATCTAGGCAGCAGTAATCCCAGCGCAGGCTGGGGCCATATGGGAGAAAGAGGGAGAGTAAGTTGTCTTGTATGCAGATGAATGAGAAATTGTAATAGCGTAATTGCTTTTACAATCTGTTTGTTTTGCTGAGGGTAGCAGCTGGTTACTGTTTTGATTCTTGGTTTTCAGGTTAAGATAGGGGAAGAAGGTGTGAATAATCTAAAAGAGTAGAAAATCCAAACATAATTTCTTGGGGACCAGGAACATGGTCAAAGAAACACATGGTTGCAAACACAGATGGATTCTGTCTTGCAAACACAGAGACTGGCCCTGTTATTAAGCTGATCTTGTATTGTTGCTTAACATGTATAGATTCTTACCACACGCTGTCACTCTTGCTACTCGTGCAACTGGAATGCCCTTTCTCTCCTTCTCAGTCATTCCAAATTCTACTCTATTTCAGGCTCACTCCTTCCATGGTAAGCATCCTTGCCCACAACCCTCCCCAGTTCTTCTGAGCTCTTCCTAGTCTATATCACCTAGAACTTATTCATGGTCTTAACATGTTTACTGTCTCATATTGTTCTCTTATCTTTTTAAAATTTTTTTAAAAAATTTATTTTATTTATTTATTTTTGGCTACGTTGGGCCTTCGTTGCTGTGCACGGGCTTTCTTTAGTTGTGGTGAGCTGGGGCTATTCTTCATTGCAGTGCACGGGCTTC
This sequence comes from Physeter macrocephalus, assembly GCF_002837175.3. Classification (NCBI taxonomy): domain Eukaryota; kingdom Metazoa; phylum Chordata; class Mammalia; order Artiodactyla; family Physeteridae; genus Physeter; species Physeter macrocephalus. The sequence goes on along the minus strand of NC_041219.1, from coordinate 86,744,548 downwards.
TCATTGCAGTGGCTTTTCTTGTTGTGGAGCACGGGCTCTAGGCCCGCGGGCTTCAGTAGTTTGTGGCACGTGGGCTCAGTAGTTGTGGCTCGCGGGCTCTAGAGTGCAGGCTCAGTAGTTGTGGCGCACGGGCTTAGTTGCTTCGTGGCATGTGGAATCTTCCTGGACCAGGGCTGGAACCCGTGTCGCCTGCATTGGCAGGCAGATTCTTAACCACTGTGCCACCAGGGAAGCCCCATCCTTTTTAAATTAAAAAAAAATTCATTTATTTATTTTTTTTGGTGGAGAGGCATGTGGGATCTTAGTTCCTTGACCAGGGATCAAACCTGCGCCCCCTACAGTGAAAGCATGGAGCCTTAACCACTGGACCACCAGCAAAGTCCTGTTCTCTTATCCTTTTATGTATGCAAGTCTTGTCTCCCCAATGAGAGTTTAAGCTTATTAAGGGAAGGAACTACATTTCTATTTCTCTTCCATTTCCCAGAGTGTCTATGTATTCATTTAATATACATTTACTGAGTTCCCAAGTGCCTGAACTGGGGTTCAGGTACTGGGGATACAAAAATGAAATATATATATATATATATGTATATATCTCCTCTTCACTAGTGGAGCTAGTAATGGACTCATGGTTTGATAACTGCCTACAGAAGTGTTGAGCATATAATGGTTCCTCAATAGAGGTTTGATGGTTTGATGAACCATGCTGCTTTTCAACTAGGCATTCAATGAATGAATGAATGAATGAATGAAATAACTGGATGACAATCCCCTGATGCAGCTGTTCCAGGTGTACTCCTACTATATGAACCTAGTTCTAGCAGACGTAAAGGTGTGAGACTTGTTTGAGGGGAGAAATGCTCTTTAGAGTCATCAAAACAGAGAGCCTACTGTCTTTTCAAGGCAGTGTTCACTCCTTCCCTTACGGCCTAGTGATTAAACCACAAAACATTTTACAGGCATTGGTGAATACCTTTTGCCAATTTGTGTCATTCAGGTTGTGAGTTATGAGAACTGTGTCCATTTATCATGGTAGAAAACAGCTATTATTGAATACTTATTATGTGCTGGATGTTTTGCTGATTTCTTTACATGAATTCTCTAAATCCTAACAACAACCCTATGAAGTAGGTATGATTATTGTCCCACTTACAGAAGAGGAAACTCAGGCACAGCTAGGAAGCAGGAAAGACAGGTCTTGAATCCAGGAAGTCTGATTCCACACTGTGCTGTCTACACAATGAATTGGGAGAGTGGAGAGCTGAGTTCTTGAGCCAGTCCTGCTATTTGCTTGCTGTGTGACCTGCAGAAATCCTCTCAACTCTCTGGTCCTCGGCCCCTTCTGATCACCAGTCTTAAAGCCTCTTCTTTTGAATTCAAGTCCTCTGGTCTTTTCCTCCACCCTCAATTGCCTAAATCTGGTGGTAATCCCCTGAATCTCATCTTTCATCTCCTTGTATCTCCTCTGATGCAATAGTATCAGAGGCAGCTTGTGATACTGTGTCATTCATAAGAGGAGTATCCTTTTTGAGAAGTTATACATGAAGACCTTAATGGCTTCGTGAATGTCTTGGCTGATGGGGGGTATGGAGAGATCTGCAGAAGGACCCCTGAACCCAATTTCTTCCTGTGACTCCATCCCTCAACTCCTAGTTAAATAAAAATATTTCCCAGTATACAGGATGCTTGTTATCATGGGTCCATTCAGAGCACATAGCCAAAGCCAGGCACTGATCAAAAGGCAGATTCATTTCTGAGTATGGAGCTTGATCAACACAGGCAAGAGACTGAGACCAGGTAACATGAAAGAGCAGGCATGAGTGGATTTGAAAGTTCGACTTCTCTGAGGAACCTCCACACAGAAACCGAACCTGCCCAAATCCTCCATTTTGTCCCTTCATAGATGGGATTTTTCTTCCCTTGTATGCAGACAAGGGATGATAATTATCTGAACAAGTGTGCATGGTTGGCTGGCAATAGTCAGTGTTTTAAATTGATATGCTTAGATAAAAATTGCTGTACCCCTGTACAGGGTTTGCTGTACCCCTCGTGTTATTTGACTCAGCTCACTCTCCTTAGTCTCCCTTGTTTGTGTATCAAGGGTAGCTGTGTGTTCTGTTCTCCCCAGGGCAGCCTCTGGCTGGGGCACCTGCCTAGTGTCCTTTCCTAGAGCTTCTTTAATACCAGGCAACCTGGCAGGATGACCTTTATGTCCCTGCCCTCACACCTTCCCCAGCCTCAAATTTCCTCTTGTCATTTTCCAGACTCATTTGCATGGTTCTACTGTATGCATGTTTTTCAACCTTCTTCTCCAGCCCTGCATAAAATTCTACAGAGACCAGGGAGAAAAATCTACTAAAGACCTCTCTCTCTGTCTCTGTCTGTCTGTCTGTCTGTCTGTCTGTCTCTCTCTCTCTCTCTCTCACACACACACACACACACACACACACACACACACACACATACACAGAGTGGCAGGCAGACTTCTCTTCTGACCTTACCATGCCCCCAAATATCAAATCAGCTTTTACGTCAGGACTTGGGAGCTGCAGTGTGGTGCTAGATGCAAAGGAAAGTTCCAAAACGTATGGGACGTTTGCTGGAAAATGACTTGGTTAAAACCTGACAATCTTACCAGGAGCATCCTGCAGGTCGATGAATACTAATGAAGCTATGACTGTCACCGATTGATGATGAACAGCTTCATTTGAAATGACAGGGGTCGCTGTCTGCCTATTGAAAGAGGCCAGTTTGCCATGAAGTTCCTAAGGTGTAAACATGTCTGGCTAGTGCCACGAGATTTACTTGTCTGTTGTATGAAAAACTGGTGATCAGGAAAAGCTCTTCTTTTTATGGACACGGAAAGAAAACAAAACTCAAGACAGATTATTTATTTTTTTAATTTTGAAATTGCATTTGTAAATAGATTTCTGAGCCGACATCGAATCTAGATTAATGCATCCATAAGATTCAAGCCTTTTCCGTTTAATCATGTCACTGCCCTAGAGTCGTAACCTGTTAGCCAGTATATTATTGATACTTTGTAGCTCTGAAACTGTTTTTAATGGAAAATTCTTTTTCAGTTATCCAGTCGTGTAATTAAATAATTCTGAGTGAATGTTTAAAAAAAAATCAAATCAAGATTACTCCCAGACTTCCCTGGTGGCACAGTGGTTAAGAATCCACCTGCCAATGCAGGGGACACGGGTTCGAGGCCTGGTCTGGGAAGATCCCACATGCCGCGGACCAACTAAGCCCGTGCGCCACAACTACTGAGCCTGTGCTCTAGAGCCCATGAGCCACAACTACTGAGCCCACGTGCCACAACTACTGAAGCCTGTGTGCCCAGATCCCGTGCTCCACAAGAGAAGCCACCGCAATGAGAAGCCCACGCACCGCAATGAAGAGTAGTCTCTACTCGCCGCAACTAGAGAAAGCCCGCAGGCAGCAACGAAGACCCAACTCAGCCAAAAATAAATAAATAGATAGATAGATAAATAAATAAGGAAAGAAATTGAGTTATTTGTAGTGAGGTGGTTGGATGTCATACAGAGTGAAGTAAGTCAGAAAGAGAAAAACATATACCGTATGCTAACACATATGTATGGAATTTAGAAAATTGGTACTGATGAACCTAGTGGCAGGGCAGGAATAAAGATGCAGACGTTGAGAACGGACTTGAGGACATGGGGTGGGGGGAAGGGGAAGCTGGGACGAAGTGAGAGAGTAGCACTGACATATATATACGACAAAATAGATAGCTAGTGGGAAGATGCTGCATAGCACAGGGAGATCAGCTCCGTGCTTTGTGACAACCTAGATGGGTGGGATAGGGAGGCTCAAGAAGGAGGGGATATGGTGATATATGTATGCATATAGCTGATTCACTGTTGTACAGGAGAAACTAACACAACATTATAAAGCAATTATACTCCAATTAAGATGTATAAAAAAAAAAGAAAAGGATGTCTTGGTACCTGCCTTTCTGGGAACCCCGAGTCTTTGGGGAGGGGGATCTTTGGGTCAGACGGGGTGAACCAGAGGAGGGAACAGTTAAACTTTGTTTACAGACTAACATAACAAACAATGACAAACGAATTCACTGCAGGGACACCCACAGCTTCAGATGGAGAACAGAACTGGGAAAGGAGTGATGGCACAAGGGCAGAATTGAGAAAATTTGAGAAAGCTTCTTGGAGGGAGCGGTGTGTGGCCAGGTGGGCTGGGAACGGTAGCTGAGGGTAACGCACAGCCCAGCTGCCTTTCCCGGGGTCTCCTCCTCGCGAGCTGGGTGACTTGCTCTCTGGCCAGGACCGGCTGTCCGCGTCCCTCCACCACCTGACCCCGCCGGCTCTCGCCTCCTCCTTGCCATCCCCGGGCCCTTTCTTCCACATCCACTCCTCCTAGCTCCCCCTCGATAATCTCCTGACATCTCTTCAAATCCAATTATCGAATTAATTGACGTGCTAACCAAGAGGCAAACAGAAAGGGGCGGCAAACACCGGGCGGCTGAGGTTTATCCTCCGGCCTCCACAGGCCCCGGCCGGGCGAGATTTACTGGGCCTCGAACACGGCGACAGTTCAAAGCTTTGATTAATCATGTTTTTCTCCCGGCCCCATAATTTAGTTGCTCTTTTTCCCTCCCAGACTTTTTTTTTATCAGTGTAAACAGAGACGGAGTCCTCATCAGCTTCAATTACAAATATTAAGCCCCCGGACAGCAATTTGACAGAGAGAGGCCAGCCCCCACTCCGTCCCGCCCCCCTAAATCATCCCGGAATTAACATCACAATCGGCGGCTGGCGCGCGTTCAGATTTAAATGGTGGCATATTGCTCGCGGATGGTCTAGTTCAGACCAGCGGGTTCGCAGCTCCAGGCGGCAGCCCCCGCCTCTCACTCCGCCGCTCCCCTCCTGCCTCCGGGGTGTCTGTGACTCAGGAACCGCGGGAGGCTCCGGCGCCCTGTCTCCAGCAGCGGAGGCTGCAGGAGGGGGTGCGTCGGCATTGGGGGCAAGCCGGCTGGTGAGAGGGGTAGGGTGGGGGGGGTGCGAGTCAGGCACAGGGAGAGGAGCTACAGACGTGGGGTGGCGGGAGAACGGGGTTTATGCACATGAGATGCAAATGAAGGCGCGGAAGCTGCGGGTTTGGGAATGCCACGATATAGCCCCCATATGGCCGCCTTGACCCTTCGCAGGGTCTGCAGGGCACCCTTGGGCCGTGGTGGAGTGGCCAGGAGGTAGGGAAATCTCCTGCTCTTTGAGGCTTGCGGTATGAAAGAAGAACTTGGGGCAAGATTTCTCTGTTTCCTGAGCATGTTAGAGAAAACTGGTCTTAAACTACAGCCGGGAGGCTTGAAGATAGGCCTCAGAAAGGACTTCCTTAGTGGGAAGACCAAGCGTGAGGCTGGAATACCTCCTGGAGATTTTTTGGATTAGAAGACCTTCGAAGCAGCCAGATTTCTCTGAAGGCGTTTTGGGGAAACTATTTGGCTCTGTACCACTGTGGAGGAGAAAAGGGAGAGTCATTTCCCTGACCCCATTAATCCTTTAAGAATGAAGGAGCTCAGGAAGAAAAATGACAATCCAAGAGTGTAGGTTTCCAGATATTTTCATATCCACCTGTCTCTCCGGTCTTGCCCGCATCGATCTCCAAGACCTCATTTCTGCCTAGCAACATCACAACCAATCAAGATGCAATTAGGCTTGGCAGCTCGGCTCATTCTTAACTGGGATTGGCTGCTCACAGTATGCGCATCCCAAGTTTTCATTGGCTGACGGCCACCTGTATGGAAATGAGAATTACAAGGGACTCAGCCGCTTCTCTGCGACGTGGACCTGTGGCTTAATGCACTGAAACTTGCAAGCTCAGAGCCGGAACTCCTGGACTTCTTCCCCCAAAGAGATATCTCAGAATTTTCCGTCGGCGCCTCTGCTTGAGGCCTAGTCTGAAAGAAATTAGACGATATAACGCAAAAAATAAGGCGAATTTGTATGCTTTTTGTGTCTGCTTTGCCTTCTCTCGGTTCAATGTCAAGATTTGGCCCCTTCCGTCCAATGCCACGACAGTTCTTGCCCCTTTCTCTCTTCCACGTCCATCCAAGGGGCGGCTTCTTTCCGTGTGGAGTCCCTCAGTCCCTGCCTCCTGTTGCCTCAAATCCTCCCTTTGGGCTCAGCTCCTCCAAATTCCCAATTGCCCCCTTCCTCCCATTCAGGATCCAGGCATCTCACGCAGCAATCTAAAGCCCAGTTTAGGAGGGAGTTAGAGGGGTGGAGTACTGCCAACCCCCCCCCCAAAAAAAAACCACTCCATCCTCGCTCCCCATCCATTTTCTCCGAGGGAGCCGAGTTTGACAGCGAATTCATTCCGAGCGGGGAGGGTGATTTATTCTTCAAATATACCGACAAGTGCGGGCATGATGGAGCCCATTAAAATGTTGGGAGATTGTTTTTATGATTGAAGTCTGTATTACTCCAACCATAAAGAAAGAGAGCAAGGAGTCATTAGCATTTTCATGATGGTGTATTTCTGCTTGTCTCCGCGCCATCACTCATCTTTACTACCCGTCCCTTTGCTCTCGCTCTGCTACAACGAGGAGAGACTGCAGCCTGAGTTGGGGTTGGGGGTGGGGGAAGGTGGGGGCCAGAGATCCCCCGCCGCTCTGCCCTTCACGCCAAATCCTCACCAACCCTGGGACGCAGATCATGGGGTGAGAGGCCGAACGCAGACGATGATGTGCCTCAGCTTTCTCCTGCCGCAGGCACTTTCTGCCCCCTGACTGCCCCTCCTGGGGGTTCCGTCCAAATGGTGCTTGGAGATCTGGGCAGACCTGGTTTGGGAAAGGGGGAGTACCCCTTCCTTTCTTTGGCTCTTCCCTTCCTGGCCTACACACCATTTAGAGCTTTCCAGGGTTATCCACATAGGGATAAATTCAGGAATTCCTGGCTGAGTGCCGTGGGCTGGAGACATCAGAGTAGGAGAGGACAGAGGGAGGAGACCCCAAGTCCCTGGGTTTGGAGGCTGTGTTGGGAGGAAGTTGAGAGCCTGGACCTTTGGCCTCTGTCTCTGCTACTCCCTCTTTAGAGTTTAAGCCTCCTGTGACCACCCCAATTCCCCCGCTCCTGCTCTCCTAATTCCTTAAGTCCTTGATTCTTTCTACCCAATCATTTATAAGACTCTCCAGTACTCCAAGGAACAATATCATAACCTCCATGAAAATAATGGAGCTCAAAATAATCATTGCCAAGGCAGGAGCTCAGAAAAAGTTGGTTATGGGTGAAACAGTGTCTCTAGGTGCCCAAGGATTGTTAGAATCACCTGTCCTGACCCTTGGCTTTGGATAAGACTCTTAACATAAAGAAACATTCATTCTAGGTTGGACACAACCTTCCTGCATATCCTGTTGACCCAAATTGTGTGGTGGTGCTTGAGTGAGAGTTGGTTGGGATAAAGGCTAGTTAAAGGGTGGTGGGAAAATGGAAGTGTTAGCTCACAAGACATTAACAGTGATAATAACGATTAGTGGACCACTTTCTTGTTGGTCCAGTGCTTTCTCATGGATGTCTCACAACAACCTGCAAGGTAGGTTTTATGACTGCCATTTCACAGATGAGGAAACCAAGGATCAGGTGACTGTGTGTGGGGTACTCAAGATCACTTAGCTAGTGAACAGGAGAATCAAGATCTGAACCCTGGGCTGTCTTCATTAACTGATACTGCCTAAGAAGGTATTCAAGGTCTCTAAAGTGGAAGCCGATATGACTGATTGCCCCATATACGTCATCTGAGTTCATAAGAAGGTGGAGAAGACATTCTAGTAAGTGTTAAATATTTTGGGAGAAATCTTAGTAGGAATATTCTTCCCTCGGCCACCACAGCTGGGTAGTTGGGTAGTAGTGAGCATTGCTGGGATTAACCCTTCTCTCATTCAGGGAACATTTATTGAGCACCTAGTATGTGTCATCTTCTGACTGACCACACCCTCCCCTTTCACAGGCCTCCTCCCCCTTTTGAGATGGGTATCTAATAGGGCTCTGTGGTCCTGGGCAGAGGTAGAGCCCCAGGCAGCTGGGCAGAGATGGAGCAAAGGGGGCTGCGGAGGTGAGAGCCCCCCTACAGCCTGCACAGTGCCCAGAGGCGGCTGCAGCAGTGGCCCCAGATTTACAGCTGTCCTGGCGCTGATGCCATAAAAGCAAACGATCCTTCTCTGTACTAATTTCTGTGTAATTAGATCTCTCCTGGCATGGAAAGTGGGGAGTGGGGGTGGCCAGAAGGGGAGGGGTGCCAAGGACTCTTCACAGAGGTGGGAGGAGGGACTGTGGGACACACATGGCTTCATGTGGCACAGGGATGGGCTCAGGGACCTGCATGCACTGTGACAAAGATGGAAAACGCAATCATGCACACGTGGAAGGCAAGGAGGCAAATGAGTCCTGATGTGACAACCCCCTTGTGCCCAGAATAGGGACAAAGCTGGGATCCTGCACAAAGATCCTGAAGCCAGAAGAATAACTCCTGGCTAGTCTGTGTACACACAGGAGGAACTGAAATCCTCAGAGGAGCTGCACACAGACTCCCCCACATGCAGCTAGATACTAAAATCTCACAGAGGGGCCTGAACAGTAAAAAAATTCGTGCAGACCCATCACATTTACAAAACAATATACACACACATTTACCTGCACGAAAGCAGATACACACTTCTCTTAAATGCAAAACTTATAGCATCTGCATTAAATAGGAACTCAACAAATGTCTGTTTCCTCCTCCACCCCCATCCACTGCTTGCCCACCTATTAGAGGCAGAAAACGAAAAGATGAAAAAAGCCTTTTTTTAAAAAGCGAGATTCTGTTTAGGATACTTGAAGATGGAGCCTAGTAAGCCAAGAAAGAAAGAAAAAAAGAATTAGAGGAATGTGGGGATGGTTAAAGAGGGAACAATCCTGGAATCTTCCCTTTCCTTGGGAAGAACAAAGTCTCAAACCGGAAAAGCATATAGTTGTTAGTATTACTATCCCCCCATCCCACCCCATGGTGACAAACAATGGCCATGGGTATGGCAGTAATGTCGTTCGGAACAACACTTCTACCGAGCTAAGTATTCATTATGCACTGCAGTGTATTTGTGGAGGGACCTCAAAGGGCCTCTTATTCAATCTCCTTCTGCAGCCCAGATTTCTTTCACAGTAAGCCTGCCAGGGCATCAGCCAGCTTCTGCTTCAATACTTCTGCTGAAAAGGAGCTCTTTACTTCATAAGCAGTTTGCCGCTGTCACTGGACCGCTGTAATGGTTAGACTGTTCTGTGGTAGAATTGAAATCCGTCTTCTTTTAAATTTCAGAATATACTATTTCTAACTACCTGTTATTTCGAGTTATTCTAATGTTTTAAGACCAGTTCAATCAAAGCGTTAATCATCCCCCCAGCACAGCAATAACAATTAGATACCCACTGGAAAATCAGGAGATTCTGATCTCCACAGATGACTGTCATGTACTTATCTCAAGCCCTTGTTCTAATGGGTAATTCCTGATTAACCTGAGTAATGAAAATGTATCACAATAAAAAAAGATTTGTCATGCCTTGTTATCACTTCATAAGGCCGTCCTTCTAGATACCTGCCATAACATCAGGATATTTCTATCCCAATAAAACATGATCATGATGTGCTTGGCTAATAAAAAGGAAAAAAGACACGTATTAAAAATATGTTTAAAATGATTTGCATGAGTGATGTAAATATAAACCACCACCATCATCATTGTCAACATCATCCTCAGCTTATTTGCCTTTTGAAATCCCTGCCCGACCTTCGGGGTGGGAGGTAAAGGAAGAGAGAGGCAGAAAATTAGCATCTATTAAATGCTTCCCATTGCCAGGCACTGTGCTAAACACTCACAGTAACCCTGTAAGATAGGTATTCTTATGACCTTACAGGTGAGGGAATTGGGCTCAAAGAAGTTAAGTAACTTGTCTGAGGTCAGACTGCTAGTACAGGGAATCAGGATTTTAACCCAGATAAGTCTGCTTCCAAAGCCCACACTTTCCCCCCTAAACTCAGACAGGTTGATTTTACTTTGATGCAAGCAGAGCCTCACTGAGTGGATTTATACACTGACATGACGTTGGTGAGGAGTATGTTGGGCTCAAAGACCTCACCCTTCCCAGTCTGGACTCCCTTCAGGAGAACCAGGGGTTCAGAGCCTGAATATTATGGCCTTTGTGCCCGGTCACATTACTGTCATCACCCAGGGGTGCCCATATATAATTATGGGTGGTGCTACAGGCACCGTCACTGCTGTACAATGACACGCTCACAAAACTCACTGTCACATTTAACCCATGCTGGGACTCACATAGGCTGGCTGTTCCTTCCCTTCTCCCAGTCGGTGGAGCATGCAGCCAGCAGGGGTCGCCGGCACACCAGGAATTACCACTTGCTGGGCCAGTCTCCTCCTGCCCTAACAGGACAGAATATTCCTCCTCCTCTTCTCTTCTAAAATCTCTCTCTGATCCCTCCCCTTTCCTGCTTTCCCTTTCTAGCCCCCCTCCCCTTCCCCAGGCCCTGTAGCTTCTTATCCGCGAGCTGGATAGTTGTCCCTTATGCAGCACCTAAACTGCCCAATCCCAGCCTAGACCAGGGACCAGGGATTCAGGCTGTCATCCTGCTTTAGTGATGCCAGGGAGCTGGTAAGGAGCTTGGAGTGCCCAACCTTCTGGTTCACCCTTGGCCAATTAAGATTCTCCCTCCTCTCAGTGCCTTCCCAACACCCTGTCGTGACCATTCTTTTATTGTCCCAATGTTCGTGTAAGGATATGTCGCAAACATCCTCAGACTCCCAGGGTCCTTTAGCTCCCTCATCTTGGGAGAACCTAAGAATGAAGGAGGAGGCAAATCTCTGGTGGAGTGGGGGATCTGTGGCCTGTGGTTTTGGATGAGAAACCACGATTTGGGGTGTACAGCGGAGGGACCCATGTACCCTGGCTCACAACAGAAAGAGGGGCCAGGTGTCTGCTCCCAGCAGGAAAGCTGTGTCTGTCTTCCGGGAGTGACATCTCTCTGCTCTTTTCTGCCTCTCCCCTCCCCTGGTGTAGAAGCAGCGCCCCAGCTTTTCCATGCCCCCTTCTCTCTGAAGCCCCCTCCCTGCAACTTCTGGAGCCCAGTGATTGGCGGCTGCCTGCTGCAGGGCCGGCTGGGTTTATAGCTTTGCAGCAGCTGGGGAGAAAGCGAGGCCAGAGACAGAAAATGGAAACCAACCAAGAAATTGAGAATGATGAAAGAGTAAAAGAAAGGGAGACCGAGACGAGGCAGAAGGACCTCGAGAATAACAGATACTCCAAATCAACATGATGAGAGGGACTAAAGCAGAGATGGACCCAAAGAAAATTATAGAGATGCTGATAAAAGAGGGAAAAAATGTAAGAAGGATGGGGTGAAAAGGAAAAGAAAAGCAGACAGGAAAACATTTGGATAAGTCCTGAGAGTAGGGATGTGCAGGGCTTTCCAGGGGGATAGGAATTGCTGGTAATATGTAGAGGGTGGGGTAGACTTCTAAGGACTCCCAGAAATTCTGATACAGAAGAGGCCAGAGGATCTTGCAGTTCTCCTCACTCCTGTGCTCCCATTCATCCCCTTTAGTCTTTTCCATGTTCACACCCTCCTGGAATTTTAGAGGTTATTACAAAAATGTCCTCCTTAAGAATGATCCATGATCTAGTGTGGAAGGATCTTGTCCCATTTTCCATGAAATGAATGGGAAAACTGAGGTCTGGGATTTGGGAGGGATTTTAACATTAGAGCTATATTTTTTTTGTTTTAAGATTTTTTTGATGTGGACCATTTTTTTAAAAAAGTCTTTATTGAATTTGTTACAATATTGCTTCTGTTTTATGTTTTGGTTTTTTGGCCACGAGGCATGTGGGATCTTAGCTCCCCAAACAGGGATCAAACCTGCACCCCCTGCACTAGAAGGCTAAGTCTTAAAAACTGGACTGCCAGGGAAGTCCCTAGAGCTACACTTTGTTGCACATGAATTAACTTGCAAGGTTGTTGGCTCTCTGTCATGGCACCTTGATTGGCGCATACCACATTTACCTTATGTTATAGTAATTTCTCTGTATATCCTTTTTGCTAATATATAAATAGGCTCTTTAATAGCAAGATCTGTGTCTGCCCTTCTTTGTGGCTCCCATAGTGCCTTGCTCTTGTTTATTGAGTGAACCAATGAATGGCCCCTAGAGATGTATAAGCAGAGGTTGGATGAATATCAACAAAGGGTGGAGTCCAGGGAATTGCTGCACTGCATGAGAAGCTGGAGATATATCTCTAAGCACCGTTTTGGTTTTGAGGTTCTATCAGCCCATATATAAGAACCTGAGTTGGCTGTTTCTTTTCCTAGTTCTCCAGATATGCAGGGGTAAGACAGACACAAAGTGGGAAACCCCAAATTCCAAAGTAACTACTGCGGGTGGAGCTCTGTACAAGGCATTTAACACATCTGATCTCATATAATCATCACATTAACTGTTCCAGGTAGGCGTTATCCACATTTCGCAGATGTGAGGTGTTTTGCTCCAGGTCACATGGTTAGGAACTATGACAAATTAAGTCTAGAGATCTCTAAAGCCTGGTGATTGCCACAACACCGTGTTTCTACCAGTTTGAGAGATTTCTAAGGTTTCAGAAAGGCAAAGAAGGAGTTGAGAAATGGGGAAAACAGGGAGAAGACATGGCTTCTAAATTTAGGGTTGGGAGAGAGATTCGGAAATCTAAGCTGGGAAAAAAAAAATCCACTTTTATGAGAGTTAGAACAGGACATTTCTGCTCTTACTGATTATCTTACCTGATTATCAACAGACCTGGAGAAGGAGGGACAGGGACAGAGAAACCCAGAGGTCGGGTATTGAGCACTGGAATCTCTTGCCATAGGTTCTGGCGTTGGGAGCTTGAGACATACGGATGCCTATAGAATGCAGTCTTGGGAATTCCAGGCATTTCTCTTTCTGCTAGGAGGGTTGTTGGGAGTCTAGGGATGTCCAGGTTGTGGGTGTCCTATTCAGTGTTAGTGCTGTGCAGTAGAAATTCTTTTTTTTTTTTTCTAATAGAAGAATGTCTTTTTATTTATTTATTTATTTTTAATGATTTGTTTTGACTGCATCGGGTCTTTTTAAATTTTTTTACATTTTTATTGGGCTATAGGGGATGGGTTGGGAAATATCTCTGTAAGTTATGCCCTACTAGGGAAATGTCCATTCTAATTTTCCTGGGATAGCTTTCGGAGCTTTTTCTTTTTCTTGGAGCTGTTGCTCTTGCTGGCAGCAGCCTCTTCAGGTCCACTGCTGAGAGGCTCCTCCTTGGAAGAGAATTTCCTCTTTTTCTTGGGGAACTTCTTGTTTCCTGACTCTTCAGGGTCACTATCTGGTTCCTCTTTGGGGAAAGATTTCTTCTTCTTGGGAAGACTTCCACTGCCAGCTGTCTCTTCAAGATCACTACTAACCAGCTCCTCCTTGGAAAAAGATTTCTTTTTGGGGGGGTTTGGAGGAGACAGATGGGTCTTCCATTCCATTCTCCTGAGGAGCCTCCTGGGGCTTTTGCTTTTGCTACTTTTTGGGTCTTGCACTTGTCTCCTCACATTCCTCCGGGGTCCTACTGCTGTTTTCTGAAGACGCCAGGGCAATCGCAGCCAACCTTTTCTTTTCCTTCTTCAAGCGTTTCTTCTCCTGTTTCTCCAGCTTCCTAGTAATCGCAGCAGCTGCTTCCTCTGCCTGAACCATTGCCTCCTTCATGACATCCAGATTCTTTCGTGGAATCTCTCCAGTCTCATAGGACAGCTGCTCCTCAACTTGTTCTCGAAGCTTCTCCCCAAATACACTGGTAGGTACCTCAGAGAAGCAATCAATTCGTGAGGCAATACTGCATTTGTTTGCCAGGTATCAGGAGATGCAGCCTTTGTTCTTGACAGCTGCTTGGCCAATGAAGGTAGAGTGGAAAATGAGCCCATATTTTGGGGTGTTACCCCTTGTCTTCAGGGCTCTGGAAAGTTGGTCCCTGTGCTGGGCCCATTGAATCACTCAGACACCAGGACTGGCCATCACCCCCATAGCAGAGGCCTGTACAGGTCAGGGAGCCCTGGTCAGCCATCACCGTGATCCTTTTTTCTTTTAATCCATTTATTTATGCAACCAATTAAGTGGTCTAAGCACTATTCCAGGAGCTGGGATAAAAGCAATGACGAGCTAGACAATACCCCTGCCCTCCCTTGGCTTGCCTTGTGTGGGTGAAGACAGAGAAAACAAGTAAGCAAGCCCTGTAATGCCCATGATGTGATGGAAGAGCAAGGTGGGAGAGCTAGCTCCCTTCGATCGCATGGTGAGGAAGGGCCTCTTGGAGGCGGTAGGTGACCCTGGGTAAGAGAAGGTGAGCAGCAAGAGGCATCCAGGGGAGATCTGAGGCTGGGCTGTTTCAGGCAGAGGGAAGGGCAAGCGCCAAGGCCCTGAGATGGGAAGGAGCCCCTTGAGAAGTGGAAGGAGGGAGGCCCATGGGGCTGGAGGGCGTGGAGCAAGGAGCCAAGAGTCCAAAATGATTTTGGAGGACGAGGCGACGGCCAGACCACGAAAAAGAGCAGGGTCTCTTTTAGATGCGGTAGGAGCCATTGGAGAGTTTTCAGTAGGGGTGTAACAGGGTCTGTGTCAGGTTTAGCTAGGAATTTAGTGAAATTGTGATCTTTGAACCTCAGCCATTACCATGCTGCTCTACCATGAGCTGGAGCTTGGTGACCCAGGCCTGTCCTTACTCCTCAGGGAAGTTTCTTTGACGACCAGCTGCTGTGAAAGCTACTCTGTGTTGAGTAACAGTAGCCCTCACTATCCTTTAATTTCCTCCTGTTTATGTTTGCTTGGTGTGTTGTAAAAGGTGTGATTATACATGTGGACATGAACCTGGAGGCAGTTAAACGATGGTGGAACCTGGCAATAGGCATTTGGAGAGCGTGGCTTGGCTCCGGGAAGTCCACCTGGGGTGGTGTTTGTAGCTTTCTCATGGGGACAAGTAACCATCTTGTCTTGTGAGCTCTCGCTCCTTCACTGTGGGGTCTCTGAAGGTCCAGTTCTTAGCCCTCCGTGTTCCTGTCTTCGTGCCGCTTCCCTTGGATGTCGGCCACCCTCAGGACAGGAGGCCTCCTCGATCTAAGTACAGCACTGGTCCCCCACCTTGCGGCTGCCTGGAGGAGAACTCCATCTGGTTTGCTCATGAGAGCTGTTGCATAATGAGTTGGTGTATTCTCCCCTCATATTCCCGGTTGGTACATTCTCAGTTTTTGTCACAGACTGAAGCCCTTCCTGGCTTCCCCCATCACAATCACTGTCCAAGACAACATGTCTCTTCCCCCAGACTCCAACACCTGGAGTGATTTGTAGTCTTTTCCTTTCCTTTGTAGAACCTTAGGATGGAAGAGCCTTGATGATTAAGCCTCACATTACACTACTTTTCAGTTCTTCGAAGATTTCTCAGATCCACTCTTGCTTCCTTCCTACTGCTACCACTTCTGAGGAAGAACTTTCCAGAATTGTGTATCTTCATGGCTGTGCTATATCGAGTTTGTTAATTAGAAAATCCAGATTAAAAAAGAAAAGAAACCCTTCATGCTCCAAGAGTCGAAATGCATAATTCACTTCCCACCATACATAGCTTCTATCAATATAGATGTGCTGGTGAATAAGTGTATCCTTTAAAAAAATTGAAAAGAGCCCCTGGTGAATTAATTGAGAAAATTTGCAATATAGAGACATAATTTTAAGTGTACAAAGCTCTGGGTCAGGGAAGGATGCCGCTGAGTGGGATGGGCTGTAAAATCCATGGTCCAAACCAGTACAGATGGGGTATTTATTCAACAGGGCATTTGTTAAGTGGTGGCGGTGTTGCCTTTTTAAAGAAAATTTATTTTATTTTTGGCTGCTTTAGGTCTTCATTGCTGCCCGCGGGCTTTCTCTAGCTGTGGCGAGTGGAGCGGGGGCTTCTCTTGCTGTGGAGCACGGGCTCTAGGCGTGTGGGCTTCAGTAGTTGCAGCATGCGGGCTCAGTAGTTGTGGCTCACGGGCTCTAGAGCACAGGCTCAGTAGTTGTGGCGCACGGGCTTAGTTGCTCCGCAGCATGTGGGATCT
>NC_041219.1:86712939-86722456 GCF_002837175.3 Physeter macrocephalus | reverse complement strand
GTGGAATCTCTCCAGTCTCATAGAAGGACAGCCGCTCCTCAACTTGTTCTCGAAGCTTCTCCCCAAATACACTGGTAGGTACCTCAGAGAAGCAATCAATTCGTGAGGCAATACTGCATTTGTTTGCCAGGTATCAGGAGATGCAGCCTTTGTTCTTGACAGCTGCTTGGCCAATGAAGGTAGAGTGGAAAATGAGCCCATATTTTGGGGTGTTACCCCTTGTCTTCAGGGCTCTGGAAAGTTGGTCCCTGTGCTGGGCCCATTGAATCACTCAGACACCAGGACTGGCCATCACTGCGTCGGGTCTTAGTTGCGGCATGTGGGATCTTTTTTGTTGCAGCGCGTGGCCTTCTCTCTAGCTGTGGCATGAGGGCTCCAGAGCTCATGGGCTCTCTAGTTGAGGCACTCAGGCTCAGTAGTTGTGGCGCGTGGGCTTAGTTGCCTTGCAGCATGCGGATCTTTGTTCCCCGACCAGGGATCGAACCTGAGTCCACTGCATTAGAAGGCGGATTCTTTACCACTGGACCACCACGGAAGGCCCTGTGCAGTAGAAATTTAATATGGGTCACATACATAAAGTCTTCTAGTAGCCACATTTAAAAAAGTAAAAAAGAACTAGGTGAAACTAACTTTAATAATATATTTTATTTAACCCAATGTATCTAAAATATTATATCCCTTCAACATGCAATCAATATAACATTATTTTAAATTCTTTTTTTTTGGTGTTAAGTCTGAAATTTGTTATGCAGTTTGCAGTTGACAAATCTCAATCTGTACCAGCCGCATTTCTAGTGTTTAGTAGTGGGGAATTCCCTGGTGGTCCAGTGGTTAGGACTCTGTACTTCCACTGCAGAGGACATGTGTTCGATCCCTGGTCAGGGAACTAAGATCCCGAATGCCACATGGCCAAAAAAAAAAAAAATCAAGTGTTCAGTAGTGGCATGTGGCTGGTGGCCACCATAGTGGAGTGCAGATTTAGAGCGTGCCTCGAGCCTGGTTGGTCACAGGCAGCAGGATCTTTGATGTTAGATCCAGACATCTTGGTTCCCACCCTTGATTCTTCTTACACCTTGACTTGGGAGTCCTTGTTCTTCTATGAGTATGGAGACATATTCCCAATTCCCACGGGTCAGAAGAATTGCGTATCTATTGCAGGGTATCTATTGCAGGCTCTGTGAAGTCCAGCTGCACAATAACTTCCACCTGCAACACTCTCCGTAAGCGCCTCTTGCTGAGCTGCCAGTGACCTCCTGGCTGCTAAACCAGCCGTTTCCAGGGACACTTTCACTGGCTTCTCTGCTACACCTGCCGCCACTGGCCTTTCTCCTTGACTCATCTGTCCCCAGTTGCTTCCTATCTCTCTGATAGATCCTTCTATCTTCTCCGTGACTCGGCACTCTCCATCCTTCCCTTCCATGTTGATGGTCTCCTGGGTGCTGCCCTTGGTCCTCTTACCTCTCACTCTACATGCAGGGAGACCTGGGTAATCTATCTTCACTTGTATCACCTTTATTAACAAGGATCTTAAGTCTCTATCTCCAGCTCTAAACCCTCCTGAGCTCCAGACTTAAATGTCTATCCAATTGTCTACTGGAGTTCTCTCCTTTGAACGATCCCAAAGACATTGGGAACTCAACAAGACAAAACGGCACGAATCATCTTTTCCCTCAATGTATGATTTCTCCATTTGTATTATTAATTTGGTGAATGGCATCACTGGTTATCTGGTCATTGAAACCAGAAACCTGGGATCAACAGGACTCCTTCTGTTCAATTCCCTTATCTGATTATCAAGTCCCATTAATTCTGCATCCTGAAGAATTCTGCTTCTTTCCTCTTGACACTACTTAAGTTCAGTGCTGTTTTTTTTTTTTTGGCCTTGCCATGCGGTTTGCAGGATCTTAGTTCTCTGACCAGGGATTGAACCCGGGCCAGGGAAAGTGCCAAGTCCTACCATTGGACTGCCAGAGAATTCCCTAGTTCAGTGCTCACTGTCCTGGCCTGGGTTATTACAGTGGGTTCCTAACCGGTTTCTTTGGACTTTCATGATCCGGCAATAGAGTGTCAGCTCCTTGAGGGCAGGCATTCCTATCTGTTCATGCAGATTCCCAGTGCCTAGGACAGCACCTGGCACATAGTGGGCATTCAGTGAGTATTTGTTGAGGAAATGTATGAGTAAAGGTCTGTTATCCGTCGTTCCAGCCTCACTTCCCACATCGTGTCCGATCCTCACTCAGCAGCCCTGAGTGTTGAGATTTCTGAGTGAGTTAGGTCTTTGCCGTCTTGTCCCGTCTGCCTGCACACGCTGGGCTCCCACGTACACACTGTTCAAGACTCAGCCCCCATATCGTCACCCACGGGAAGCTTTGTCTCCCGAGTCTTGGTTAATTAAGTACCTGTTCTCTGTGGTCCCACAGCATACTGTGCATATCTCTAAAGTAGCGCTTACCTTGTTTTCTTCTATTTGTTGCTTTATGTTGACTGTGAGCTCTTTGAGGGCAGGGATTTTGACTGTTCCATCTCTAGTCCCAGCAACTGACCCATAAAAAACACTCCATAAAGTTTTTTTGAATGAATGCATGAAATCTCTTTTTTTCCTGTAAAGATTTTATTTTTTAGTTTTTTAAAATGTAGAGTATTTTGCTCATTCTTTTTCTTTTTTTTTCCATTTTAAAATTAGTTTTTATTGGAGTATAGTTGCTTGCATGGAATCTCTGTATCCCAACTGACATCACATCTTGTTCTTTCAGGCCACACAGGGCACTTCAAAGGTACTGGTAATGTTTTTAAAGCTGGTTAGTAAGTCCAATTATGTGCACTTTATTATTCTTTACCCCTTGTATATGGACATATATATCTTCTTTTGTATGTATGGAGTTTTTTGTTGTTGTTGTTGTTTTTTGCAGTACGCGGGCCTCTCGCTGTTGTGGCCTCTCCCGTTGCGGAGCACAGGCTCCGGACGCGCAGGCTCAGCGGCCATGGCTCACGGGCCCAGCCGCTCCGCGGCACGTGGGACCTTCCCGGACCGGGGCACGAACCCGTGTCCCCTGCATCGGCAGGCGGACTCTCAACCACTGCGCCATCAGAGAAGCCCGTATGGAGTATTTATTAAAATAACTAAAAAAAATATTTTTGGAGGACTGGCCCTATGTGCCAGTTTCTGTACTGGACTTCAGGGACAAGAGATGTACAAACACAGAACCTACCCTCAAGCTGCTTATAGTCGAGAGAGAAGAAAAACTTGTGAACAAGATATAGTGAGTTTTTACAAAGTGCTATGTGTAGTATCACAGAGGATAATGGGGGAAATCACGAAAGGCTTCACAGAGGAGCTATCTTTTGAGCTGAGGCGAGAGCATGTGTTCAGAGGCATGCAAGAGCAGTGCCTATTTCTGTGGAGTGCTTGTGTAAAACTGGACTCCAGGGTTCCTTAGGGTAGGATGGGAAATGGAAAGGCAAGTTGGTGAAGACCCCGACGGGCACACTGAATGATCTGCACATTGCATTCCTGTAGGTAATAGGCAGCCATTGTGGTTCTGCAAATGGGGAGTGATGTTTGGATTCATTCATCTCTCACCAAATACTGACACCTGAGTTCCTATCTGCTGCTACTTGGTCTGAGCCCATTCAGGTCCATCACTTTCTGCAAGAATACTGGGAAGCAGAGGGAGAGAGACGATCCCTTACAGGAGGGATACAGTAGCAAGGCTGAGTTGCCAAATACCGCATGGTGAGGAGAAAGAACAACAGTTGGAACCCAGCTGTCTTCCCTCCCTGCCCATGCAGTCAGTTACTCTCCCCTGACATCCCTGTGTTGGGGCCATGCACTGGACCCTGGGGTAGACAAATCGTAAGTGAGGAAGAGAAATGGCTCTACGTTTCTGGGGAACTCCTAGTCTGAAGGTGCCGACTGCACACCTGAAGACATACAAAGGGCAGAGAAAGGAGGGACTGGAAACTCTAGATACCCAGGTTAAGGGGTCCAATGAGGGACTGGGGGACATCGTGGAGGAGGGGAGTGTGGAACAGGGTTGGGAAAGTGAGGCAGAACTGGGCTGGGGGGAAAGGAAAGAGGTGAAAATGACCCATGCAGTTTTGGAGGTGGGAAAGAACAAAACTTATGCTGCAGTCGTCGTAAGTGCTTTTAGTCTGGCAGTGTCTGTGTCAATGGCCTTGTGCAGCTACCCATGTGGCTCCTGCCGGTGTGTGTGCGGCTTTGCAGGGGCTGTGGGATGGCAGTAAGGCCCTGGGTCCCTCTTTCTGTCGCCCTTCCTCCTCTTCTGTGCTATAGGGGGGGCACCCTTCTAGAAGCAGGATGTCTGGGTTCCAGATTCTTCCCTCCCCAACCTCCCCCAGACATAAATCACAAGCGATTTCATTAAATGCACTTCCTGCTGGGGATGTTGGCTCATAATTCCTCTCTGATTAACCCCCACTACCCCGGCAAGTTTACAGGCCAAGTGAGAGAAGGGATAAGGGGGAGGGAAAAAGGAGGGATGGGGGGAATCCCAGGCCGGTGATGGATGCCTCTGTCAGCCCAGCTCGTATTTATTAATAGTCTTAATACGGGAAGCAATAAAGGAAGAGAGGGATTCTATTAATTAAATCATTGTTATAATTAACTTTCATTAAAGTAGGATCAATAAAGAGGAGTTGAGATGGAGAGAGGAGAGATCCATTATCTCTAATTTCCTTGGAAGGGATTCAGGGAACGAGATGGGGTTGCTAGGAGACAGCAACGTGAGGGAAGAAGGAAGGATGTAAGATGTCACCCAGGTGAGGCTGGAAGGGGGCTGGGCAGGAGGGTTTCAGGTGAATGGAGAGAGGGGACGGTGGGGGTGGCCCACCCACAGGCCCTGCAGGGAATGGGGGTGGCTGATAAGGGAGCTATTGGGATGGAAACCAGGGGGCTGTAGGCACGGTTAATGCCAGGCATTGCTGAGAGTCTTGGTGAGCACGTGGGTCCTTAATACATGCTTTGTGATGCTGTGTGTGTGTCTGCCTAGCCTGTGAAGCTGGTTAGAGTGGATGAATGTGTTTTTGTGATTGTGGAGTCTGCGTGTGCATATAGGTGTGTGAGGATGGCAACAGAGGGAGAGAGGGAGGCAGGGCTGGGAGGAATTCAAATAATCTCTCGAGGTAGGAGGTTTAGGACATTTTTTACAAAGTGGGTACACAAAGGTGTGCACTCTTCATAGGAGTAATGTCTGTCCTTTGGCTCAAAGTACAGTAAAGGCTGCTTTGGAGAGTGAAGGTCTCAGCGGTGGAAACCTCCCCCGACTCCCAAGGCACTCATCTTGGCCCATCCGAGGTCCCTCACTGCCCTACCCCTGGGACTAAACCCTTCCCTCCCCCTCAGTTTGCTCCCTCCCACACTACAGTGTTCCCCAAGCCAGACCCCACCTGAGACAAAGGTTCCTCCCTCCTCTCTTCCCACTGGTGGCCAGCACACTGGGGTGGCGGGGGGACAAGATGGGAAAATACCGACAACCTCCTCCCCAAGGCAGCGGGGGGGGGGGGTGTCCCTTCCTCCCTCTTTCCCTCCACTAAGGTCTAAGAGCCAGAGGTCTTGACCTTCTCTGATCTAGCCACACCTCATGATAAGAACACATTTTATTAGAATAGTTATACATATCATATAAATATATTTGTCCAGCTACAGGAAGGGAGAGGGATATGGGGGGGGGAAGCTCTTATTGCTGAGGGGGGACCTGGAGAGGGAGGAAGGGCTGGCAAGTGGGGACACCTGGGACCATTTGTTCTCCCATCCCTCACAGAAGGCACAAACGCATCATTTCTTTCCATGTGAGGACCCTGGGGGGTGGTGGTAGGGAGGGACAGGAGATAGAGTACAGAAAACCTCAAAAATACAAAAGAAACATCCAAACTTAATATCTAATGGTATAGAAAAGGCTGGGCTGGGGTATGGAAGGCAGTGGGGCAAAAGAAGGAGGAACCAGGGAAGTTCAGAACTGGTAGAGACCTAGAGAGGTCATGATGTCAATCCAGGCCCCAGGGAAAACTCAGGTAAACAAACACAGACCCCAAACAAGAGAGGGTGGGGTGCCCCAGGAATTGGCTTCGGGGCATCAGAGAGTGTGAGTGTGTGAGTGTGTGTGTGCGTGTGTGGTGGTGGTGGTGTAGTGGCTGGTGTGAGTGACAGAAGCAACCAGGGCCAGGAGGGGGTGATTTGATTCTCCCTGGAGAAGGCCTCCTCCATCTGGGTTCCTCCAAAACCACTTTCAGGGAGTAAATTCAGCCCCTGCTTCCAAGAAGGAACCCCTGCCTGGACAGAAGAGCCAGGTAGGAGAGGATGAAGTTGGAGAGCTTGGGATGAAATCACACAGGAGCGGGTCTCAGGCAACAGAATATCATGGAGCCGAGTGTGTTGGAAAAGAGGCATGAAACCTAAGTGTACATCTATGCATGAGTGTGTGCATGTGTGTAAGTGTGTATTTGTGTGTGTACTGGGGGTGTGGGGGTGGGATCATTCAAAGGTGAAGGGGTCCTGGGTGCTGAAAAAGAAGTGTCCATCCACGTGGTCCTCCAGGGCATCCTTATCACTCTCGGCTGGGAAGCGCTCCTTACAAATAGGACACTCCTTCCATGGGGGGGTGGTAGGGCCCCCAGTGCTGGCCTCTGACAAGGGACCCACCGCAAAGCCACTAAAGAGAGACAGAGGAGAAAGGAGAAGGTCCGTGTGCTCCACTGCCTTCTTGGCTTTTGGACCTCAGGGAGAGGGACCCAAACATGTGGGCTCCCAGATGACCCTGTTCCTAATGCAGCACTCTGGCAGTTCCCTCTGCTAGCCTCTCATAGTATCCCTCTCCCCAAAACACTGGAAGCCTTAGTTTCCCAGCTCCCCATGCCCTCTTTTCTTTAGTCCCTGCTGGTTTCTCTAGTACAGAGCCCATCCCCCAACCTCCTGCTCTCCTCCTTCCATCTCCGTCTGCTGCCTAATGAGGCTGAAAATGAGTCTGACATCGTCCTTCATCTTCCTGCTCCAGCCTGGAAGGATGACAGCATCACCCGCTCCCTGCCCTGAGCCCATCTCACATCCAGGCAAAGCAGGGGGTGGGATGATAAGATCTCTCTTCCCCACTGCCTTCCCCTCTTGAACTGTGGAAGAAAAGGGAAGGTAGGGGGGCAATCTGATACTTGAATTCCCCACCCAAAGGGTCCCCCAGGGAAGTCAGGGAAGAGGGATAGCATCTAAGGGGTGACCAGATGGATGCTGGACCCCAGTCTTCTTTCTGTTCCTGTCCCAAGGGGCCTTGGTCACCTCTCTTCAATCCCTGACAGAGCCCAGGTACTTACCTGGTGGTTGGGGAAGGGGTAGGGGCAGGAGAGAGGGGATGCGGGGCAATTTGGGCTCCACGGAAGATGGTGCTGCTAGAACAACACAGAAGCCAGTTAAAGGCAGGGCCTCTGAGTGCGCACATGCATTGATAGGCAGCAGTGATTTGGAGTGGTGGGTCATTTTCTGCGTCAATACAACTATATCTCCTTTTCTGGGTTGGGGCCAAGAGGGAGGTTGGGGGAAGGGCACGAGGACTGTTCACCTGGATGCCCTATCCACGGGCATCCTCCCACCTCCTTCCTGTCCTCCCCCTTTGGCACTCACCTGGCCATGTCATAGAAGGCATTGCCCAGTTCCGGAAGTAGCAGGTTGGCCTCCTCACCACCACTCTGCACAGCTGCCATCAGGACTGACTTCTCATCTTCAGCCTCCTGGGCACCAAAGGGATAGGGTTGAGTTTTGGGGTAGTGTCCCCAGACGGGGGAGCAGCACGCTGGGACAGGTAAGGGAAGTCTAGGCCGGGACTTAACAGAGCGTTGTAGTAAGAGTGGAGCAGGAGAAGTGTTTTGATGAGGGCTGGTGCACAGGAAGGAGTGGGGAGGAGCGGCTGGCAGCATTGAGGCTACTGGGTCAGACTGGTGTCCACCTGGTGGCCCTGAAGACAGCCTGTGCCTGCCTGCTCTCCCCCAAGAGAAAAGAGAGCCCTGTATGGCTAAGACTCCCTGCTCTGGAGGCTGGGCCACTTGGGGTTGGTCCTACCTCTTGTCCCTGCCCCTGCCCCATCTCCCCTCTGTGCTCACAGAGTCAGAGCTACTGTCCTCAGCTGGTCCTGAGAGGTGGGGAGCGATGGGGGCCGGCTGGCTGATGACAACTAGGGGAGAAGCCTCTCGTGGCCCTGTGGCAGGGGAGGAGGCCAGGTCTCCACGCTCACACAGACCATAGGGCGGGAGCCTCATGTCTTCTGGAGACTCATCCTCTGAGTCTGTCAGAGCCGCTGGGCAGCCTGCAGGTGAGGGAGCGGGCGGAGAAGAAAGAAGGAAGCATTGTTAGAGGGTCGGATCAGCTCTGGCTTCTCTGGATGAGGGATGAGTTAAGCGAATCAGGGGCCAGGGTCTGGGAAGGAAAAAGGCAAAACACAGAGGGCAGAGGCAGCTCCCAGAGGGGTCACGTGGAGCTTTCCCAGCACAGGGAGGGAGAGCGGGGAAGAGGTGTCCCAAGACTGGGGGTGTACAGACGCAGCCCCGCAGCGGCCTCCTCATCCTCTGTGGCAGGGTCCTCATTCCACTTCTCGTCTGCCACCTTCTCCAGGCGGGCCTCCAGCTTTCTCATGTACTCTAGCAGTTCCTGGAGGTGGGGAGGAAAGACGTGTGAGAGCCTGGGAAGATGCGAACCGTGCAGCCCTGCACAGCCTTCCCTTGCGTCCAGGATGAACTCTGAGCACCTCAGGATTAGATGCTTTTGCCAAGGGGGGGCAGTTTAAGGCAGATCCTCTCCCCACAGCTCCCAGCCCTCTTTCACCCCTTCTTCCCCCAGCAACCCTCCCCTGTCCTGCCAAGGTGGCTAATAAGAGGAGCCATGGTCCCATTTTTAGCCTCGGGGCCCTCTTCACAGATGCCAGTTTCTAAGCCAAGAGGTGACAAGAAGATACAAAGTTTCCAGCCCTCAAGTCCTCCACTGGGGCCTCCAGGGGGCTGGGTTATGGCTTCTCACCTGCTTCTCCTCCTGGAGCTGCTCCTTTTCCTTCTGGAGCACGCGCAGGGCTGACCGCAGCTCCGCCAGCTCCCGCCTACTCTCTGACAACTGCACCTGAGCAGAAAGGGCCAGAGGGAATCTGGAGCCTAGAAGGTACCTCCCAGAACCTGGGCTCTGACCTAGACACAGCAATCTAGAACCATGACCCTCCGTGCCTTCCCTCCTCTCTTGCCCTGACACACAGGAGGCCCCGACACTGTTCTTCCACGAGTCCCTTGTCTTGGCCGCAGGAGACTCACCTGAGTCCTAGTCTCTGTCTCCCAAGTGGGGACCTGGATGACTGCCTCTGGGTTGGGGTGCAGAGGGCTTGGTCATAGCAGGGGGCACTCTAGAATTCTCCTAAGTCATCCCTACTGGGCCCAGAGTGTGTGCCGGGAGCAGAAAGGGACATGACGTGCTTCAAACCAACGAGGGCTGGGGGGCGTGCAAGTGGGATGCTGCCCAACAGAGGAGTGAGTGCCT
>NC_041219.1:86705910-86712439 GCF_002837175.3 Physeter macrocephalus | reverse complement strand
ACTTTAAATTTCTTTTGCTGAAATGAAGCCCATCTCTTTAGTGGAGATATTTTCTAAAGTTTATTGTCTTTCATAAAAGATGTGTGTATGTGGGGGAGGAAGAGGGTAAAGGGTAGAACTTGGATAAGAAATGTAATTACCCAGCTCCTGGCTTTAATTACACATAAGCCCTGGACATTCTGAACTTTATTAAACTACTAAGTGTCCATGGGAGTGGGATGGACCTGGTGGGTTCTGTTCCCTTGTCTTCTCTGTAGGGTTTCTCTGGAGGGTTTCCTCTCCACCCTCCCTCCCCATCCCAGCCTTTGGCTACACCCCGTTTCACCCAGCTACAGGTGGCACTATAAATCAGCTGTCCCAGAAATGAGGCTATCACCTGTCCAGTCCAAGTGTCTCACTGACTCTCTTTATCTTTCCAAGATCTTCTGGTTCCTTCTCTCCAAATCCACATGCTCTCCCCAACACTCCTTTTTTGGATAGCCCATCTGTCTGTTTTGGAGAGAGGGGCTCTTTCTGCAGGGAGCCCCCTCCCTTCCTAAGTGTCTTATTAATTACAAACAGAGAAAGCCTGGTTTGTGAGGTTAGTCTGTCCCCAGCTCCCTGGCTTCGTAGAGGGAGCCAGGAGCTGGGGGATTTAAAGTGCAATTTCCTGTACCTTTTTCATTTCCTGCTGGGGGTTGTGGAGAGCAATAAGCAAGGTGGGTGGCAAGGACCAGACGGATTCTGCAGGTGGGGGATGGGCTGGGGGAAGCGTCCTTCCATACACTCTTTTGCCATCTCCCCTTTTCCAGGTCTCAAGGTGAATTCTTTGGGGATGGGGAACTTGATAAATCAGTGCCTGGCACTCCTTCCAATCCCCCTCTTACCTCCCTAAGGTAAAGAAACTGAGTAGAGAGGAGTGGGAGATGATCCAGGTACTGCAATTATTAGCATAATAGGATACTATATATAGGACAGGAAGGAATCTTAGAAAATCTTACAAATCAATTGGATCCCCTCAGGTAACAGATGGGGAAAATGAGGTCTTTGGAGAGGAGATGTTATCTGCCCAAGGTCACATATTTAGTGGTGGGCTGGTGTGGCTGGGATTTACCTGACCCTCTGGGCTTGGAGTTCAGTGCTCTTTCCTCAGTCAGGGTGGGCTGTGGGTCGGTGATTAGTCTGTGTGCGTGCCTGTGTGTGCGTGCGCTTGGGAGACGCCATGGGATAAGGAGTAGGGGGTTAACGGGGAGGTGTCTGGATAGCTAGAGGTCCAGGTCCTGAAATATTCACCCTTTGGTAGGTCTTGGTCTTGCAGAAGAGCACAGGAAAGTCCAACCTTGGGGAAGGTTTCTGGGAGTTGGTCCAGGAAACAGACTTGTGAATAAAAAGGCGAGAAGGAGGCACGTGACCCTTGGAACTGATTAGCCCCACAGCTCTTCTTACCCTCTCCGCAGTCAGAGGTGGATGGGGTGGGGGAGGGGGGCACGGCACAGGACAAAGGAGCAATTATTGAGTGAGTGGATTAATTGATTAATTGTCCAGAAGCTTCCAGTGATCCTCCAACAATGACATCCCCTCCTCCCGACCCCAGTCAGGCATGGCCTCGGTTGGCCCGGATTATTAATTAGGGCTTGAAGTCATTTAACGATGATTTCATTATCGACGTGCTGTCTGTCTCAGGCTCAGCCTGGTTGCCAGGGCGACTCTGATCGATTGCCTTCCGGTCTCCTCCAAGTCAGCCTGCTCCTGCCTCTCCGGAGCCTGGCTGTTGGTGAGCACTCCCTAGCGATCCCCTCTAGTATTGCAGAGCTCCCCAGTTGCAGCTTTGCTTGATCCAGCCAGGAAACAGATCTAGAGCTGCCTCGCAGGGTCCATCAGCTGGCCTGGAACCTGGGCTGCCCAACCTTGGTCCCTATACCAGAAGTACTGACCTACCTAGATGTTGACAGGGACCCTGGGTATTGGGTCTTCCTTTTCCCTGGTTCGTGATGTCCCTCCTTTCCCATCCTCTCGTGGCCATCCACCCATACCCCTTTGAGATGGCTGTAGGAAGAGGTAGGTGACCTCAGTTATTGTCCTGCAGCCTCTGAATTTACCTCTGGGAGGCCCAAACCCACTGCGTTAAGATTCTTCCTGCTGCTAAAGAGACTCTTTGGGCTCTAGCTATAATCAGACATCTGGCCTCTGGGACCTTCAAATGCAGCTGGCGGAGAAAGAGGTGGGGAGAACAAGTCCCCTTCAGACTGCATGAGTTGTTGCCCTGAGAGGAGCTGGGGGAGCCAGTCTTTGCAGAACTCAGCTCAAGAAAGCCTGGGGAAAGAAGGCAGGGTCCAGCTTGCCATGCTAAGTCTTAGGTCTTCAGAAACTTGGCTGGTTGCTCCATCACTGGTCCCTTAAAACCGAGACTCACACAAGTACACTGGCCTCAGGATCTCTATTCTATGCCTCAGTTTCTCCTTTATGTGGGTTTCATATTTCATGTGTATATTCGTGGGGCCCTTTTATAGTGGAGAGTTGCTTGAAGGCATTGATCACGATTGCTCAGAATGTGTCTAAATTGTTGACCCCCAATTAATGGACAGTCACTAGTATCTTATTTCACTTATCCTTTGCATGCTGCTTATTTAGCTCTCAAAAGCAGACATCTTCCCAGTCCTTCCCTCTCCTCGCTCTTCTCCAAGTGATCCCTAAGCAAAGCGTGTCCCCAACACTTCCTCTAGGACTTGCCCACCTTGCTTGCCTGCCTGCCTCTATTTCTCTCTCTCCTCTGCCCCGCTCTACCTTGCACTGTTTGTGCCAGGCTCCATTAACTCTGCAAAATTTTGGGCCAAGCTTCAGGCCTCTTTTGGTTGCAGCATTTTGGGGGAGGAAGTAAGGGAGGAGGGCTGGGTTTTCGTATTCACGTAGGGGTCTCTGGGATCCCCCCCGGTGGGCACTTGGAGAGAGCCTGGGGGCAGCTATGGCAGCAGCTTCAACCTATCAGCTTTCTGGGCACATCCACCACCGAGCAGCACCTGAGAGGGGAACGGCTCAGCAGTGAGCCGAGTGAGATTGAAGAGGATCATAAAGAAAATATATATCCTCCTCCCCGGCCTCGCTCCCTCCTCCTGCTCTGCACTTGCCTCCTGCTCTCTCTTTGTCTCGCTCCCTCCCCTCTCCTCACCGCATCCCTGTTTTCTTTGTTTCTTCTCTGCCTCCTTCACCTTCATCTCTGTCAGGCAGATCTGTCTGTCCCGGTCTATCTGTCTGTCTCTCTGACTCCAGATATTTTTTGGTCTGAGTCTTTCTAGGACTCTGTCTGCCATCAGCTCCTCCCTTCCCTCCCTCTCTCTGAGGGTCTCTCAGACCATCACATCTTTATGAGTTTCACCGTGTGTGCCTTTTAGTCTCTCCATCCCCACCTCCTCCCATCTGTCTCCTTTTGCTGCCTCCCCCATCACTGTTCCCATCTCTTGCCTGCCCTTCCGTCTCTCTTTTTTGCTTCTCTTATCTGTGTCTCTTTCGGCCTCTTCCCCTGTCTCTGGCTCCTACCCCTGCCCGCCTCTCATCTTTCCTCCTCCCACCCCTCAAGGTTCATCTACTTCATGTGAAATCACCTGGATGGGCTCCAACTGTCAGGTCCCCCCATTCTGTACCCCCTCCTCCAGGGGAGATTTATGGCCCCAACTCTGCATCCTCTGCATTCCCCCCAGCCTTGGGCCAGTTCTTTTCATTACCTGGTGATTATCTGGGGGCCCTGGCATTTCCCCCAGCCTCCACCCTCTACCCAGCAGGCAGTGGATAGCACGGGGGAGAAAGGGGAAGGGATTACTCTTGGGACCAGATGCAAGGACGTGGAGACCCTCCCCCTGCACCCGCCCTTCTTTCCCTCCAGCAGATGCACATCTGGGAAAATCCCAGCTTGAGGCACGGGAAGACAGCCTAGGACTGTTGGAACAGACATAAATCAAACGCGCAGATGCCCCTCCCCTACTGTTCTGTCATTACAGACATCCTTCCAATTCCTGCCTGTCTCCTTTGCCTCTAGGAATTTTGGTTCTGTACCCTTGGCTGGGGCCACTCATCCAGTATCCAGCATAGTGCCTGGAACAAAGGAGGCACTCAATTAATGCTCTATGCCTGACGGAGACACGTTAGGGCAGGGTCAATGACTTTTCGGTTTTCCTCAGTTGGAGGTTCTTTCTGAGATCTGGAGCAATTCTTTCTACTCCGATGTCAATATCTGTTTAATATAATTAGTACAGACTCCAACTCTTCAGGGTCCTGCCTTGACCCTCTCCTCCCCTTCCTCCCATCTCCACCCCAGTCTTTACTGCATCTAACTTAGGGTTTAGAGGAATAGCAGCACTATCAAGTAAAGGCAGGAGCACCCCTTTTTCTTGAGACCGACGGCTTCTTGGGCTGATCACTTGTCCATCCAGCCCTCAGTTCCTCAGTTACCTTACCTTCTCCACCGCTGCCAGTTCACAGACTTGCCTCTGCTTGAAGATTAACATTTTGGGAAGGAGCAGGCACCTTCCTTTGGTCACCATTTCAAAGTCTTGGAAGCCCTACTTTTTGAAGATCTCGAGCAGGAAGCTCACTAGGCAGGAACTGTAGCCTTCATCTTTATTTCCTCTAGCACAATACTCAGTGCATATTCACTTAGAAGATGCTGTGAAGCTGAACGACTGTCTCAGTCTTCACCTTGTGGTGAAGCTTAAACCAGTTTTTTTTGTTTTTTTGTTTTTTTGCGGTACGCGGGCCTCTCTCTGTTGTGGCCTCTCCCGTTGCGGAGCACAGGCTCCGGATACACAGGCTCAGCAGCCAGGGCTCACGGGCCCAGCCGCTCCGCGGCATGGGATGCACAGGCCCAGCAGCCAGGGCTCACGGGCCCAGCCGCTCCGCGGCATGTGGGATCTTCCCAGACCGGGGCGCGAACCCGCGTCCCCTGCATCGGCAGGCGGACTCTCCACCACTGCGCCACCAGGGAAGCCCCAGTTCTCTTTTATTAATTATTTTATCTCTGGAGTGATGGAAAATGTGGGTGAGGGCGGCTCAGCTGGGTGGTGAGGGTAGAGCGACCTGGTAGGAGGATTCTGGAAGAGGCTGGTGGGGGTTTTTGCTTCTATCGTTGTTTAAAGGACTCTTGAGTGGAGGTCCTTTAACTGAATCTGGGACTGGCCCCCAAATCTCCACGTGTAGGGCTCCACCACCTCCCCGGACTCTCCTCGAACCCTCCCTCATACCTAGGACCCTGGAAAGCATGTTTTCTTATCAATTCATAGCCTCCTGCTCAGTCTCCAGCCAAGCTCCATTTAAACCCTCATTCCACCTCCTCACCCATACAGGGCCCCGCTTGGCTTCCATTGCCCACCTCCAGCTCCTGCTGGATTCCAGGCTAAACCACTCTTTCACACTTTCCCACCCCTTCCCAAAGCCCCGCCCAGCTTCCCAAAGCCCCCCTCCCCGGGTGCCCTGACCTTCTTCCTCGAGCTGCTTGGCCAAGTCCCTTCCTTACCTCTCCCTAGATTCGGCTTGTTTTTTTCTCCTCAGGTCTTTCTCCTCTGAGGTAGAAAAAGACCATCAGTAAGTGGTTTCTTGTGGTTATAGACTTGGTAAGAAAATAGACAGGGCCAGAGAGGAAGAAGGCTGGGCCTGCAGGGCTGCTGCCTATAGAAATCCTGTGGGGTTTGAGCAGAGGGTACTCCACGGTGCCAGGGCAGGACTTTGGGTTGGAGAGTGCAGGCGAGAGGCCTCGCGAGCTTGGTGGGTGGGGCGGGGTGGGTAGGTTTGCTGGAGCTAGAGTGATTTGGAGGCCTACAGTACATTCTCCTCCAAACCAGAGAAGTCCTCAGCAGAGTGGGTCCTAGAAAAATATGAATTAGGGGAGGTTATTCCTTGGCCCTTCTTCTCCAGCATCCTTCCCTCTTCTGCCATGCCCTCCGTCCTGGCCTTTCCATTTTGGACTGGTGTGGAGCTTGCTTTATTCATCTTTCTTTCCCACATGGCCTAGCACAGAGTGTGCTTAGACATGACGTTTGAATGAATGAAGATTCTTCCTCCTGGGTCTACTGTCTCCTTCATGTTTTGCCACCCTTTCTCACTTGAGGTTCTGAAAGTATCTGTATCTAATCTTCTTAGGGAGGACATTGATGTGGACTCTGCAGAACATCAGTCCAGCTTGATAAGGCGGTCCACACTAAAGAGAGAGGTTTGAAGGGGCTTCTTGCTGGATGCTCAAGGAGCTAGATATGTATTTTTACATATGCTGAAGGTAGTCTCCTTGCCTTTCTCATCTATTTTTAAAAAACTGAGGTGGGGACTATAGGCTAGGTTGGATTGTGGGAGGAAAGATTACCAAATTCCATTGGGGGTGTGGCTGCCTAGTGGTATTTATTTATTTATTTATTTATTTATTTATTTATTTATTGCAGTACGCGGGCCTCTCACTGTTGTGGCCTCTCCCATTGGGGAGCACAGCCTCCGGACGTGCAGGCTCAGCGGCCATGTCTCACGGGCCCAGCTGCTCCATGGTATGTGGGATCTGCCCAGACCGGAGCATGAC
>NC_041219.1:86686497-86705899 GCF_002837175.3 Physeter macrocephalus | reverse complement strand
CCCCTGCATCGGCAGGCGGACTCTCAACCACTGCGCCACCAGGGAAGCCCTATTTATTTATTTTTTAAAAAATTTATTTTATTTGTTGCTACGCACTGGCTTTTCTTTGATTGTGGCGAGTGGGGGCTACTCTTTTTGAGGTGCGCGGGCTTCTCTTATTGTGGAGCACGGGCTCTTGGCATGTGGGCTTCAGTAGTTGTAGCACGCGGGCTCAGTAGTTGTGGCTCACAGGCTTAGTTGCTCCGCGGCATGTGGGATCTTCCTGGACCAGGGATCAAACCCGTGTCCCCTGCATTGGCAGGAGGATTCTTAACCACTGCACCACCAGGGAAGCCCCGCCTACTGCTCTTTAAAACATTGTATGAAGGCTTGTCTGAGGTCCCAAGTATATTATAAATGATCCAGTGCTAAAGAAACATTGAAACTTGATGGCTCTGTTCTCTCTCTTGGAATCTGTCAATTTTATGTACATGATAGGCATATTTATTGATTGATAAAGCATTGGAGGAGAAGCCTGAAATAGGACTGGCTTCTTGGGTCTCCAAGAGGCAGTTTGCTGCTATCACAAAACATGTTTGCAACTCTGATTTCTAAGGCACTTGGAGTCTTCAACTGTTCTGCTTAGCCCACACCCCTCCATACACTTTGGTTAATACCCCAACACCAGGAGCCCAGACAACACTTATCCATGCATGACACCTTTTTATTGATTGTATGTGGCAAGTGTTTATTTCTAAGTTGTCTTCTCTTGCCCTCCAGGAGCTCTTGGGCAGCTTCTCTCTGTTACCAATTGACATGTGATATATGCTTCCAGAAGGCAGACTCATTTTAACTTTAGTTTAAACAAAATCATGTGGAAAGGTTAACTTCCTTTAAAAAGTATATTCCAAATTAATAAAAATTATTTTTGGATTCTATTCTATTCTGTTTGTCCTTTTGCCCCCACTCTTATTATCACAGAAATCACAAGGCAGACTGGAGAACAGAAAGAACCCGTGGAAGTCCAGAGGTTAGGAGTCCGTGCTTCCACTGCAGGGGGCTTGTCTAAAGAAAAAAAGGAAGAAAGAAAGAGGGAGAGAGAGAAAGAGAAAGGGGAAAAGGATAGAGAGTGTCTCCTAAAAAGCATGGTGGTGAAGTTTCTTTGCTGTAGATTATGATGCATGAGCTGGGTGGGTCTTGGTGGAGAAGTCATATTGATCTATATTTGGATAAGACCTCAGGACTCTGAGGCATGATACAACTTTCATATGACAGATGATCTGGTGTCTTTCCTAAAACAAAACAAAACAAAACAAATTAACTTTCTAAAGGAGATGGTGGGGGTGTGGAGCAGCAACCTACGGCTGTAAGAGGAACCAAGCGAACTCTGGTGAGAGAGGACAGAAAGAGAGATGGTCATGTACTTATATGGGGCGACAGAAGGATACCTTTAAAGATATGAAGGAAGATAGCCAGAGAGATAGTTGGTGTTTCCTAAGCCACCTTGTGTGCAATGCGTTATTGTGGGTGTTGGGAGGAAGTCCACTGAAGAAGGGGCCCTTGGACTCTGGCTGCTCACAACTGCTAGTCTAAAGGTAGAGACAGGATATAGTGATACATGGGATCACTGGATGGATTTCTAGATTCTATGTTTACAAGGAAAGGAAGGTTTGGGGAGGGGCAAACAGAACTAAAGCTATTTAGCAAGGCTTCTTGGGAAAAAACGAGTGTGGATTAGCGCTCACTGAGACAAAGGCCATCCTGTATTACAGTTGTAGATTGGGAAATAAGGTGGATAGGCAGACAGATTTCCTTTTACTGTTTTCTCCTGAGGTCTTTATTTAGAAATTCTGGGTTGATAGGATGCAGGGTTGAGAAAAGGGGAGTAGAGAATCATAGGGGGAAGAAGAGAAGGAACTGACTTTCACTTTTGACGTCAACATAGCACATCATTTTCTAATCCTTTAATTTCACACCCTTTTTGGCTTTTTGCAGCTCTCTTTCTGAATCCTGTTTGGAAAATCTAATTCTGATTCTTTCTAGTAGCCCATCTAGTTACTGAAGCGCTCTATAAGCAGAGGCTTCTGCTTCTGCTTTTGGTTTTGTTGGTGATCTTGTTTGGTGTGATAGAAAGGTTAAGAATTTCCAAAACTGGGTTTTGACTGAAATTAAAACTGCGAATGTGTCAGATCATGAATGAGGAATGTTGGATTTAACATCAGAGGCTCTGGCTCTCTGATTGTTTACCCAAATAATGGTGTAATGATACTAGTGTAGTATCTGCATATAGTACAGACTCCATGAATACTGAGGGAAAGAAGCAAAAATGTTCTGGTCTACATTGACATGCATTTTGGTCTACATTTGGGTGGGTGGATTTTGTCAACACCATATTGGTGTAAATTTGGTCTGGAGTGTTTTGGTCTATATCAGGATGGGTTTGCACTCACTTGGAATTCGGCCTCTGTCAGACTGGGAAGGCATTTGAGAGGTGTAGTGCTGGCGGTTGTAGGGTAGGTAGTTTAGTTGGATGAGGTAGCCATTTGGGGGCTGCCACAGCTTTCAAGTTCAAGTCTTGGTGGCAGTTGACAATATTTACTTGCAGAATTATGGTTTCTAGCCTCAGTGAGAGAACATGAAGCAGCTTCTACCCTAAGGAGTTTTTATTTTAGAAAGGGAGACAAAGTATTCTCCCAAGTAACATTCAAACAGAATGCAGTACAAAGTAAAATCATAGGTGGAGGGAAGATGCCTTGTAAGCGATCCGTTTGGTGAGGTCGTTTTTTTGGAAGACTCCTGGGATATAAGTTTGCATATTTATTTTCTTTGGTATGGGCTGAATTTGGTTACTTCAGCTTTCTTTCCGACCCTTCAGGGAAGCTTTCTGAGCTTTTCTTTTCTCTCCCCAGGGGAGAAGTAAAAGACTTATTGCACTAAAATGGTTTCTTTCTGACAGACTCTTTTACTTTTCTGCACAGACCAGGACTGAGAATTTTTATTATTATTGTATTTTAGTATCGAGATCTGTATTTGTATCTGTAGCAAATATTTCGCTGGATCTGTGTAGTTGGGCAAACTGGATTTACTGGTTCAAAGTGTGGTAGGGCTTGTTTTGTTTTGTGTTTTTGGTGGGGGGGATGGGAGGAAGCCCTCAGTAAGGCTGGATTTATTGAATCATAACCCAAGCATCACACTGTCATGAAGACATAGCTTGAACTGATGTTTCCCTGGGAAACACTTAGACAAAATGCCAAGATGGAGCAATTCCCCCCTCTTCCATGCAGCCTTCTCAGACTTCCCATGGTGCACAGAAGATGCTCTCTAACCTTGCCAGCACTGGAAAATGAAGCCCACTACTCTTTTCTTCTATCAACTGTGAAGTCATCTGGGATCTTGACATGCCCTTACCTCTGATGTAAATATCATACTGTTCATTTCTGATTTAGGGATAGTCTTTCCGGTTCCTGCTTTATGTATCTTTTACTTTTTTGGGGAGGTGGGGAAGAATTCATGAAATGCCCCTAATTGTAAGTGCCCAGAGAGGGGAATTCTCTGTTTGTCACCATTGTCTTGCACTGCATATAAACGAGTGTGTGGTGATTTGGAGGTGATGGTGGTGATGTTAATGATTTAGGGGGAAGAAGACATTGGTTTTGCTTGAATTCTTTTGCACAAAGAATCATTTTGGTGTCTGAATTTTCTAATTTGGAATTTGTCTTTGTATGCATTTACATTTAGTTGACATCTGATTTTTAGTAGTTTGAATACAGTCTTTCTCACATGGAAACTTTTTGTGGTTTCCACGAGAAACCCAAACCCACATAGGGATTGCCCAGTTTCTCACTTTAGACCCAACCCAAACGAAACAGAATCTATCTGTGTACTAATCTACAGACAGCATGGGATAAATGATAGCACATTCAGAAAATTCTCTTCTCTGGGAGCTTAGAACATAAGGACATTTCGTGCATATCTCCCTATCTTCCCGAAACAAGTAAAATCCTATTCTAAACAACATCCAACCACTTGACTATTGGACCACTTCTCCCTTCTGTAGTGTAATCTTAAGCTTAGTTATTGCAGTTTGAGTATCATATCATGTTGCCTAATGGCAAAGCATTAGATGATTTATTTTCCAAATTAAGTAAAGCAATGAAAGTAATAAAACTCCGTTGTCTGTTCAGTCATGGGACATCAAGGGGATGACACTGGGGCAAATGATCAATGTCACAGATAATATGCTTTGTCTCAGACAATTTTGGTTATTCCCTTTGTACTTTCACTTTGTTATGGGAACTTGTATTTCCCTGGCTGTGGCCGGTTGACTCTTTGTACCTCAGGCTTCAGTGGGAAGGAGTGGTCAGCTGAAAGCTTCCTCAGGTTGAAGCTGCACTCCTCCACTCCTTGTCACCATCCACTACTCCTGTTCTTTTCCCCAAATGGGCATTCTCCCAGGGCCAAGTTCTAGGCCAGTGAGTTTACCACTGGACACTAAGGAGGGGAGAGCAGGGGGCAAGGAGAGCATACTGGAGAGATCAGATATCTGTAGGTGTGGCTGGAGAAGCTTCCCAAAGGAGGGTCATGCTGAAAAAGATTTGGAAAGAGAGTGTTCTAGGCAGAGAGGGACAGTCTGTGTGAGGGCTGAGGTGAATGACAGCAAGATGTTCACGTGTGGGGAAAGATTTGTCCTGTTCCAGCAGAGAGCCACAGAAAAGGTTAATAGTAGGGGTACGAGGTAGAAGAACAGTGAAAAGAAAGTCCTGGAAATACAGTTTTAGAAGTTCGGATTTAACAGAGAGCTGGAAACTGCAGGTCTGGTTGGGAGAAAGTGTGTGTGTGTGTGTGTGTGTGTGTGTGTGTGTGTGTGTGTGTCTTTTTAAGACTTGAGGAACGTGTCATTTTCTAGAAGGAGGGTAGAGGGCACTCACACTTCAGTTATCTACTGCAATGCAGCAGTCAGGGTGAATGTGATTTAGGGCTGTAGCCTGGTTCAAGGAAGGACAGCACTCTCTGATGGCTGCTGAGTGAATCAGAGTGGGGTCTGAGAGCATCTCATTGTCTAGAGTTACCAATTTTATGGACCAGGAGGGTGGACCAGAGAGTATGGCTGCAGGCTGGCCCTGGATATACAGTATTTGCAAGCTGTAGGAACCTACTAGATAGAAGTCTAGTGGGGACAAGGTGCTGAGTGTTTAAGTGACTTCATGTCAGCTGAATTGAATTGAGGGCTAGGAGAGTGATTCCCAAATATCTGAAACCAATGATTTCAGTTGAAATTCCTTAGGTTTAATCTACATTTTAATGCAATTTCCCTGAATAAAATCAGGATCCTTAGAAGCTGCTTTGCCAATGCCCCATCTTTGGACACATCTGGAGCTTTCTTCCTTTTGAAATGAAAATGGAAAGGCAATCCTTTATCTTCTCTGTTGATCTTCCTATACTCACAGCGTTTTCAGAATATCCATTATTTCTTATCTGGAGTCCATATTCCATAATAACCTTTACAAGATAACGAGGAGATCCCAAATAAAGACTAAGAGGTCTGTGTTGATACCTGATGTCCATTGGTCTTTGTGCTTATTTCCATGGATGATTAATAAATATTAAGAATGTTCTAAGAAGCAGCCAGGGTCTCCTCCGAGTCTCTCACTTGTAGACCCCGCTTCGCCACGCATTTAAGATGCCTCGTGGAAGCCGAAGCCGCACTTCCCGCGTAGCCCCTCCGGCCAGCCGGGCGCCTCAGATGAGAACTGCGCCCAGGCCAGCGCCCGCCGCTCAGCCACCAGCAGCGGCTCCACCATCTGCTCTTGGCTCCCCTGCTGTTCTTCCCCGGCAGCCAGGTCTGATGGCCCAGATGGCAACCACTGCAGCCGGCATGGCTGTGGGTTCTGCCATCGGCCACACTCGGGGTCATGCCATCACTGGTGGCTTCAGTGGAGGAAGTAATGCTGAGCCCTCAAGGCCTGACATCACTTACCAGGAGCCTCAGGGAACCCAGCTGGCACAGCAGCAGCAGAATGGCCCATGCTTTTTTGAGGTGAAACAGTTTTTGGAGTGTGCCCAGAACCAGGGTGACCTTAAGCTTTGTGAAGGTTTCAGTGAGGTGCTGAAACAGTGCAGATTGGCGAACGGGTTAGCTTCATCAAGAAGTTCCAGTTGAAGGCACGAAAAATCATCTCTCATGACCACGTTGATTTAGCATTAAAAATATAATTGATAGTGAAGATATAAAGTGTGAAGCCACCAGTTAAACTGCTCCTCAATCATTAATAGCTTTTGTGCTTCAGGATTGCAGTGGAAGAGGGTATTCTCACCATATAGAAGCTCACTGAGATGATATTGCGTTTGGGGCTAGGCGGATGTTTGTGTGGCCTCTTAAACATGCTTTTGTTTGTGAATTAATTAGAATAAAGTGATTTTATTTCAAAACAAAAAAGAAGACTGTTCTAGGTGTTATGAGCTCAGAGCTGGTCACAGACGGGTTACAATGGGAACACTAATGCCCATTAAAAAACAATTAATTAAATTAATTAATTAATTTTTGGCTGCGTTGGGTCTTCGTTGCTGTGCGCAGGCTTTCTCTAGTTGTGGCGAGCAGGGGTTACTCTTCGTTGTGGTGCACGGGCTTCTCATTGCGGTGGCTTCTCTTGCGGAGCACGGGCTCTAGGTGCGTGGGCTTCAGTAGTTGTGTGCGCAGGCTCAGTAGTTGTGGTGCATGGGCTTAGTTAGTCTGTGGCATGTGGGATCTTCCCGGACCAGGGCTCAAACCTGTGTCCCCTGCATTGGCAGGCGGATTCCTAACCACTGCGCCAGCCGGGAAGTCCTAATGCCCATTTTTTATATTCTACTAAGTCCGGTCTCTGGTTGTCAACAACAATCTAACCACACTGATCGACCAGATGTAGCTGAATTCCTTTCTCCCAGAATCATCATGAATTTTTAGCTCTGGAATGGGGTTAATCATGTTTTAGAGTGACTGACACACTGACATTTTTCTGGTACTGGGTTCTTCTGGAGGAGATTGCTGTTCTCTGGCAACCATTCCCCGTCTGCTCCTGATTGGCAGCCAAGTCTGGGGAGCAAATGGCCAAGTGAATTAGCAAGCTTAAAAGATGCTTTGTTAAACTATCCTCATTAAACTGGCACCGTCTGCCTTCCCACTCTCCTTTGTCCCAGTTGGGGCTGTCCTTTGTGACAGATGTTTCCTAACAGTGTGTGCTGGCAACATCTGGAAGCCTTGGGTGATGGATGAGGTTTGGGAAGGCCAAATCTGGAGGTATTTAGATTGTCAGGGAAATTTCAACCATCTTCCTGCCACTGGGCTCCCATTTAAAAGAGTGTTTGCTCCCCCACCCCCATTTTCCTTTAGCCAAGGAGAATCAAGATTTCATTTCCTTCTCTAGCACTTTCTAACCTGAACTGAATATGGTTTTATTCTTCTCAAGAATGACGTAGTGAATAGAAAAGATTTGGAATAGCGTGAGGAAAGGAGTCTCAGAAGGGTGACATATAGACATCTAGATATATTAGCCTATATTTCCATTAAAAGCCAAGCAAAAGGAGATGGGTTAAAGTTGTGGGTAAGAGTTATAATTAGATGTAAAATTATATCTGGGAACTATTGGAATGGCCACAGGGATGCTTTGGAATCTCCTTTCTTAACATCTAAAAGGAAAATCTGGAGACATTTTGGCCCTAAATTGGATTAGGATTTTAGCAGGACATGGTTTAGATGGAGCCTTCAGATTTAATGATCCAACTACTTCTGGCCCAGGTCCATCAGCATCTGTTAGGGAAGAAAGGGAAGTCATTGACAGGGGCTGACTTGGACACTACGATAAGAATTGGCTCAAATTCTCCATTAATAGCCATTAATTTTAATGTTTGTGGAAGCAGAGTGCTGCAGTAGAAAGAACATGGGCTTTGAAGTCACAAAGAACCAAGTTCAAATTCCAACTCTTCTTTTTATTGGCTATATGATCTTGGGAAAGTTATTTAATCTCTCAGTCTGTAAAGTGGAATAATCATACTTATTTCATTGGGTTGTTATGGAGTTAAATGAAATAACGTACGTGCATTACCTGCAGCTCAACAAAATTCTGGTTCTCTTTCACCTCCCTCTCCAGGTTTCTGTAATTCTTACACATACACCTGCTATCCCTCTTTTCCAGATACCATTTTTCTCTACCTCCAGCCTCAGCAAATCTTCCCCAATGCCTCACAGAGTTCAAGTCTAGGGCCCTGATTTATTAATTTGTGTTAGTCCCACAAAATGACAATAACAGTATGTAGTTTTTATAACCATACCAAGACGAGCCAAGGTTGTGGTTTCTTTCCAGGCATTTTTACTTGCTGACAATTTTGGTTGTAAATCAAAGGCAAAGGAGTTCTATCTTCCTACCCACCCCTCTGATCTAAAGTTCCTGATTTGGGGCTAGATTGTTCTGGGTGAGATTCTTTCAAACCAAAGTGATGGCCAGCTTGTTTATAAAGGTCATTCAGGGAAGGAGACTTCATAACCTTTACTACTGGGACATTCTTGATTTCCTCCCAACTCTTTAGTTTGAAAAATATCAAATGTACAGAAAAGTTTCAAGAATAGTATAATTAACACCCTCTTATCTTTAGCCACAATTGACCAATTGTTCATATTTTGCTACACTTGCATGCTCTCTCTCATATATACATACATATATATGAAATACACTCTATATTCAAATGTTGCTAATTGTCCAATAATGTTTTTTCTTGTAAAATGTTTTTCCCCAATCCAGGTCCAATCCAGGGTTATGCATTGCTTTTCATTGTCATGTCTCTTTATTCTCCTTTAATCTGGAATAGTTCTTCAGCCCGTCATTTCTGACATTGACAGTTTTGAAGATTATAGGTCAGTTGTTCTGTAGAAAGTCAACTTTCTGTAGAAAGTTGTTTTGTAGACTGATTGTTTTCATCGTTAGATTCAGGTTACGCATTTTGGGCAGGATATTATACAAGAACATTCTTTTTAAAATTTTATTGAAGTATAGTTGATTTACAGTGTTGTGTTAGTTTCTGCTGTACAGCACAGTGATTCAGTTATACATACATATACATTCTTTTTCATATTCATTTCCATTATGGTTTATCACAGGATATTGAATATAGTTCCCTGTGCTATACAGTAGGACCTTGTTGTTTATCCATCCTATATATAATAGTTGCATCTGCTAATCCCAAACTCCCACTCCATCCCTCCCCCAGCCCCCCTCCCCCTTGGCCACCACAAGTCTGTTAGAGAAACATTCTTAAAGACAGTGAGTACCATGTAGGCAAGGAACATCTTTTTCCTCCCTGCTGTGTCCATCATACCAAGCACAATGACTGGCGATTAGAAGGTCTTAATAGTTACTGAATGAAT
Organism: Physeter macrocephalus; assembly: GCF_002837175.3. Lineage (NCBI taxonomy): Eukaryota > Metazoa > Chordata > Mammalia > Artiodactyla > Physeteridae > Physeter > Physeter macrocephalus. The sequence goes on along the minus strand of NC_041219.1, from coordinate 86,696,523 downwards.
GAATAAGTGACCTAAAACTTTCACTGCCCTTTAGGTCCATTATTTTTCTACCTGAGGACAGGGGGAAGAGCAGCCTTCTCCTCTATCCTAGTCCCACTTTTATTATAAATGTTTGGGGGCTTAAAAAAGGTAACCCAAGACCTCTGTGATGAGACCACAGAGAAGGGAAGTGAGCTGGGTACTGTGACGTGAGGCGAGCTGCGGCTTCTCTACCCCGGGTTGGGGGTCGGCGATCACACTGTGTTCAGAGAAGAGGATGAATAAGTTGGCTTCCGATGGAAAGAAAAACACACAAAACCTAGGAGTCCATGGCCTGCATTCTTGTGGAGAGAAATTAGTTATTTAGGTTTCCAGATTTTACCATACTTCCCTCCCCATTTGAATCCTAAGAATGCCATAGTGAAAATTGATTTCTGTCCCTCCTCCTTTCCCAGAGGGGACAACCCCATAATTCTCTCCTTCTCTACCTTCCACCACCCCCCACCCCCCCCGCCCCAGCACAAGTGTGTATTTTCTAACATTTATAAACGGTGGTTGGGCGGCCATTCTCTCCAAGTTATTTATTGTTGAGAAAATCTATAACTCCTTGGACTTCTCATTTTGATGTAGAAGCTTTCATCCCTGTCGCCTGGGGGAAGCGAGGTTATGAGAGGTACTCTTTGCCTCTCGAAAATGTGTTTTCAGCCTTCCCTTTGGGGCCCTTTCTCTCCCTAGCTCTTATCATCCCAGACATTTCTGACAATCCTTCCTGAGGCATCTGGGGCTTGGGACTGAATTCATCCATTTAATTCTGAAAGGCTTGTGAGTGCCTGATTCACATTGTTCCTGCCCCTTTTCTGAGAATCCACCTACCCCTGTCTTTGCAGCCCTCAGTTTTACCAGTTTCCAGAAAAAGCACCCTTTCTCTCCATGTCAGCACTTGATTATCCACAATCATGGAGGGGTTAATCTAAAGGAGTGAATGACACCAAGATGACTTTTGTTTGATTTTTAAGAGATGGAATCCTGGCTAAAGATAATCCATAAAGGGAACAACTTTGATGAGAGCGATCCATCATGTTAATCTCCCATGAAGGATGTATGGCATCTCTTCTTTTGTACCTAGAGAGAGAGGCAGCTGGGAGAATCTCAGCTTGTGCAACCCTCATTGTGTTGTCAGAAACACCGGACATCTAACTTCTCTCCATGCCTCGTTTTCAAACTCTGGAGGACTATTCTTTAGTCTGAGAACCAAATACTTAGTTCAAAGCCAACATACAAAACTATCACTTTATCTAGGGTTCCCATCACACCCAGAGTAAAAGCCACAATCTTCACAGTGACTCTCAGGCCCTACTGAGCCTGAGAAGGCTCTGGCCTCCTGCTTTCTCTCTGACCTCATCCCCTGCTGCTTCCCCCTCACCCACTCTGCACCAGCCCCATGGGCCTCCTTGTTACTCCTCAAAAATGGGCAGTACTGCCTCACACCCATTGGGATGGATGGCTGTTATTAAAAAAAACAGAAAATAACCAGTGTTGGTGAGGATGTGGAGAAATTGGAACCCTTGTGCTGCTCTGATGATGAAAATGTGAAATGGGACAGCCACTGTGGAAGAATGGCATGATGATTTCTCAAAAAATTAAACATACAATTACCATATGATCCAGCATTCCCACTTTTGGGTATGTATTCAAAAGAACTGAAAGCAGGGACTCAAGAAGCTATTTGTACACCCATGGTCATAGCAGCACTATTCATGACAGTCAAAAGGTGAAACAACCCAAATGCCCTTCAATGGATAAACGGATAAACAAAAAAATGTGGTATATACATACAGTGGAATATTATTCGGCCTTAAAAAGGAAAGATATTCTGGTACATGCTACAACATGGATGAACCCTGAAGATGTTATGCTAAGTGAAATAAGCTGATCACAAAAGGACAATATTGGATGATTCCTCTTGTATGAGGTCCCTAGAGGGATCAAATTCATAGAGACAGAAAATAGAATGGTGGTTGCCAGGGGCTGGGGGGAGGAAGGGACGGGAAATTACTGTTTAATGGACAGAATTTCAGTTGAGGAAGATGAAAAAGTTCTGGAGATGGATGGTGGTAATGGTTGCACAACAGTGTGAATGGACTTAATGCCACAGAACTGTGCACTTAAAAATGGCTCAAATGGTAAATTTTATCTTATGTATATTATACCGTAATAAAAAAATTCATTTAAAAAATGGCCAAGGTCTTTGTACTTGCTTTTCTCTGAGATCTGCATCGTGGCTTCTTCTCTCACCTGCTTCTGATCTTTGGTGAAATGTCGTCTTCTCAGTGAGGCCTTCTTGGACCACCCATTTTAACATTGCAACTCCCACCCTAACCTTTTCTTGCTTTACTTTTCTCTGCAGCACTGATCGCAATCCAACACAATATGTATTCTTTTTACTTATTTGTTTACTGTCTGCTTCCTCCTGCAGGAATGTAAACAACTTGATTGGAGGGATTTTGTGTTTTTTTCTTTGCTGTATCCTCAGTGCTAAATAGTTGGGGGCCACTAAGTATTTGTTGAATGAATGAATGACCACGACTAGAGACAGAGAAGGCACAAACAGAAAAGAAATGGGAAGATTCCGTTTTTCATTTACCTTGATTAACTAATTTCTTCTAACCTTGGATATGAGATTTGGATCAGTTTTCGTGGTGGCTTTTGCTCTATTTACCTTCTCATGTGTATTGTCAACTGTTCCCAATTGGAAGTGTTGGTCTACTACATACACCACACTGATGATTATTTAAACCTTTCATCTTGAACTCGAAGCCTGTGCTCTTGGATTCCTGACTGCCCCTACCAGAGTTGCAAGGGTGCTTGAGTTAGGACTTTGGAAACTCTGGGGAAGCTCAGATACCCAGAAAGTTTGCACTTGTTTGTTTGGGAGACACTGGTTTGATTGGTTCTGGGAGCTTTCATTCTCTGGAAATTTTAAGGAGGATGAGAAAACTCATAGAGTTTGGGGTCAGAAAAGGAGCTGTACTTGCATACAGAGGATTGATATAATCTCTGGAAATGTGACATTTAAAGTCCACTTCTCTGAAACGCTGAGACCTAAAAATAATTAATAGCCTCATTAGCCTTCCTCTCGCAAGTCTTTATCAAACTTCTAGCAAAGCAACTTGGATCCGAACTATATTTGAAGCTATTCAGCAGGAGCCATGAGGCCAAACTTCTTGATTGGCAGGTTTCTTAACACCCAACCAAGGGAACCAGTGGAACTTACTGCCTTGGACAAATGTTTTGAAAAGGAAAGGCCCAGAGGGAGGGCAGTGCCCTTCTTAGAGACAGAGGAGTGAACACAATGACCTCCAGGGTGAAGGAAAGTGGGTGGGGTTGGCTGGGAAAGCAGGACAGCCTGCAATTTAGTGTGTGGATTGTTGGATTTGACATGGGTTTTCTTGGCTACTTGGGATGGAACTTTTGTTTTGGAGTTTGGAATGAGCTCAGAGCTGAGAGAAACACAGGGAGGAGGAGGGAGGGAAGGAGGAAGCAGAGGGCATTATGGAATTCACACAAGCTGGCTTCCTGTTCCCTGGCCTCTCTCATCATTTCTTTAAGCACCTCCCTTGCGTGAAGCATCTCCTCTGGGAGAGACTGTTTCCTAATTAAACTGAGATTCACAGGCCCAGGGCCCTCATTAGGAAATGTCCTTAGGAAATGCTCTTGAAATAGATGACTGTGCATGTTTTAGACTCTTGTTTCCACCTCTCTCTGGTCCTTTCTCTCTTAAAATATTTTTTTTCCTACTTCTAGGAATCTTAAGATTTAGTAGTCAATCAATACATCTATATGTTCATTTCTCTGTCCTAAATGCCTCTTTTGGTTGCCTGGTACAATTATGAGCAGATCCATGCCCTGGGCAGAGAGGATTGAGGGGTGGGAGTGTGGAATTCAGAAGGAGGAGGTACATGGATTCTGACCCTGCCCTCCGGGAGCTTTTAGACTATAGAGGAGTTTAAGGGACACACCAAGGGCACCACCAGACGGAAAGGGAATATTTATTTCAGCTGAGAATCAGGGCCAGCTATAAGTGCTGGTGGGATGGGGAGGAATGTTGGAGATTGGGAGATGGTTTAAGAAGGGCTTTCTAGGAGTGGGGGGGAGGGTAGTAGAATAGGATAAAGCAGAGCTATAGGGTCAAGACTGACAGAGAGGAGTGAGGAGGGCATTGCTGGCAGGACAAGAACTCATACAGAACAAAGGCTTATTGCATGGAGGGTAAGTCAAGATGTGAGGAGCTGAGTTAGGAATGAGGTGATGGGCCTGAGGCTAGGGAGGAGGTAGAATTAGGGAAGGACTCTGACAGCTGGGTTGAAGAGTCTGGACTGAATTCCAGATTATTGGAATATTTGGAATAATTGGACTATTTACAGATTATTGCACAGGGAAAGGGCGTTTCTGAACATTGCATTTGAGGAAGATGTTTCTGTTTATTGTTATAGGCTGGGTTGAAGGTAGACTTTCTCAGGATTCCCCATCAGGTGTTTGGTTTTTCTTCTGTAAAGTTTGTTGTCTATTTGGTTGTTCTGCCTGCTTCTGTTTGAGTGATAAAATATGATTGTTTAATTCCCATTTTTTTACTGAAGTATAGTTGCTGTATTATATTATGTAAGTTACAGGTGTACAATATAGTGATTCACAATTTTTAAAGGTTATACTCCATTTACAGTTATTATAAAATATTGGCTATATTCCCTGTGTTGTACAATATATCCTTGTAGCTTATTTTATACATAATATTTTGTAATTCCCATTTGTTTTGTTCTTCAGTTTGTTTTCCTGGTATCTTCTTTTTTTTTTTTTTTTTTTACATCACCCTATTTGTTAATTAATAAATAAATAAATAAATTAATTAAGGTTGCGCTGGGTCTTCATTGCAGCATGCAGCCTTCTCTAGTTGCGCGAGTGGGCTTCTCTGGTTTTGGTGCGTGGGCTCTAGAGCGCGCGGGGTCAGCAGTTGTGGTGCGCGGGCTTAGTTGCAGTATGTGGGGTATTAGTTCCCCAGCCAGGGATTGAACCCGGGCCCCCTGCATTGGGAGCGTGGAGTCTTAACCACTGGACCACCAGGGAAGTCCCTTTCCTGTTATCTTCATACTTCGTCTGTAGGTCCACTTTCACTCATCTTCAGTTAAAGAGGGAGGGGCCCAAGGACGGTCCTGTGTAACAAAGTTGAGGGAAACAGAAATTATCAAAATCTTGCCCATCTCTGACCCTGCCATTCAGAGGTTCCTCATCTGGAATCGTTGCTCAGCATCCACGGATGGACTTCAGAGGAGTGTGTGACATCTTTCTGAGCTGAGTGGCCTCAAAGGGGTCTGTGATTTCAAAAATTGTTAAGAACCATTGTTCTATTCCTTGTTGAGAGGTAGGTGCCTGAGCACAGTTTCCCAGAGAGAAATGGGGTATAAGCATCCTTAGTGCCAGTTACAGGAGCCTCCAAAGACAGTTGAAGGAGATGGAAGGAGGAAGAGGAACTGGGAGAAGGGAAAGGGGTGCCCAGGGAACTAGTAGGAGGGGTGCCCCATCTTCCCTTGTTCTTCACCTTCTTTCTAGCTGGTATTCCTTCTTTGTATACTCCACATCCTGACAACTACAGGATTCTGAGTCCTCTTCAGTTTAAATCAATCGAGTATCTGCCATTCATCAGGCTCTGCACCAGGTACTCTCACTACATCATCTCATTCAATTCCTTTCTTGACCCTCAAGGGCACAGAATTGAGTCAGTCACCTCCCCAGTTCATGGCACATTAGCATCATTGGTTTCTGTCAGGCCCCTTTCCAATTCATTCTGTTTTTCCTTTTCATCCCTCATCTCTATTCTCATTTTCCCTCCTTACTGGAGGCACCTGCTTTACTGTATTTAATAAATGCTCTTCCAATCCATGCTCTATTTGTTTATTTAGATATATTCATCCATTCTACAAATGTACAGTGCCAACTATGTGTCAGGCAGTTGTAGGTGCTGGGAATACAGCCGTGAACAAAACCATGCAAAATTCCTGCCTTCATCGAGCTTACATTCTAGTGGAGTGAGACAAATCATGAACAAACATATAGTAACTTAAATAGTGCTAAGTGCTATGGAAAAAAAGGGCAGGGGGATAAAGTGGGTTGTGGGTGGTTGGGAGTGGATTGAAGTTTTTTGTGGGGTGATTAAGAAAGGACTTACTAAAAAGGTGCTATTTCACCAAATGCAGGTAAGGTACCAACCATTTAGATACCTGGGTTAGGAGTGGTCCAGGTACAGGAGACAGCAAGTGCAAAGGCCCTGAGGTAGAGTCTTGCTTGGTATGTTAGGGGGCCAAAATGTTAGGAGGCTAGGGGCTAGAGCAAAATGAGTGAGAAGAGAGAGAAACAAGGCTGAGAGGTAGCTGGGTCAGTGGCAAGTCAGGTAGGACTTTTCAGGCCATTGGAAACACAGACATTAGCTTATACTCTGAATATAAAGAGAAACCAGTGGAAGGTTTTGAGCAGAGGAATGACATGTTCTGTATGTTTTTTAGCAGATATATGTGTATTCTTAAAAATATACAGTGTTATTTTTGCCTTTTTATTTTTTAATTTATTTAATTTATTTATTTAAAAATTTTATTTACTTATTTATTTTTGGCTGTGTTGGGTCTTTGTTGCTGCGTGCGGGCTTTCTCTAGTTGTGGCCTCTAGTTGCAGGGAGCGAGCGCTACTCTTCGTTGCGGTGCGTGGGCTTCTCATTGCTGTGGTTTCTCTTGTTGCAGAGCATGGGCTCTAGGCGCGCGGGCTTCAGTGGTTGTGGCTCGTGGGATCTAGAGCGCAGGCTCAGTAGTTGTGGCACACGGGCTTAGCTGCTCGGTGGCATGTGGGATCTTCCCGGAGCAGGGCTCGAACCCTTGTCCCCTGCACTGGCAGAAGGATTCTTAACCACTGCACCACCAGGGAAGTTCTGTTTTGGCTTCTTAAAATTTACATAAATGACATTGTGCTATATACCTCATCCTGCTTTTTACTTTTCCCCTTTAACATTGTTTCTAAAATCTCCCCATGCTGCTATGTGTAAATCTGTTTCATTATCTCTGTTTGCTGTGTAATATTCCATCGTGTCCATACAGCACATTTTACTTATATGTTCCTCTAGTAATAGATGCTTGGGTTGCTTCCAACTTCTTCCTACCGCAAGCAGTGCTGTGATGATTGTCCACATGTAGGCCTCTTATGGACCCAGGAGAGAGTTTCCTTGGGTGTATACCTCAGAGCGGGATTGGGTCACAGGGTGTGTGCCTACTTAATTCCACTAAGATTGTGCTTCAGGATGGCGGTCCCAGTTACACTCCCACAAACAGTGTGTGATAGTTTGTATCTTCTCATTTAATTCTCATGTGGATCCAATAAGGATTATTATTATTCCCATTTTATGGATAAGGAATCTGAGGCTTAAAGAGATTAAGCAAGTTATTCAAGTTTATATTCAAATAGAAGAGCCAGGGCCCACATCTGGAATTTTTGACATAATGTTCTTTGCTCTTACTACTATAGTACCCAGTATTGCCTCGTCTAGAAATAAGATGAGGCATCCATAGGCAAAGATACTACTATTATGATTATCATTATTATTATTATCACTATTCATGCTATCTTCCTCTTCTGGGCTAGTTGGACAGAAGACAAAATTCTTGAGGTTCAAGGAGCCACAAGAAGGGAACTGTGGCCTTTCTCTCAATCTCTGCCCATTTTAGAAACTGGGATGTTGAATGCAAGCTGTGCACAGTAGCCATAGGGAAGGAGGGCAGGATGGGAGAGTTGTTCACCTTGAGTTTTGGCATCAGATAATTTTTGTTCAAATCCTGGCTCCATCATTTACCGTCTCTGTGATTTGCACAGTTTTTTTAAAAATTTGTCTAAGCCTGTTTCCTAACATGTGAAATGAAGGCAATAACAAGACTTGTATTTTTTTTTTTTTTTTTTTTTTTTTTTTTGCGGTACACGGCCCTCTCACTGCTGGGCAGGGCACGAACCCGTGTCCCCTGCATCGGCAGGCGGACTTGCAACCACTGCGCCACCAGGGAAGCCCAAGACTTGAATCTTAGGAATGTGAGGAAGTAAAGGTAAAATTCTATTTTTTTTTTTTTTTTTTGTGCGGTACGTGGGCCTCTCACTGTTGTGGTCTCTCCCGTTGCGGAGCACAGGCTCCGGACGCGCAGGCTCAGCGGCCATGGCTCACGGGCCCAGCCGCTCCGCGGCATGGGGGATCTTCCAGGACCGGGGCACGAACACGTGTCCCCTGCATCGGCAGGCGGACTCTCAACCACTGCGCCACGAGGGAAGCCCCTAAAACTCTTAATATAGTGCACATAGTAAATGTTCGTAAATGTCAGCCATTGTTATTATTGTTGTTGTTGTTATTATTACATTTGAGCCTTGCATTTTTCAATGTGGTCTAACTCGGTGAGCCTAGGAACCCCTGAGGTGTTTAGCACCAATATGTATGAGGGTGTCTAATTCTAGTCCTTAGAGCTTCAAGACAAATTATATGGAATAAGACTGCTTTCATTTTCTCATGAGGGCTATCTGAGAAGCTCAAGTTTTAGAAGATGATTCTGAGGCTAGACATTTATAAAGACTAACTGATTTTCAAATTTTGGAGACTTTAGATCGGATTTTAATATTAAATATTAGGTAGATTATATTAAGTACATATTGTTTGCTAGGCACTGAGCTAAGTACTTTTCAAGCATTATTTCACTTAATCCTCACAATAACCCTAGGAGGTATTTACTTTTACTCCCATTTGACAGTTGTGGAAACTAAAGCACAGAGACATTTAAATAATTTGTCCAGAGTCACCCAGCTATGAGGCTGAGTTGAGATTTGAACTTAAGCGGTCTACCTGCAGAGCTTTTACTCTTAACTGTGTTGCCTTCCTGTGAAGGATGATTTTAGAACCTCTTCCTATTTAAATTTAGGACAGTTCCTTGTCAGTTGGGATGGTTTAGAGTAGTCATGGGTAGTAAGGGGCTAGTTTGAAAAGAATGTCCAGAGGGTGAGGATATAAAGTTTGAAAACGGTCCCCAGGTGTCTTCATTATGCTTCCTTCTGTCTCCCAAAGTGAGAACTTCTGCCTTAGGGGGTGTCCTACCTAGACTATAGGGGTTGAGCACAATATCTTCAGAAAAGTGGAGATTCTGTAATCGGGCGTGGGTCGTTGGTTCCCTGTAACCCACAGCAGCCTGATATTTCTAAAATGAGTATCCCCAAAGGCAAACAATTCTTTATCACCTATGTGTGGCTTATACATGCCATGAATTATCTGCGGTCAAGGTTTTATCACAGTTGGTTTTCCGTTCACACTTTTCATTTTGATTGCCTTCTACGAGGAATGTAATACCATTTATAATGTACTTGCGTCAGATTTACAAAGGTTGCTTGGCTACAAAGTATGTATCTCAAAGTCGAGTAAATAGGAATTCTGGATTACACGTTTTTTCAGGGTTTCTCTTCTCTGTATATTTGCTCAACAAATATTTATTAAGTGCTTAACTCACAGTCTAGTGGAGGACACAGATCGCTAAACTGGAATTTTGATACCTTATGATAAATAGTAAATGGGATAAGCACAGGTGCTGTGAGAGTGCGAAGGAAGGGCAACTTATTCCAGCCAAAGAGTCAGGGGAGGCTTCCTGGGGAAGCAGTTTCTGAGCTGGGAATTGACAGATAAGTAGAAGTTAGCTAAACGGAGGGGGCCAAGGAAGCTTTAGAGGCAAGGAAACAGGGTGAGCCTAGAAGTGGGCTGCCGGAGCGGCCACCGGAAGGGGCTGAGGCTAGAGGAATAAGCGTGGGTCAGACTGAGAAGAAAGGAAGCACCGTGCTACCGTGCTAAGAAGTTTGGGTGGCTTCCCTGGTGGCGCAGTGGTTACGCGTCCGCCTGACGATGCAGGGGAACCGGGTTCGTGCCCCGGTCCGGGAAGATCCCACATGCCGCGGAGCGGCTGGGCCCGTGAGCCATGGCCGCTGGGCCTGCACGTC
>NC_041219.1:86665378-86686407 GCF_002837175.3 Physeter macrocephalus | reverse complement strand
TCCGGAGCCTGTGCTCCGCAACGGGAGAGGCCACAGCAGAGGGAGGCCCGCATACCACCAAAAAAAAAAAAAGAAAAGAAAAAAAAAAAAAAGAAGTTTGGGTTTTATCCTGAGGGCAGTGGCGAACCACTGAAGGGTTTTAAGCTGGTGTTATTGTTGTTGTTGTTGGTATTGGTGATGGTGGGGCAACTCAATCAAATTTAAAGTTTAGAAAGGTTCCCTGAGTTAAGAATCGACTCTCTTTTATCTACCTCTCTTGTTTGCAAGTTAATCATAACATTGGGACTGGTGAGTGGCAAATAAGGGAGTCTAGCTGGATTTCTAGAGGGAAGGCCTGACCCAATAACCCGACGGTCCCTTTTGATGATCTATAGACAAGACTTTTCAATGTTAACTTGATCTTTCTGTCTTTAAAAACCTCTGACAACATTTCCTGAAATTCTCAAAACCAAAGCCTGAGTAGGGAGGAGAGTGTGGGCTGCCCGACTGGGTGTTCTCTGCTCCTAATTTCCAGGGCATTGCTGTGAATTGTTCACCTGAAGCCCTGCTCCCTGTGAGGAGGGGACCATTTGAAAGGCAGCAGGGGAGTAGAGGGAAAGAGGAACCACATGCCGGGCTCCGTTCATTAAGAAAATCTATTTGGCATATTCAGACAATGGTCTGAGCGAGTTAAAAATAACTCCTCGTGAAAAATTAATAGGGAGTTATAAGTGAGTGTTTTAATACAAGCTCACAGAGCAGGGCAGATTCGCCAGGTGGCTGGCGGCTGACATCACAGATGGCACAGGGTGTTTATGGAACACAGTGTGGCCAGCGAGGGGAGTCATCTGCAGAAGTGAGCTCACCTTCTCTCCCAGAACCCTGGGGAGAGAGCAGACAGAAGGAATTGTTTTTGGCTGTGAGTTACTGAGCCAGGTGACTTATTTCTTCTCTACCTACCCATCACACTCTCCTAACTGTGGACATAAAAAACGGTAGTGAATTTTGCCTGGTTGCTTTGGGTGAGGTTTATTGAATGTCAGAATTTATAAAATGTCCTTTCTGGCTCTTCTCCTTTCTCAGTAATGGACCCCTAGTTGGCTGCTGCATCCATTTCTTCCGTGCCTTCTTACCCAACAGCCAGTTCCTCTTGTTCCTGCAGGTAGTTATGAAGTCCCTGCCCCTTTCTCCCTCTTCCTCTCTTTTCCCAGTGCCCCTATGGTCCTAGGTGAGTGGACTGTGCATTCTTTGCCATCAGTACAGCTAAATGTGTAATGCAGAATGAGGGGAGGGGCTTCCCTGGTGGTGCAGTGGTTGCGAGTCCGCCTGCTGATGCAGGGGACATGGGTTCGTGCCCTGGTCTGGGAAGATCCCACGTGCCGCGGAGCGGCTGGGCCCGTGAGCCACGGCCGCTGAGCCTGCGCGTCCAAAGCCTGTGCTCTGCAACGGGAGAGGCCACTACAGTGAGAGGCCTGCGTACCACAAAAAAAAAAAGAATGAGGGGAAAGGGGGCCAATGTGACATCTGACCTCGGCTAGCTGCATTTTGGGGGCTAAGGGTTTTAAGACTGAGGGGACCAATATTTCTATTTTAAATCCAGATGATATTTTAAAAATGGTTCTGTAATTGCAATGAGGGCCTCTAGGCCGTGAATTAATGTGTCATAACTCACGCCCAAGCACTGCGCAAACATCCCGCATGTGAATTATTGCACAATAAATTCATGCCCTGTTGTGTCTTACAGCTTAATTAGTACATGAAGCTACATGAGTTAGACTAACCCAAATGGGATTATGTCATGTGGTGCGTAAAAAAGCAGAATGTTGGGAGGTATTTGGCACTTTTTCTGGGGGGAAAGCAGTGTTGATTTTTCTATGGCCTCCTTTGGTGTCAGTTTCTGTGATATTTGGGCTGCAACAGGTGACATGTGACTTCTGAGTTTTGGTTGGTTGATTGAATAATAGGCTCAGTAAATATTTATTGTGCACCACCTCTTAGGCATTATGGAAGGATAGCACATATAAGACGAAATATGACCCCTGTCCTTAAGGAGCTTATATTCTGATGCAAGAGATGAAGCATAGTTGCAACACAAAATAGAAAGTGGTAAGTGTCATAAGTTATATACAAATAAAGCGTCTTGGGAATTCAGAGTGGAGAATGATAATTTTTGGCTGGCACAGTGGAGAGGGCTGATTGGTGTGATCAGAGAAGTCTCTGTAGAGGAATGGCTCTTGAGTTGGCTCTCTTCAAGGATGGATAAGATTTTGCCACACACAGGGGCAGGGGGACAATTCTAGGCAGAGAGAATAACACGAGGAAAAGCACAGGAGAGCAAAGCAGTGTTCAGAACACACTGAGCAGGCTGTGCAGCTTGAGCCTTGGCTGAGTGAAGGGGCAACGTGCACAGACGCATTGGAGCCAGAGTTTTCCTATGAGCACAAAGCATTTTGACTTTGAACCCACTACTCATGCTGAAAATTCTGGGGTTGGTTCTTTTGCTTGGTGATATCTGTATTCTTGGACATTAAAGTTTCTCTCTCATATTCTGCTTTGGTCCACCTGCTCAGAAAGTGCACAGCTGAGAGCCAAGTGTGCTGGGTTCTAGTCTTGTCTCTGCTAACTAGCAATATGACCTTGAACAAGCCACTCAGTTCCTTCATTGCCTTGCTACTTTATCTGTAACGTGAGAGATGGGTGGTGGATTTTCTCTGCTTCTTCTGCCCTTACTCTCTTAACTAGGTCTCTCTACTACAAGCAATCTGAACCTGCATCCTGCCCACTTTTCACTATAACCCATTGTCAGAGTTTGAGGGGTACAATAAATAACACCCATTTCCCCACTCCCGTATTTGGAACTAATTGATAATCAAGAGGTAGAGACACTGGGCTTCCCTGGTGGCGCAGTAGTTGAGAGTCCTCCTGCCGATGCGGAGAACACGGCTTCGTGCCCCGGTCCGGGAAGATCCCACATGCCGCGGAGCGGCTGGGCCCGTGAGCCATGGCCGCTGAGCCTGCGCGTCCGGAGCCTGTGCTCCGCAATGGGAGAGGCCACGACAGTGGGAGGCCCGCGTACCGCAAAATAAGTAAATAAATAAATAAATTAAAAAAAAAAAAAAGAGGTAGAGACAGACAGATGATTAAACAGTAAGCTTTAGATCTGCATCTAGTTATTAAGATCTGCCGAATCCACTTGCTAATAGCGCATCACTAAATTAGGCAGACTTATACCTCATCACAGGTAGTGCTGAACAAGCACCCGCCTCCCACCCTAGGATAGAGCCTCCTTTAATTAGATTTTCTCGTGTATGAACAGGTTGGAGTGCATGTGTTCTGTGGGCAGACTGGCTCTGGGAAAAAAAAAAAAAGGAAACCAACAAGAAGCCTAGAAGAGGCTGAGCTGGGCATGCTCAGTGCTGTCTCTTCAAATCAAAGAGGTCCCTGGGGGATAGCGGGGAGAGAGGCTAGGAATATTACTCTGCTCAGTGGTTCTCAAACTTAGAGTGTTATCAGCATCACCTGAAGGGCTTGTTAAAACGCAGACGGCTGGGCCCCACCCCCAGGGTCTGGATGGGGCCCAGAATTTGAATTCCTATCAAGTTCCCAGGTATGCTGATGCTGCTGGTCCAGGGATCACACTTTGAAAACCAAAGCTCCCGCTGAAGCCCCTCCACATGTAAAGATGAAGTGAGAGAAACAAAGGCTCCCTTCAAACACTTAGCTTCACTTAATAAAGCACCTCAATGAAAATACAATAGTTATCTGTGTGTCTTTATTTTCTTAATTTTGTCGCTAGATTGTAGGTCATAGGTAAGGAGTGTATCTTGTTCATTCTCCCACAGCATCCAGCTAGGTGCCCAGCGCATAATGAACATTTAATAAATACCTATTTAATTGAATTGAATCTTATACATTTCTTTGGTATAAAAGATTCTCTTTCCTTTCAGGCTACCCTAACCTTTAAAATTCCTTTACAAAGATCTTCTAGGAGACTTCTTTGACAAACGGTATATCTCCCCATCCTTCCGGCGTCTAGAACTGTACTCAGCTGTTTCTAATTTTGCCTTTGTTCAGCTATGCCTGAGTCCTGGTGACTCTCCGATTCCATCATAGTGGAATCTTGTTCAGGGCAGGGACTAGGTTCTCTCCTTTCTTTAGACCCAACAGTGAGAATAGTGTTCATTCGAAGGGTCACAAGGTATAATCCAACCCTGGGGCAGGAGAATGCCTGAAAGACCTCCCTTGGTTCCCCTCCATCTAATCCCATGGAATATGGGGAGGAGCAGGAAGTAGCAAAATTGACAGAAGGCCTAACCCACTCTACTTGACTTCAGAGAATCCCTGAAGACTAGACTGGCTCCAGCGTGGGCACAATAGGCATCTTTCCTGAAGCAGTCAGAGTTTTATGCTTTGGCATAGAAGGGCCAGTGTTTTCCTATTGTATTATATGTATGTATGGGGCCTGCCCCCGGAGGGAGATATGGGAAGGGACTCTCTTGCTTGTGGGATTTCTGATACCCCCAACAAGGAGTAGGTGACACCAGGGAAACCTGCTCAAGGCAGGGTTACCCAAATACTTGCCAACTCCTTTAGCTGCTTTTTTGAGAGACAGGTGTAAAAACATTGTGAGAGCATTTAAGATTCTCTGGGGAGAAAGACTGGGACTAAAATAGGAGGAATTAATAACTAGATGGGGATTGAGACTTCATTACTGTGGAAGTGGAAGGTATGAGTAGAAACTGAGAAAGAGATGTTGATCAAGAAATGCTTCCTGGAGGAGGATGCCTATAGAGCAATGTGGGAAATAAAAGAGGGATACGTGAGTTGGAAAAGAAATGAGACAGCAATTCTAGGCTACATGGACCTTAAGAGTGACGAAAGAATGAGACTCTTGTGAGGGATGTTTTGTCACCTTCAAAGTGGAATTTATGAGCCAGCCTTGTATTGTGTATTGTGCCATGGAGGGAGATTCCTGAATCAGAAATGTATGAGATATGATTCTCATTGCCGTCTGGAGGATAGATAGACAGATGGAGATGGATGGATGGACTCTTCCTGGGAAACTCTTGTAGAAACTGCTACAGTCATCTGGATCCTTGCTCTTCAAAGTATGGTCTGTGGACCAGCAGCATGGGTGTCAGCTGGGAGCTTGTTAGAAATGTAGAATCTTAGGCCCCAACCCAGATCTACTGCATTTTTAACCAGCTCCCAAGTGATTTGTATGTTCTTTCAAGTTTGAGAAGCACTGGCCTTAGATGATCAATGATAGGTGTCTGGCCTTAGGTGAACACTATAGAAGGGTCTGAGAGCTTTGGAATTGGGAGCTCAAGAGGAGTGGCCTGGGCTGGGGAAAATGAATTTGGGGAAGAGGGGGGAGTGTGGGCCCTGGCTCACCTCCTTGTCTTCAGGCCTCCCACACCAGTCATTATGCCAGGGTTTGGCACTTTGCCTACTTTAGGAAAATGTCTTCCGTGCCCACGCTGGAGTCTACCTTGTCCTCAGGGGCTCCCCTGAGGCGAGCATTGCGTGGGCTGGGACTGCCGCCAATTTTGCTTCCCCTATTTCATATGGGTGGACTGAAAGAGACTGGGGAGGTCATATTAGTCATGCCCCTGCCTCAGGGTTGTGCTGTTCCTTAATCAAATGAGTGACAATCTGAGGCTTCCCTGGTGGCACAGTGGTTGAGGGTCCGCCTGCCGATGCAGGGGACACAGGTTCGTGCCCCGGTCCGGGAAGATCCCACATGCCGCCGAGTGGCTGGGCCCTTGAGCCACGGCCGCTGAGCCTGCGCGTCCGGAGCCTGTGCTCCGCTGCAGGAGAGGCCACAACAGTGAGAGGCCTGCGTACCGCAAAAAAAAAAAAAAAAAAAAAAAAAAAAGAGTGACAATCTGATTATACTGACTGAGGAGGCTAGGCGGGTTGGAGGGATTTAAATAGAAGTTCTTAACTATCTGTCATGGAAATGAAAATATTTTCATCTTTTGAAGACTTTAAAGAGAGACTAGATGACTGGATAAGGGGCTACACCCTGGCAAGGGCCAAATCAATGCTTCTTAAAGGCTCTTTTGGTGATTTTTGATGGGTCAATGATAAAATATTTGAGGCATATAATTCAAGAGACCTGGGGTGATAGGCAATGGAAAAAAGTTACCAAGTAGGTGTTTGACAACTTAAGCTTTTGAAGAGTTGTGTATTTCATCCCCAATAAGAATGAGTGACAAGGAGAGATCAATGTTGAAGGAAAACAGATTGAGATGGAAAATAAGGAAGTATCTTCTGACGTTAGAAGGGTGATTGAGGGAGATCGGAGGAAGGGGCTCTTTGGCCATGCACATGGCTGTATCAGTTTGGTTTGGGATGCCTCAGAAGAATTCTGCCTGGAAAGAAGGAAATGCACAAAATGAACTCTCATACTCTTTTTCTTTTCTTTTTGGCTGTACTGTGCGGCTTGCGGGATCTTAGTTCCCTGACCAGGGACTGAACCCAGGCCCTGGCAGTGAAAGCATGGAGTCCTAACCACTGGACTGCCAGGGAATTCCCTCTCATACTCATTTCTATCCCAACTCCTTAAATGAAAAACTGGTGGTGTATGTAAGGTGATGAGGCGTGGCGACGATGAACGATTGAAGAAAAAAACCAATCTCATTAGAACATTAAAATCATTGCTGAAAATTTCAAAACAGGGCTTGGATTAAGGAGAATAAGTTGCATTTTTGCCCTCTAATAAGAGTTTTGGTTTATGGAAACCTAATGTCCTTTCACTCTCCATGTATTTATCTTGTCTCATCAACAAGATTTTTAAAACTCCTAAGGGAAAAGAACATCTCTTTTGTTTATTACTTCTTTGTAGCGCCAATGCCTAAAACATGACAATGGTAATAATAGCTACCATTTGTGGAGTACTCTGCCCTATACTTCGTTCTAAGCACTTTACACAATCATCGAATTTAATATAACAGTTATGAGGTGAGTACTGTTATTCTCATTTTACAGAAGTTGAAACTAAGGCTCAGAGAGGTTAAGAAGTTTGCACAATGCAAGTCGGGAAGCTAGGATTTTTATCCATTTTGTGCAAAGCTCATACTGCTAACCCCTGGGCTGTACTCTGCACAGAGCAGTGGCTCAGTAAGGGAGAGGTGATCACTGAAACCTGATGGCACATTGAGAGGTAGTTGAAAGACAGTGAATAATCTCAAATAGTGAATAGCATAAAAACAATTTCTATTTGTTTTTTGGAGTGTCATCAGAGACACTTAGTGACACATGCACATTTATACTCAGACATTCCCTCATTCATCTTCACTGTGCTCCACCCTGTAGCAGGACCTTGGGAAGGGGGAGAGTCTGGGTGTATTATATTCATAAAGCAACTCATTGAAAGTCACATATGTATGTATACTACATGGACATACGTGTTTGCACTTGACTGGAAATAGGCACCAAAGAGTGGGGTACGCTTATCTCGGTAAGTCTACAAACATGAGTATATTTGTTAGACTTTCAGAGTATGGGTGTGGGGGGTGTGTGTGTGTGTGTGTGTTTGTGTGTGTGTGTACATAAATCCTGAAGAAGTTAAACCAGCTATAGGGAACTGGCTGCCTTCCACCCCTGGCCCTGGTTGATGTGTTTGTACCAAACCCTGATATTTATTTTTCATCACCTCTCAAGGGAACCTCAATGAGTTTTCTTTCTGGGAAGTTTACGGCTGAGATGCTGGGCTGCTCTGGGGCCCCTATAAATCTGTTATAATCAGAGGAGGTTTGCAGAGAAAGAGAAACAGCAGCTGCAAGACAATACCCTCCTGTCTTTTACTTTCTAGCCTAATACACAGTCACCCTTGTATGCACACCACCCACATAATCACCTCCACTCTCCTAGAACCCCCTTGATGGAAGGTGCTAAGAGAAGCCATTTTATTTACTTCTTTGCTTCCAACTGGGACTCTATACTTTAGCCATCCCAGAAAGAAGGATTAAAAATCATACTAATTAGGAAGTCTAGAGTTGAGATTGTGAGAAACTGGTCACCTGTGAAACTGATTTCATAAAAAAAAACAGAATGAACTTTCACATAAGCAGGGGTGGTAAGAGGAGTTGCGTGTCTCTGTTTACTATAGAAAACTTTAAGAAGAGGTTGTCTGAGATGCTCCTGGAAGCAGGAGGCAGGACGACCTGAACATTATTAGGAGGAAAACACAGCTCGACCATGATGATTGTGTAGGAGCTTAGTAGAGATTGGGAGGAGAGAATTCCAAGGTAAAGACATAGCTACTCCTATGTTCCTAAAGATAGGAACTCCTCTCCTCCATCTTCCAATGCTGTACTTGGGAGATTTTTTTTAAGAGGGATTTTTTTTTTTTTTTTTTTTTTTTTTTGCGGTACGCAGACCTCTCACTGCCGTGGCCTTTGCGGTACGCGGGCCTCTCACTGCCGTGGCCTCTCCCGTTGCGGAGCACAGGCTCCGGACGCGCAGGCTCAGCGGCCGTGGCACACGGGCCCAGCCGCTCCGCGGCACGTGGGATCTTCCCGGACCGGGGCACGAACCCGCGTCCCCTGCATCGGCAGGCGGACTCTCAACCACTGCGCCACCAGGGAAGCCCTAAGAGGGATTTTTATGACAAACTTCACTTTGACATTTAACAGCATCTCTTGTCCATGGAAGGAGGAAATACATACGGTGTCAGAAGATCGAGGAAAATTGACTCTGGAGATGGAAGGAGGAGGGGTTTCTCTCCTTCCCTAGGTATGCAAATTATCTAACTGAATTTGTGTAGCCTATGTTTTTCTGTGCTTTGTGCTCTTCTTAGTGATGAGATTAAGAAATCATTTCATTGTTAATAAAGAACTTGGTGCGGGGAGAGGGGAGATGAGAGCCATTTAGATGGAAACATAATTGGTACCCTGTCCTATTTGAACCTTGTATCCCCCGAATAAGACCAGATACAAGAGATTTGGGGATAAATGGAACCTGAGCTGGGACCTGGGTCCTGGTTCCTGTCTTCCCTATTTAAAGGCTCAAGCTTCTGCAGTTTTATCTTGAATTTCACTGGTCCTTGCATTTCACTCTCTAATGATGAACAGAAGTTCAATGTCAGATGATGCCCAAAGTCAAGAAATCCTTCCTAGTAACAATGTCTTTAGCTTGGAATTCCCTCCTCCCAATCTCTGATTACTAGACTCCTACACAGTCATCATGGGCGAGCTCAAATATTACCTCCTTCCTGAGCCTTCCTGGATAACCTCAGCCAGAAGCAATTGATTTCCTTTGAATTTCTACACTCCTTTGAGTATCAGCCTTATCATACACTGTCTTACGGTACACTGTCTTCAGTTGTGTTTATTGTGTATCTTCCTTTCCTCAACTGTAAGCTTCTGGAGTGGACAGACTGTGCCCTGTATATTTTTATATTCTCTCCATAGTGCTTTAGAATTGTTAAATAACATTAATGAGTGGCATACAGTTGCAGGAAAAGAGGTCATCAGCAGAGATGTAGAAGTAGGGCTCTTATGGATTTGATTAAGGATATTATTGTTGATAAAAGTCTGGCTACAATACTTTCAGGTATAGATCACATTATTAAGGAGTTTTTATCACATGGTAGATTTATTCCCATCTAATTTATTTATTCATCATTCTCTTTCTCTCATTCGAATATAGAACTTTTCCTAGTGGAAAAAAGACAATAAGCAAGAAAACAAATCTTCTAATAATTATAGATTGTGGTAAATACCTGAAGGAAATAAACAGGGTCTTGTGATAAAGAAGAGCAGGGAGTCTTCTTTAGATAGGGAAGTTAGGAAAGACCTTTCTGGTCACTGTCATATATTTACCCTACTACGATGATGAGTTAATTCAGTTTACAACCTGAATAACAATAATAATAAAATCAATAACAGAATGAGAATAACAGCCTTCCTACCAGGGGGTGTTTTTGTTAGCCCAACCTCAAGTTTGGTTCCTTCCTTGGTCCAAACTCTTAACCTCCCAACCTCCCCTCTGCCTTGGAAAGAGGGGAAGTCAGGGCCCTCCTCTTGCCTCAGGATGGACCCCGCCCCCTCTTTCTAGCCTAAGAGTTGACAAGCAAAACAGGTGTTAAGAGCTTTGATCTTGCTAGAGACTTGGAGACAGATCAAGGTAGAGGCCTCTGAAGTAATGCCCCAGGATGTGAGAAGTTGGGGAAGAGATGGAGACAGAGGTAGACAAAGAGAAGAGAGAGGCAAATTGCTGTCACAGAGACTCTCTTTTACCTCCCATCTCAGTCTCAGTGGGTTCTGGGATCTATACTTCCAGGGGGAGTTGCTCAAGGCCTTTGGGCTTTTGGGGAGAGGAAAGATGTCCCCCGAGTGACTTTAGATCCCCTCTTGGTCATTCCTGGATCCCAGCTCCAAGGCTGAAGACAATCAAAGGCTGTGAGGAGTATGCAGTCTACCAATCTCCCAGCAGCTTCCGGTAGTTCTTTCATTACCAGGGTCCTCCTTTGACCACTTTCTTTCCTCCCTCCTCCTGGCACAAGTTGGTAGCGTTAGTTTCTGATTCTCATAGAGGATTGGCCACATTAAGAAAGGCTTGGGGGCTTCCCTGGTGGTGCAGTGGTTGAGAGTCCACCTGCCGATGCAGGGGACACGGGTTCGTGCCCCGGTCCGGGAAGATCCCACATGCCGCGGAGCGGCTAGGCCTGTGAGCCATGGCCACTGAGCCTGCGCGTCCGGAGCTCCGCAACGGGAGAGGCCACAACAGTGAGAGGCCTGCGTACCGCAAAAAAAAAAAAAAAAAAAAAAAAGAAAGGCTTGGGAGAGGATTAGAATCTGATACCAGTACCCAGAGATTTTACATCCACTAATCCTTTCCTGACCCCTGCTTCCTTTTGGGATGACACATTTCAGTTGTTCGCTCAAGACTAATGGTTCCCCTTCTCACAAAGGGCATGACTTCCTTGGTCATGTCGAAGGACACCTCAGACCACTGAGAGGGTCTTATCTAGATTAACGTAAGTTTCTCTAATTCAAGTTGTAGCCCTTGCCTCTCTGCAGCCTTCTCCCACCCCATGGGGACTAGCTTAACTGCAAATGGCATCCTGCACAAGGATGGATCCTGTATTCCTGCATAGTTCAAGATGAACACTACCTCTCTGCTCCATAATCCAGAAATGTACCTAGAGGACTCAGATTGCGTTGTTTTGAAGAGATGCTTGTTGGAGGAGGAAGAACCACATTTCCCTTTAGCTGCTCAGGGCGTGCATAAGACAGACTTCTGATCATCAGAGATAGACAGTAGAGTAGTGGTACCTACATAGCCCTTGAAGCCAAACAGCTAAGTTCTTGTCCAAGCTGGGCCACTTGCTATGTCTGGAGCAGGAGGCATGTAGGATAGTTGTATATCTTCTTTCATCTGCACTGGGGCTGGAAACTGAGATGAGCTGAGGTTGGTTTTAGATCTGATAAGGGACTTCATGCTATGGGTGCAGAATAAATGAGGTGGAACGGAAATACCACTGCTTGGAAGAGGAGAAGGAAGAGTGAGGCAAGAACATAATGTGGGGGGCGGGGGAAATGGTAAAGCCGACTCCTGTGCGCAGGGAGCCCAGATTTCCACTGGAGACACAGATAATAATTTCTGAGATGTACCAATATTCTAGTTCTTAGCTTGAGGTCCTTTCTGGAGTCTGTCCTTCAGTGGGCAGCAGCATTTTTGGTTCCTTTCTTAGGCAGACAGGATAGGGCATGTAGCTTAGGGCAAGCCAGGGCAGATTCTGGTGCCAGGGCTGACATTAATGCAGGTAATTTCTGAGATGTACCAATATTCTAGTTCTTAGCTTGAGGTCCTTTCTGGAGTCTGTCCTTCAGTGGGCAGCAGCATTTTTGGTTCCTTTCTTAGGCAGACAGGATAGGGCATGTAGCTTAGGGCAGATTCTGGTGCCAGGGCTGACATTAATGCAGGTGAATACGGGCAGATTTTCCCAAGGAGCTTTGTTCGAAAGATGGTAGGGGGAGGAGCAGAGGATGGGAGATAGAGGAAGAGAGAGGGTCCAATGATCCTCTCCGGGTTCATTGGATTAGGGGATGAGAGAAAAGGGGGAACTTTAGTCAAGGTCATGGCCTCCATTAACTGCTTTACTTTCATATTTTATACTTTTTCAACCACAGTCCTATCTCCTGACCTACAGTCCGATCTCCTATGACCCTTTTAGTTCAGGGGAATATCTTGAAGTCCCAAGTCCCTTCCAGAAAAGGCTCTGCAACACCAAAGCAGCATGTGTATTGGGAATTCCTACCTTAGACTAGAGCTCATTTCCTTTTCCGACAGAAAGGCTGTCTGCCTATCTCCCTATTCCTCTCTTCCTCTTTTCCCTCTTCACCAGGTCTGTTTCTTTCTATAGCCACTTAGTGGAGTTGGGGAGAACGTTCTGCACATGCTGTTTGCTCTACTAATGGATCGTCCGTCTTTTGATTCTTCCCCGCGACGTCTCCCCTCTCTACCCCGTCCTCTTAACTCCTCTTCACCCACCGCCTGGTCGGTTCTTCTTGCCTTCTTCACCTATGACTCCAACTTTGAGGAGATGGGAAGATAAGTTTTAGAGACAGTATCTGTGAGGGAGAAGGCTTTGGGCACAGCAAGAGGCATGGTGGTCAGACATCAGGAAGAACCTGATCGGCACCGACATGGGTGGCAGTTGTCTCCTGACCCATCCTCCCTAACGGCTGGGGCTGAGGTGCAGGTGACAGAGATTTAAATAAAATGTGGTTAGATTAAGGGGTCAGGGCAAAGGGAACTCCTTGGTCCTATAAAACAATATTCCTTTACCCATTCTTCCCTCTCCATTTCTTAATTCAGGCTTCGGTTTGTGGGCTCATAATGTTTTGTGGGCTTATAAGAAGTCAGCATGGACCATGGTTATGGTCTGGACCCCAGCTCTAACCCAGCTTCAGTGAAGGTTTCCTTCTTTAGTCCATGTTGTTCATTAGAACAATAGCCTCAGCTTTCTGGCTTCACTTCATTGATAATTAGCTCACGTTTGGAAGTTGGGTGGCCATAAAAACATGTGTTTTTTTTTGCCTGCATTGGGTCTTCGTTGCTTCGTGTGGGCTTTCTCTAGTTGTGGTGAGCGGGGGCTACTCTTCGTTGTGGTGCGTGGGCTTCTCATTGCGGTGGTTTCTCTTGCTGTGGAGCACGGGCTCTAGGCGCATGGGCTTCAGTATATTTGCGGCTCATGGGCTCAGTAGTTGTGGCTCATGGGTTCTAGAGCACAGGCTCAGTAGTTGTGGCACATGGGCTTAGTTGCTCTGTGGCGTGTGGGATTTTCCCGAACCAGGGCTCGAACCTGGGTCCCCTGCATTGGCAAGCAGATTCTTAACCACTGAGCCACAGGGAAGTCCCAAAACATGGGGTTTTTGGATGGGCGTTTCCTTGTTTTGATTTATCCATTCACCCAATCCTGAGTAGACCAGGGATAATAATGATGATAACAGCAGCAACTGTTTATCGAGCACCATGATAAAATGGTACCTACTTCAGTTCTACAAGGATTCTGTGGAATAGGTGATATTATTCTCCTTACAGATGAGAAACTGAAGCTTAGAGAAGTGGTGTTCCTTACTCAAAGAGTTATGTCTGTCTGACTCTAAAGCCTTGCTTTTACCTACCACTGAGCTATATTGCATGACTACTTTTTGGAGACCTTTAGATAAAAAGGTGCTGCTGTTTGGTCTGAAGTAGCATCAGGAAAATCTAAGGTGTATTGACTCTCAAGAGTGGAAAACTCTGGTAGATTCTGAAGGAGACTGTGGAATATTTTTTTCTTAGTAGTGACAGGAGGATGGCTGAGAGACACTTAGGACCAAAGATGGGGTCCCTTTTGGCTGTACTGAGAACAATATCTGGCATATAATAGGAACTGTGGGTCTAGTGAGGAGAATGCACTTAGTCAGTTTAGGAATGGGATGCTGGGAGAGCTCAGGGTAATACCTCACCTCCTATAAACTAGCCTTGGAGAGATAGTGGCTCCGGCGTTATCTGGGGTTATTAGCAGAAGAATGTTTATCTGCTTTCTGGATTACTGATTTGGCAGAGTTTGAATTCTCGACTGGCTTTCCTCAGTGACACTCCCCCTGCCCCACCCCCTTCAGTTTTTAAAAAATTTTTTCTGCTATATACTCCCCCTACTACCCCTGGAGGGATGTGAACTTCTAATATTTATTTGAGTCAAATGGAATTGATATGGTAAATTTGCTATAAAATATTATGCAGTAATTTCTGGAATCTCTGCATTAATGAGGGGGCAGACATGGATAATCCTAATTAGTGGATAATCCAAACTTTGAACAATCAAAATGTCATTTTAGTCTGGAATTGATCCTGATGTAAGAACAGGATATATTTTCTGTTCGTGGGATTCACAAAATTTTAGATCAAATAATGGAACTTCCCCGAGGGGGTCGAAATCCTCTTAGGGTGATGGACACAGTCTGGCTCTCCGTCTGGCCTGCATGTCCACCCTCTGAATTCAGACAACTACAAATAACCTGCCTATGCAGACAGGATCTTTCTTTTTGTTAATTCAATGAAAACACGTTAGTAATTTGTTTTAAACTGTGCCATCTGAGGGAGAGACGGGTGCCCATGATGACCAGCCCAGGTCTAAGAATGTGAGATTTTCAGTCAGTGGAATCTGCACCCCTTCACCTGAAGAGCTGAGGAAATAACTCTGCAGCTGCTGAAGGTGACAGAATCAAGCTGCTTTATAGACCTGAGTGAACTTAAGGGAGGGGAAGATGTGGAAAGAGGGTAGGTTGGGATAAGCAGGCAGCTTGGGATGCTCCTTGGTACTGGCTCCTTGGCAACGGTTACTTAGCAACCCTCATTCACCTCTCTTGGCTGCCTTCTCCCTCCTCTCCACACCCCACAGCCCACCACCTGAGTTCCCGCCACCCTCGCTTAGCTGCTGCAAGGAGTTAGAGAGCTTGGAGTGAATGACAATTTGGAGAAACAGCCACAGCCTGAAGATCTAAGAGGCTCTAAAGAAGATGGATAAGAAAATCGATGCATAATAAAAACTGCAGGCAAAGCCACCTTGGCGAAGGGCGGGTAGCTCTCTCCTTGTTAGTCTCTCTGGGCTCAAGCCTTCCATCTTAGCCCAGTGTCCTCTGCTTCCTTCTTTCCATCTACCTTTTATGGGTTTAGGTAAGGTTGTTTGCCTTTGGGGTGGAAAAAGGGAGCAAGGAACCCAGAGGAGAAGAAATCAGAATATGTGTGGGGTGTATGTAGGGGTGCTGAGTAAGGGATAGAGAGGGATAAGGTAGGGATTATAAGAGAGACGCTTTGAATGGAAATGAGTTTAAATTGCACCATAAAGTAATGCCCTTAGTCAAAATAAAAACCTTAAAAGTGGAAGTAGAAAGGCCCCATGTGAAATATGTGAAGTTAACCTCTCTGCAGGCTATTAAAGAAAAATGCATAAGCAATCTTTCTGGAAGGGCTGGGTTGGAATATGGCTTGATTGATTAGATAATATATGTATGAGTACCTACTACTGACACATAGTAGGGATATAACAAGTACCACTTTCATTTCTTTCTTAGAAGCTAGGGTTGGAGGGAAAGGCATTTTAGAGGTCCATGTTGGCCAGAGAATTTGTGGAACAATTCTGTGACTATTAATGGTTTTTGCTCTTACTATCTTTCCATCCACACTGTGGTCAGGAAGTCCTCTCTGATATCAAACATCATCCCATTCCGTTGAAACTCAAACATTTGATCAGTTAATCAACCCTTTATTTCTTGGTGTTAACTGAGCCCCAGCTATGTTCCAGGCACTGTGAAATAGATACTAGGAGCATTATGTCTAACTGTGACACAGGGTTTAAGTATTATGCACAGAGTGGAATAGAAATTCAGCAGGAAGTGGGGGTCTCAAATGAGAACCAATATATGAGAGTGCTTTGAAAATTGTAAAATAAGCCACAGTTGTAAGGGCTATTGATGAGGAGATTTATTTCAGGATATGAAGTTCTGCACTCCAGTAGGGAGTGGAAGGGGTCCTGGGTAGGGGTGGGGGGAGGTGGAACTCATTCAAAGCGGCCAGTCCTGTTGGGAACAGTTCTCTGCTCCAGGGAGCTATGCTGGCCTGGGATTACAGGGCTAACTGGTGGAGGACTGAGATTGGAGAGGACACTTCTCCCACCTGGCTCGGGCTTATCTGCTATGATCCCCTTCTACTTGTTTGCTTTCTACTTTCTCTCAAACAGGGGATATGCTCTTTAGCAAGCCATCTCTTTCCTACCTTTCAAAGCATTCCAAAAGTTCCTTCATTTCAAGGATGCCTTCCTGGATTAGAGGACAGCTGGTGACTTTGGTCTCACTTTGACTGGACTTGGACCCACCCCACCCCAGCCTCATCCTATATCCCTCCCCCACTCCATTTTTCAAACCCTGTCCTCCCCTCTCATTTCACACACATCTTGTTCTCTCTTCTCAGTTAGACTTATTTCTGACTTCTGTGGGATATTCTTATTTAATATTTCAGCCTCTAGTCTTCTGATTTTTCTTTTTGATTTTTGGGTTCATTTGTCCTTTATTTATTATACAATTATGACTATTTTTTGAGACCTTAATGTGTAGGAAGCCCATCTGTGTAATTTCTTTCTTTGCAACCCTGCCCAGAAGTCTGTGCAGATAGATGGTGAGGAAGAGCTTAATGATCGTACTCTTATGACTTGCTGCCTCTTACATCAATTCTACATCTCACATTCCCAACTTTGTGATCTTCTACCATCACTGCCTATGTCCTCCCTCCCCAGATCACCCACTCCATTTTTTATACCTCTGTAACTTGAACTCTTTTTTTGCTTGGTTCTGAACATAAAACTCTCAAAAAAATTATTGAGGGAGAGGAGAAGCATCACCTACACAAGTTAGACTCTGACAGACACATACACAAGAAATGGTAAACTGGGTACCAGATACTAAGAGTCCATAGTGTAAAAGGGGGCTTGGACTTGGAAATCTGGCTTACCTAGGGAAGGCTTCCTGGAGGAGGAGAATACTGAGCAAGGCTTGGAAGAAAGGAAGGGATAGACCTAGGTAAGAAAGAGAAAAGGACATGCCAGACAGAGGTCAGTGTAAGGGTTTGGAGGCAGAGAGACTAGAAGTAGGTTTTCTTTGCTTAAAGCAGTGAGTGAGCACTGTGGAACTGCAGCATGAAGCTTAAGCTGAGGAATAATCATTTGAAATTTGGGATAATTGTGAGCCACCACTGGTCTCTGAGAAGGGGAAAAGTCAGGATGATGGTGAAGGTAAAGGTTGTTGAGTTGGGAAGGGCTAGATGGAAACCAGAGGCTTAGGAAACTTCTGTTCTGACCAGAGACCTGGTCAGTGATCTGGCTGGGGTGTGGGGAGAAGAGGGAGGTGGAGGGGAGGAGGTGAAGATACAGGGAGCACATTGTTTCCCTAGAGCTTGCATCACAGACTTCTTCCCTGAACAAAACCCTCTGTTTCCAGCTCCCGCTGACTCATCCCTACCTTTCCCCCATCTCCCCATTAGAGGAGCTCTCACAGCCCTGGTGGAGACCTGCTGCTGCTGCTAGTGGTGACAGTGACAGGAGAGGATGACTCCACTGGGCCAGGACTTTTGTGTTTCTTTGTTTGTCTATTTTTAGACCCTCACCTGAATCTAAAGAAAACTTGAAAGAACATTTTAATCACTTTCCCTCCTTCCAGGATGGATGACCCTTGACTTATTTCAGTTGAACAGGGAGGTGCTAGACTTTCCTGAGCCTCGTTGGTCACTTCATTGCTCAGGCCACTGTCCCAAGCTTTTTCACAATATCTGGGAGATGCTGGGAAGGGTGGTAGTTGAGGTTGATGAGAATGGGCTCCTTGAAGGGATGTTGAGGCCCTGAGACATAATACCCTCGAAGGCTTGAGCATCTTCAGAAAGGGTTATAAGATGATGTTGGGTCTAGGAAATGGGGGGATGGAGAAAACAAATTCTCCAGGCTTGGAGTTTGGGGACTAATTTCCTAGATTGGGGAATCCTGGGTGAAAGTTGAGTGGGAGGCTCCCTAGAGAAGGGAGGTTGGGATATGACAAATGTGATAACGAAAAGTAGACTAAGTGCTGAGGATTTTAAGAATAAAGATGGCTAGAAAGCTAGCAGTGATTGAGTAGGTTAGTGCTTCCCTCTTGGTTGTGTTCCCGTGACCTGTACAAGCTGAAGCTGGAAGGCCCCCAAAGGATGTTATTCTATCCAACCTACCTTCTTACCAGAACCAAACTGAGATGAAGGAAATGAATATTTATTGAGCATTTATTAGGTGCTAGGCACTGGTGTACTCCTTCCATATGTTTTCTCATGAAGTCAAATCCTCATAAAACCCTGTACACTGTGCTCAGAATTTAAGGTCTCAGCTAATAACTGGTAGATCTGGGAGGCAAACTCACTTCTTCCGACTTCAGAACCATTGATTTTTTTCAATGACACTACACTGTATTTCCATTCTGGAAATTCTCTTCTTCCGTTGGCCAGTATGGTGTCTCCAATCATATTACAGGCACAATCGTGTGTGTAAGGAACAGTGCTAAATGTTTTTGGGGCGATAAAAAGAAAGTCAGAGTCCCTACCTTTCAGATGCTTGAAGTCATTTGGGGAAATATTAGTATATTTAAGTGTGGCAATGGGAAACTGTAAGTGAAGGCAGTAAGACATGCCCAGCGAGTGATACAGACAATTAAGTGCTATTGGAATTCTGAGAAAGAAGGGATAATTGTGATGGGATGGCTAGGGAAAGCTTCATGGAAGTAGTAGGATTTTAAGGAAAAATTTAAGATTAGACAGGAGAACATTCTACATGGTTGGAATGCACAAAGTCATGGAAGCAAGAAGCAAAAGATATATTTTAGGGATACCCAACAGAGCTTTCTCTGAACTTCTTAAGGTCAAGGATGATATATATTCACATTTGCTTTCTCAACATGCCAAAGATGTAGAAGGTAAATGTTAAATGCATATTTGTTGAATAAATGAATGAATGACCCATTTATCCAGCACTGAGAGTTCATATGAGAACCTTGAAAGGGATATGAATAGAACTGTACGCTCTAATGGAGGGGATGAAATGACACGCAAAAACTGTTTAAATGAGATTATGCTTGAGGCAGTGGGAAGATAACTTGGAAAAAGACAGAGGCAGAGATGCTAGTTAAGATGCTGGTGTAGAAGTTTAGATGAGAGATGCTAAAAGACTAAGCTAGGACAATGGCATGGGAATAGACATGAAAGAATGGAGATACCAACACTGTGAAAGCATGATAAACAGAACCTGGTCACTGATGGACTTTGATGGTGGGGAGTGTAGGTAAGATGGGAGAAGAGGGAAAAAGAATAAAGGGGACTCAAAGATGAAGCTGGAGGTTCTCAGCTTTGGAGATTGATAGAATAGTGGTACCTGTCTAAATAAAAAGAGCAAGTTAGAAGAGACTGGTTTTGGAGAGAATATGAATTACATTTTAGATTAAGTTGCTGGTAGAACCCCCGCTAAGTAGATTCATCATACATTGGGAGTAGAAGACTGGAGAGAATGTGGTCAGGTAAGGAAGGATAGATTGAGAACTCACCTACATAGACATAATAATTGAAGCTGTGAAAATGGATGAGATAATTGAGAAAGTACCTAGAGGGAAAACTAGAAAGTTGGAGGTTTCTTTGGGAAGGAGAGAGTACATTGTAGGGCCACCTTTAATGTCTTCTGGCATCGTTACCAGCTTTTTACTTGTCTTGTTCTTGAGAGCTGAGGTTAAATAACTCTGGAAACATGAGAGACCCTATGCTCAGCCCTCTGTAAGTCTCTTCTCCATTGAAGTCTGGATCTTGACCAGTACAGTCATAGGCTGGTCTTTCATGGAAAATTTTTAGCTCATCTGGCTGAAACAGATGGGGCTTATCCTACACAGGTATGTCTGTCTTCTCAATTTTCAGCTCCTTAGGGAAGAAGTAAATACTCGGGCAGTTCTGTTCGGGCTAGCTTAAAGTGCTCATGCTTTGATGCAAACCTGTTTTGCACCTATTTATGAAAGACTAAGAGCCTCAGTCTGGGAAGTGGGTGGGTAGGGAGGACAGTGATTTGCTCTTGAGCCCCAGACGCTGATTTTTCATGACTCCCCCCACTTCTTACTTTTCATCTAGCGATCTCAAAGCTCTAAACAAGCCTTGATCCTCCCTGACCCCCTGAGTCATCTTCTGCTTCCATTTTTCCAGATTGGGGGGGGGTGCAGTGGGATACCATGTTTGGAGATGGGTGCTTGGGGTAGGTGGGGAGGTCGTGGCAGCTGTAGGGATCCAGGCACCCCTTCCCCATCACGGGGTGGGGCGAGGGGCAGGCGTCAAGGTGGCTCTACATAGTTCGGTTTCAGCTCGTCCTTTTGAGGCTGTTTTATGACTGAAGAGACTCAGCTAAAGAGTCGGAGCTGGAGAAACTGAAGAACAAACAAAGCCATAAAAGACGCCGATAAAATTCCTCCCAGCTCAGAATAGTCTTTGGAGCCTGTCTCAAGAATCTCAGAGTAATCTGGAAAAGGCTAATTAAGTCTCACAGCCCCCAGTGGGGACATGACTGGACCAGGGCAGGACCAAGTTAGGAGAAAGGAGCATCAAGAGAGATTTGCCTTCTCTCCTCTTTTCTCAAGGGGCCCAGGGGTTCAGAGAACCAATTTGGATGAATTAAGACTGAGCAGGGAAAGGGGAATGGATCATGGGAAATACTGATACTTTGTAAGGCCCATTTTTATTAAGGAGTGCTTGAGATTCTGGGTGTAGGATAAGTGATGAGGACCCTGAATTGGAGAACATTAAGAATGGAGGGGGGGCTTCCCTGGTGGCGCAGTGGTTGAGAGCCCGCCTGCCGATGCAGGGGACACGGGTTCGTGCCCCGGTCCGGGAAGATCCCACATGCCGCGGAGCGGCTGGGCCCGTGAGCCGTGGCCGCTGAGCCTGTGCGTCCGGAGCCTGCGCTCCGCAACGGGAGAGGCCACAACAGTGAGAGGCCCGCATACCGGAAAAAA
>NC_041219.1:86639114-86665347 GCF_002837175.3 Physeter macrocephalus | reverse complement strand
GGCGCAGTGGTTGGGAGTCCGCCTGCCGATGCGGGGGACACGGGTTCGTGCCCCGGTCCGGGAGGATCCCACATGCCGCAGAGCGGCTGGGCCCGTGGGCCGTGGACGCTGGGCCTGCGCGTCCGGAGCCAGTGCTCCGCAACGGGAGGGGCCACAGCGCTGAGAGGCCCGCGTACCGCAAAAAAAAAAAAAAAAAAAAAGAATGGAGGGGAACTGGGTGGGGATGCGGGGCTCTGGGACTGTGAAAATAGTGGATGTGCATGGGGTGGCATGAAGAATGGGGGTGAAGGTACCCGGGTTAGGAGGACGGCAGTCTGAGGGTGAGCAGGTGTGAACTGGGGCTTATGAAGCTACAGGTTCTATATTTGGGGACCAATAGAAAAGGGGTTCTGGATAGGGGCAACTGTGTGAGAAGAGGCGGAGGGCTCAGAGGGTTGGTGAGATTGGATAGTGGGGGTTAGGAGGAACATCTGTGTGAGAAGAGGTATGATGATTTGGGAGGGCATCTCAGCTGAGGTGAATGGTTAGAAAGCCAAGGGTCAGTCTTCCCCTCCCCACCCCAAACGAGCTATTTTTCTGTTCTTTTTTCCAGATGAATTAGTGTATTGGCCACAAAGAGAAATCTTGCGAGCTGATATGACTTAGAGGTGGAAGGGAAAGAGTTGATGGGGGAACGTGTGAGAGGGGGAGCCATGGAGACTGCTGGTTTCCATGGTGATGGCCTAAATCTTCATTTCTATTCTGATTCCTGCAGCAGGTCAGGAGATGCTGTAAGGGTGAACTGCTACCTTTTCATCTCCTCAAAAGAATCAAGATCTGGGATGGGTGAGAATAGGGGTCTTTGATGGGGGAGAGTCTAGTTCCAAAATTAATTGAAGTATCTACTCTGATATTTCTAAGTACATTCGGGAATTCTGTGGATGGAAAGATGCAGCAGAAGCCAGAGTCCCTTCTTACCAGTGGGGTGGTCTGGGGTTTTGGGGAATCCTTCGAGCGGTGCCATCCTTATCTGAGTATAGAGAGATGGGCCTCTTCTCTGAAACCAGAGACTAATTTGGGTACCCACAGTCCAATGGTCCTTCCTGAAAATTTCCTCACAGCAATAGGAAACTATTTCTCCTACACTGTGTCTCTCCAGCTCTTCAAGGAGCCTCAATGTAGTCTGTCTGCTGTTGACCACAGGACATTAAATCAGGGGAGAAGAAGTTGATGATGGGGAGTGGGTACATAAGGCCAGTGAAGAAGCTATTGCTTCTGAGGCTTCCCTGGTGGCGCAGTGGTTAAGAATCCACCTGCCAATGCAGGGGACACGGGTTTGAGCCCTGGTCTGGGAAGATCCCACATGCCACAGAGCAACTAAGCCCGCTTGCCACAACTACTGAAGCCCGCGTGCCTAGAGCCCGTGCACCGCAACGAAGAGTAGCCCCAGCTCGCTGCAGCTAGAGAAAGCCCGCACGCAGCAATGAAGACCCAACACAGCCAAAAAAAAAAAAAGAAGCTATTGCTTCTATGGCTCAGGTGTCAAATGTGTAAGGCCTGGATATGGTAAAAGTCCTGGCTGTACAAGGACTTTTCCTTGTAAAGGAAAGTTCTATCCATTTTCCCAGCGAGGGCCAGAGAGCTTGAGTGACTCACTGAAGGACACCTGGCATATTGAAGATTCCACCCTGCTTCCTGTCCCAGAGTCCCCTGACTTTTGCCCCAGTCATACCCACTTTGTAATCAGCTCTGAGTTGAAGTGGGTACCCAGAATCCCAGCATAATGAGATCATGTCTTAGGCACAGGAGCTTCTATGTGCTCCCCAAATTCCTTCCACCAGCCTGACTTGTCTAGTGACTTCAGAGTAGGGCAGCTCCCGAAGCCGGCTCCTCCATCCTTGCAGATTTGCTGTGGGATGTTTGCTGAAAAAATATGTCTCCTGCTTGTCTGTCCTGTACTCCGTTCTTCTTAGCCATCCTATCCTTAGCACCTAACACAGTCCCTGACTTACAGGATCCCCGAGAAGGTACTTCTCCAATAAGAAGCACCAACTGTGCCTCTTGCACAGAAATTTCCCCGTGCCCTGCTTTTTTCCCTGTGACCCTGCTCCCATCTGGTTCCACTGGTATCCTGGTGGCCCCTAGTTCTCTTGCTCCTGTGCCCCCCAAAAGCCTGTTTCTCCTCCTGCAATATATGGTAGCTCCTGGCTTTCCCCGCCTCCCCCCCTTAGCTCTTGTCTCCTTCCCCAAGCTTCCTCTCAGCCTGTCCTTGTCTCCCTATGTCCCTCAGCCCTGCCTACCCTCCTTTTCCCTCTCTCCCTCCCCCTTCCTTCACCAAATACTTACTGAGTACCTGGTAAGTGCCAGGCCTTCTGGTTAGCTCTGAGGGGCACAGGGGCTCTGAGCAATTTGAGGAAGCACAAAGTACTTGAGCAATTTTGATGTAATGTGACAAGCGAAGCCCCTTGGCCATCTTTTTCCGAAGTAGCTGTGGCAAGTTGTATTGACGACTCCTATCCCTTAGTTCCACATTTTTAAAAAAAATATTTATTTAATTTTTGGCTGCGCTGAGTCTTAGTTGCATCATGTGGGATCTTCGTTGTGGCATGTGGGATCTTTAGTTGTGGCATGCATTCGGGATCTAGTTCTCAGACCAGGGATCAAACCCGGGCTCCCTGCATTGGGAGCGCTGAGTCTTACCCACTGGACCACCAGGGAAGTCCCAGTACTGCATTCTAATGTTTGATAATTCCTACAGATGGTAAGTTCTCAATGCCTATAACTTTAGTTACTCCTGCAGTTAAGATCATTCCCTGTGCTTCAGTATTCAATAAATAAATAAATAAATATTTTAAAATGAGCATCGTAATAATAATACCTACTTTCCCATATCCTGGGATGTTTGTGAAGATTGGTTGAAATGATGGGTGTAATAGTTCTCTAAAAACTTTGTGAATGTTAGATCATGACTCCCTCTTAACTTCTCAGTGGAAATGGAGGAGAGCCCTTTTCTCCTATAAACAGTATAGCTAAAACGGGAATTTTAAATAATTATCAATTGCATCAACCTTTAGTCTTTGTTGTATTTACTTATTATTTGTGGATGGCAGTTCCTTCATCCTTCTTGCCAATGAGATCCATGTCCCTTTAAAATTTTTTCTTGAAGAAAACAAATGCTTTTCGTTGTAGTAATAGGGACTGAGGGCTGACTTCAGAAAGGAGCCCTTAACCACTTAGGCATGAGGACATATGATGCAGTTCCTTGGCGTTATAACTGGAGACCAGGGAATTTCTATGATGATCTGGGAGGAGCCCGAGGATTACATGGGAGAGTGGTAGTGATGCTTTGATCCCAGATGATGGATTTCCAAAGAGAAATTAAGAGTCTGACTGGACTGCCCTGAGTCAGAAAATATCATCAAGTTCTGTTCCTGTTAATGACTTAAGAGCAACTGCTGGATTCACCCCTACAGAGGGTGGAGGCAGAAAGCAGGGGCAGAAGCTGCTCAGGGGCAGAGAAATTGCCTGGATCCCGGGATCTTGCCAGCTCCCTGGAACCCTTGCTGTCTGAGCTCACCCTCATGGATGGGTTGCAATGGGGTATCGCTCTGGAGTTTCCCCATTGTATGGGTCAGCATAACGGGTTTCAGGGCAACTGCCTCACTTTTCTAAGGTTTCCTTTCTTCTCTACTTGCCTCCACTCTGACCCGAAGAAATGTGTTTGGTTTCCCAAACTCCCTCCTCAACGCCCCCTCAAGCCCATAATCCTGTCAGGGATTTCTTCCAGTTGTCTGGCTTGAGGCTCATCCTTTATTTTCTGGCAAGCCCACTTCACAGCCTGTGCCTGGTAGAAACATTTACACAGCGTGCTGGCATTCTGTAGTGTGCAGCGCCTTCTCTAGCCCAAACATGTCCATGCCTCTGACTGTAGACAGAGCTGTCTCTTTGCTCCTTTGGCCTCTTCGGGTGGCCACTATTTTCTTCTTGGGAAGGTTTCCAACTTGGATGGTTGGTAGGTTCTTTTCACAGTTTGTTTTTATTCTCTACCAGTTCAGCTCATCTGTTTTCTTCCTAATTGCCTTGCGGAGCCAGAAAACAGCTGCGTGTTCCCAAGGACTCTGAGCCTGGGCATTTTAAGAGCTGGCCTTTCCTCATTGTTGGCCTGTTGTTTCATCTGCTGGCTGCTGAGCAAGGAGATCCGTGCACGGCCCTTGGAGCAGCTCCTAGTGACTCAAGATGAGCAGGTCGAGCTCAAAGGTGCAACAGAAACCCATTTGTAATGTGGTTGTTTATCTTTCAAATCCTTAAGAACATAAGCATCCTGTATTATGGCAGAAGAGTAAAGTGGAGGGGGAGTGGGGTTTGGGGTTGAGAGAGTTCCAGATTTTATTTTGACTTTAGGAGGCCCATTTTCCAGCATCCCCTCAGCCTAGGATGGGCTTGGATCTTAGTCGTATTTAGATTTTTAGTCATATTTACATAGTGTTGCAATCTTCTTATGGCCTCTGCCTCCACTATGATTTTTTTTATTGTGGTAAAATATATATAACATAAAAATGACCATTTAAACCAGTTTTAGGTGTGCGGTTCAGTGGCATTAAGTACATTCACATTGTTGCGCAACTATCACCGCCATCCACCTCCAGAACTTTTTCACCTTTTCAAATTGAAACTCCGTGCCCATTAAACACTAACTCCCCCTCTCCCTGCCCCCAGCCCCAGGCATGCCTCCACTACCGTTTGACCTAGCTCCTTAAAGCACCGTTTTGACCACAGAGGCTCTGTAGGGTGAATCTTCTGTTAAATTTCAGCTCCTCAGGCTAAATTTCTAGACCCTTCCCCACTGGCCCCCACGGACTCCCTCCAGTGAGCTCCTATCATTTCTTGGCTCAGAGCCCTGCTGAGAGGCCATCCTGGGTCCATGCCCTTGTGCGAGGGTCCTTCTTTCCCACCTGATCCTGTGCACGTGTTGCCCCTTCTCCCTTCCCCTCGTGCAGTTGGCCCTTACTTTCATATTCTGTTGCATACTTCTGCTTTCGGACATCCTCCCTGATGTCCTAAGATGTCCCAGCTTTTAATACACAACCCACCCCTCCCGAACTCTGCAGCATTCTGCCTGGCTGCTCTTATCTTGTTCTTGTCTTTTTCTCTGTGTTTTAGTTTCCTCTCAGACTGGAGGCAACCTCAAGACAGGAGCCTCTCACTGAAATCCCTCCTGGGTTCATGTACTCTATTCTAGATCCTCGATACTCACAGTGTGGCTTGGGGTCCAGTGGCATTAGTCTCACTCCGGAGCTTGCTAGAAATGCAGAATCTCAGGCTCCACCCCAGACCTACGGAATCAGAATCTGCATTTGAACAGGCTCCCAAGATTACTGACAGGTACATTAAAGTGAGAGAAGCACAACTGAAGGAGGGGTTATCACATAATTTATCTTGTAGGTGGGCACGAGTAAGAGCTACCTAAGTAACACCTCTAGACTAGATTCAAACTGTGTGGACATTTTTTTTTTTTTTTTTTTTTTTTTTGCGGTACGCGGGCCTCTCACTGTTGTGGCCTCTCCCGTTGCGGAGCACAGGCTCCGGACGCGCAGGCTCAGCGGCCATGGCTCACGGGCTCAGCCACTCCGCGTCATGTGGGATCTTCCCGAACCGGGGCACGAACCCGTGGCCCCTGCATCGGCAGGCGGACTCTCAACCACTGCGCCACCAGGGAAGCCCCCCAAACTGTGTGGCCATTTTGAAGAGGGGGAAAAAAGGATATTTCGTGTTCTTTGAATTTATGAGTTTCTATCAGAGCTGCCCAGAAAGCTGGGAACCGTCTCCCTGAAGCTGAGAGGGCACAGGAGTCAATGTTCTTGAGGGGAAGGCGTGGGGACCTCCCAGGCTGTCTCGCAGTTGTGCAGAACAGGGGTCAAGCTCCCTAAACTTCACTTGTGAGTCGACTGATGGTGTTTGCCCCAGAATTAAGCACTTTGTCCCCAAGCAGACATTTGTCACTGAAGTCCTAAGGAGAAGCAGAACTTACAGGTCTCAGAATAACCTCCTGGTTTCTGTCTCCACGGCTGGTGCTGATTCATATTTTGTAGGAGGGTTGACTGTGGCTGGGGATGGCTGAGGAGCTGGTGTAACTCCCCCCTTCCTCCTCACGCTATGGAGAGGGAGTGAGGAGAGGCCCGGAGAGCGGAGACAGGGTGTGGGAGTCAAACCTGTTCTTCACATAGCAATCGTCTTGTCTCGCTCTTTACTCTGACTCCAAGGAGTTGAGTCCGCAGCTGGGAAAACTAGGAGCCAGTCTCTGAGTCTGCTTGGCTCGTAGCCAGCCTCTCTCTTTTTTTGTTTCCTCTCCCTTTGGGAATCAGAGACAGTAGGTAACGTCTCCTCCTGCTCTCCTAGGACCGGGTATAGGAGAACTGTGATGTCTGGAAGCACAGGCTGAGGTGGGAGTGTGAAATTCTTTAGGCCAGTGCCTTGCTCTCCTTGGTCATCTCCAGAAGAGGATGCTGGGAACTACTGGCCTTGCTGCTTTTTAGGTCTTGAGTGGAATTATAAAGTAACTAGAGAGCAAAGGAGTTTGGGGTAAACCGCGAAGAAGAGGTGGTCTGCTGAGTGAGGAAACAATGTAAATGAGAAGTGTTCCCCCAGAGTCACGGGAAGAGATTACTCTGAGTCTTTCTGATGTTTTTCTGGGCCCCCGGGTCTCTGAATGTTGCTCCATTGGTGGAGAAATGAGTTTTCAGTCTTTTCCTAGTGGTGATTTCAAGAGCAGAGGCCTTCAGATCGCAGCCTGAGCAAAAGACCTCATGTGTATCTCTTGTCATCTCCAAAAGCATCTATCCCATTGACAGAGGAATGGATAAAGAATATGTGGTATAATTACATTTAAATTTATTTACTTAAGTAAGTAGGAAAGTGCTTATATATAACTCTATGGATACAGATAAATATTTCATGGGGTTTTTGTGAAGTATATTTCTGTTCATAAAGTAAAAAAAAAAAAAAAAAATAGGATTTCCCTGGTGGCGCAGTGGTGAAGAATCCATCTGCCAATGCAGGGGACACGGGTTCAATCCCTGGTCCTGGAAGGAGTCTTTCTGATGTTTTTCTGGGCCCCCGGGTCTCTGAATGTTGCTCCATTGGTGGAGAAATGAGTTTTCAGTCTTTTCCTAGTGGTGATTTCAAGAGCAGAGGCCTTCAGATCGCAGCCTGAGCAAAAGACCTCATGTGTATCTCTTGTCATCTCCAAAAGCATCTATCCCATTGACAGAGGAATGGATAAAGAATATGTGGTATAATTACATTTAAATTTATTTACTTAAGTAAGTAGGAAAGTGCTTATATATAACTCTATGGATACAGATAAATATTTCATGGGGTTTTTGTGAAGTATATTTCTGTTCATAAAGTAAAAAAAAAAAAAAAAAATAGGATTTCCCTGGTGGCGCAGTGGTGAAGAATCCATCTGCCAATGCAGGGGACACGGGTTCAATCCCTGGTCCTGGAAGATCCCACATGCCGTGGAGCAACTAAGCCCGCATGCCACAACTACTGAAGCCCAAGCACCTAGAGCCCGTGCTCTGCAATAAAGAGAAGCCAAAGCAATGAGAAGCCCGCACACCGCAATGAAGAGTAGCCCCCACTCACCGCAACTAGAGAAAGCCCGCATGCAGCAACGAAGACCCAATGCAGCCAAAAATAAATAAATAAATAAATAAATAAATAAATAAATTTTTAAAAAAATAAAAAAGAGAATGGCATAAACAAATGTGAAATCATTTAGAAAAGAAATATAAAAACATTCAGGGCTTCCCTGGTGGCGCAATGGTTGAGAATCTGCCTGCCAGTGCAGGGGACACGGGTTCGAGCCCTGGTCTGGGAAGATCCCACATGCTGCGGAGCAACTGGGCCCGTGAGCCACAACTACTGAGCCTGCGAGTCTGGAGCCTGTGCTCCGCAACAAGAGAGGCCGCGATAGTGAGAGGCCCGCGCACCACGATGAAGAGTGGCCCCCGCTTGCCACAACTAGAGAAAGCCCTCGCACAGAAACGAAGACCCAACACAGCCAAAAATAAATAAATAAATTT
Source organism: Physeter macrocephalus (assembly GCF_002837175.3). Taxonomy (NCBI): domain Eukaryota; kingdom Metazoa; phylum Chordata; class Mammalia; order Artiodactyla; family Physeteridae; genus Physeter; species Physeter macrocephalus. The sequence continues at coordinate 86,657,284 of NC_041219.1, read as the reverse complement.
AAAAAAAATTCAAGAAAAGAATATGTGGTATACACACACACACATAGACACACACACACACACGAATATTACTCAGCAATAAAAAAGAATGAAATAATGCCATCTGCAGCAACATGAATGGACCTAGAGATTGTCATACTGAGTGAAATAAGACAGAGAAAGACAAATATCATATGATATTGCTTATATGTGGAATCTAAAAGAATGGTACAAATGAACTTATTTATAAAACAGAAATAGACTCACAGATGTAGAAAACAAACTTATGGTTACCAGGGGGGAAAGCGGGGGAGGGAGGAGGGATAAACTGGGAGACTGGGATTGCAAATACACACTACTGTATATAAAATAGATAACTAATAAAGGCCTACTGTATAGCACAGGGAACTGTTCTCAATACTCTGTAATGACCTATATGGGAAAAGAATCTAAAAAAGTGGATATATGTAGATGTATAAATGATACACTTTGCTGTACAGCAGAAACTAATGTAACATTGTAAATCAACTATACTCTAATAAAAAAGTTAAAAGGGCTTCCCTGGTGGCTCAGTGGTTGAGAGTCCGCCTGCCGATGCAGGGGACGCGGGTTTGTGCCCCGGTGCGGGAAGATCCCACATGCCGCGGAGCGGCTGGGCCCGTGAGCCATGGCCGCTGAGCCTGCGCATCCGGAGCCCGTGCTCCGCAACGGGAGAGGCCACAACAGTGAGAGGCCCGCGTACGGCAAAAAAAAAAATAATAATTAAAAAAAAGCATTTATCTTTTGAAGCAGTGCTCTTTGAATTTTACCACGTGCTATAATTTAATCCTTGAGTGTTATGCGTGCCTGGAAGTGGCACGGTGAGGCACTGGGGCCTGAGAGTCAGGACCAGGAAGGGAGGGTGCATCCCAGGCCTTTCAGAATATAGATAGTTTCCAGCATTTCAGGCATTCAGAATAAATAATAACAGCCCTCACTTCTCCCTTCTCTGGGTGGGTGGCATGGGGTTGGTCATTTCATCTGTTACCAGGATATCTCCCTCTTGTATTTTACACCAGCTCTGGGACCTCAGAACCACTGCTCTAGCTTTGGGTTCAGTATTTCTGTGTCCTAAACATGCCCATTTCCCCCATCAGGCTGAAGTTTCCCTGCCGGCAAGGATCGGCATCTCCTTTCTCTGGATCTCACTTCACGCCAATGTCAGTACAGACTGGCTGATGAGGAGGGAATTTAAGGAGATCCTACCTTTCCACTTCAGAAAGTATCTAAGATATGATTTATGAGAGAAGTAACAGGAATTTTTTAAAAAAACACTTCAACTTCTAGTCAGGTTGTGTTGGTTCAGCTGAGCAAAACTTCTGATGAGGCTGTAGCGTTGAGTCTGTGTTCTGTCTTGGGCTTCTTTCTGGAGAGACTCAATGTTTTGGGCACTAGGAAGTAGGGGAATATTGGTGGTGACTGGGATATGGAGAAAACATGAAATTTTAGCTGGGAGAAGCTATCTCAGGAATCTGTGTAATGAGTGTGTGTGTTGTTATTTCTTTTCCAACAGGCTGCATAATTTTTATGACCAATTATTCCATTTGTAATGACGCTGAGATAACAGAGATCCCATCTCATGCTCCGTGGCACACGCCAGGCACTCATGGGAGCTAGGAGACGCCATCACTTACACAAGAATTGGATGGCTGAAGTCTTGTGACCGAGATTCAGTTATAGCAGGAAAGATAACAGGAGTGCTAAGGAAAACTTTGTGAACAGGAAGGGTGTCAGGTGCTGGATGGGGAACATGGAGAGAACTGTAGTTTTAAAACAAAAGAGATTTATTGGGTATAGATAAAAAACTTGTCTTCCAGCCTGAGAATTTTGTGATCCAACATAGCTTCTGATTATGTTATCTACATATAACAAATGAACAGATGTCTGGCTATGGAGATAGCGCCATCCCAAGCCAAAAGGAGCCAGTCTTTTCCCGCAAAGAATTTCGGAGCTCAATTAGAAAGGTTTAGGAAAGACCAGGCCTAGACTAGGGGGAGGATGCTCCTCTTGGGGCTAGTGATTCTCTTTTGAATCTGGACAGAGCTGATGATCTCCTTGACAGATCTGGTAATTGGTCCATCAGGCCTGAAGGCAGGCAGGTTAAGGATTTACACTGAGTTGCTCCTACCGATTGGTCTGGAATATTTACCTGCTCCTGCCTCCATGGTTTTCTCCAGGGCATCTACTTACCCTCTTGTCATTTTTTTTGTCTGGTTTTTCTTGCCCATTAATTTAATTTTTTTTTTTTGGTGCACCACACAGCATGCAGAGCTTCCCCAGCAGGGATCAAACCTGTGCCCCCTGCTGTGGAAGCATGGAATCTTAACCACTGGACCACCAGGGAAGTCCTCCCATTAATTGTTAAGGGTTGGATATTTGAAGCCAGCAGGCTGGGTTTGAATCCTGGCCTGTATTACTAAGACTCTTTGCTTTTGTTTTCTTGTAAAATGGGGTTAGTAAGACCTACCTCTCAGACTAGTTGTAAGGATTAAATAAAAGAATGTTAAGCAAGTGCTTAGTAAAAAGGTAGTTAACAGTTTTCTTTAGAATTCCCTTTCTCCACCCCCTGGTCATTTTTTGGAAGAGTAGAGAGAATCAGGGAGAGAAAGAGTGATGTCCAAGTAGACGGACACAAGAAGTTGACTGTAAGAAAAATGGAGGGATAACAAAAGCCAGAGATGCCATGGAGACAGAGACACAAAAATAGTTGTAGTTAGAGGAACGGATAGTAAAAACCAGGCAGAAGCAGAGAGAAAGTGAAAGATATAAAGATGGACAAGGGAGAGGGGACGAGTGAAAGATAAGTGAAAAAAGAAGAGAGATAAGGTCAGAAAGTCAGACGGAAAGGCAGGGGGACACAAGTGCAAGCCAAAGACTGTCAGGGGACAGAGATGGAGACTTCACTTGTGGAAGGTGGCATAAGGTTCCTGGGGCAAGAACTTTCCTGCTTTCTTCTTGCCCCTTGATACCGTGGGACTTGAATTCCAAGGCCTGGTCCCACCTCCCGTTCCTCCCTGCAATCTGGTCATACCAGTCCCAACCCAGTCATTACGGATCTGCCTCTACCCTGAAGCTAGAGCAGCCCTGCCTGCTTCTCCTCTCTCTGCTTACCTTGTCCAGCACCACCTTAGTTACCCAAGTCCACAGGGATTTTTCATTTCAAACAAAACTGTTTGCAGTGCAGAAGCATCATGGTGTCAGCCAGTCAGTGCAACAACTAGGTGTAGTTTTACAGTCGCTCCCCCCGACGGTAACAGCACTTTCATATATCTCTGGCTGAGACAGGCAATTTTCTTTCAAAGATTGTTTTTCCTGGAGTCTGTGATTTTTACCCTTGCCTCCAACCTCTGGGATATTAAAGCAGGGTCAGTGGCTTTTGGCAGGCTGACCGATTTGTGGTCATTCCCCAGCTCCTCTGTTCACCGTCCCTCTGTCGCTCCAGCTTCAGTCTTGGAATCCCTCTGTCTCTGTACCCCCTCAAATTAGAGGTTCCAGAGGAAGTGGCTCCTGTGGTCTTCCATACTGAGAAGCTTTGTCAGCTGTCTAACCTTAGGAGTTGAGGTTGAGTGGGGTGATGGTGGGGATCCAAGAGAGGATTCACCTTCTAAGCCTGAACCCTGTTCTCCATGCCCCCTGCCCCACCCCCATGTTCTTCTGGGATGGAGCTGTCAGTTCCTTTCCATGGAAGTAGTGTAGCTTATTTTCCGGGAGGGAAAACTTTAAAAAATGGGTGAATAGAACTAAGGTTTGGGCTTCCCTGGTGGCTTCCCCCGCCTGCTGATGCAGGGGACACGGGTTCGAGCCATGGTCCACGAAGATCCCACAGGCCACGGAGCAACTAAGCCCGTGTGCCACAACTACTGAGCCCACGTGACACACCTACTGAAGCCCGTGTGCCACACCTACTGAAGCCCGTGTGCCTAGAGCCCATGCTCCACAACAAGAGAAGCCGCTGTAATGAGAAGACTGCACACAGCAATGAAGAGTAGCCCCGCTCGTCGCAACTAGAAAAAGCCCGCATGCAGCAACGAAGATCCAATGCAGCCAAATAACTAAATACATTAAAAAAAAAGAAAAGAAGCAACCTTAAAAAAAAAAACTACAGACTCTATGATTCCGCTCTTGCTGCCAAAACAGTCTCTTCCATCGTTTGCTGGTATGGGACTTGCAAGCTAGCAAAATCCCTTCCCTGTCTCACCCAGGTAGGGTTATTTTCTTGGAAGAAGGGTCTGCATCTGCCTTTGGGGTTGCTCATTTTAGGATTTCTCTGTTCCCTTCTTGGGCACATGGCTAAATCCTTCCTGAAGTCTAACTCCTGTTCCTCTTGCTTTTCTAACAGATCGAATCCTCTTGAAAAACAACATGACACAACACACTCCCCCTCCTCATTCATACCATCCTTTGTTTTTATTAAATAAAAGTAAGTGGAGCTATAAGATGTGACTGGCCTGGATCCCAGCTTCATAAAACAAAACTAACACCCTCTTTATCAAGGGGTTGAGGCATCCAGAGAAGATTTCTTAGGCCATTTTGCTGTCACGTAAATGGGAATCAATATTCAATAAGCCCTTGATGCACTACACTAGCAGTTCACTTTATACTGGCTTCCAGTACAGTAAGTGGCGTTGATATAGGGAGGGCTTGTTTGTAAAATAACACTGTAGCCCTCACCTTCTGGATATTGGATCTGGCTTCCCCTAGGAGAGAAGATTCAAGACTCTGAGTGAGCAGGAGTGTCATTTTACCAATCTTGCTGCCTCAGGACAGACTCTCTTATAATCTAGCTTGAAAACGAGGATGGAGTCTATGCTTTTAAAGCTAACCAGTCTAAGAGATCCTAGAGGTTAATAGGCCCACATTTCTATTAGGAAGTTTGCCACTGTGCCTGGCCTGATTGCCTTGCCCCCTCTTCAATAAATTAGTCAAATTGAAAACCAATTGAAGGATAGAATTAATTCCACCACTAACATATGAGAATAGACCCTCGGGTGCCCTCAGAGCCTGCAGTGACTAGTAATAATATCTCATTTTCCCTCAGCCCCTGTGTTTGCTGTAGGGAAAGATCGCTGGCTGGCTGGCCCCCTGGTGGATGCATGGTAGTTCTGGATTTCTCTGTGTGCAGTGATTGTGAGGATTTGGTAGGAAACAGACCATTTAAATATGAACAATTATTTAGTTTCCATTTTAGGACATCTTTGCAGGGAATCTGTGACGTTGGACTTGCTTCCCTCCCACAGCTCGAAGTAAGCACGTGCTAGGGAAGAGCAATCTAATGTCTGCTTAAATAACAGATAAATACGTGTTGTGCAAAAACTTTGTATAAAACATTTCAGAGCCAAATGGATTTTGGAAAGTTTATTAAACATTTTTGGATTGTCTGGGCCGTTGTTCTCCATTCCCAGGGTTCATAGGGTATAGGAATTCACAGTTTGGGGTGAACATGGGAACTTACAGAGAGATTTATCCTGCATTATAGTCTTGACTCTTTCTTATCTCATTTAGGGGGTTTGACAGTTTGGAGGAAGCTGGGGATAGAAGACGTTTCCATTCACTACTATTTGGGGACACACTGGAGGAGGTCAGACCCGCTGTCTGCGGTGACCCTGTAATTGTCCCTACAGGAGAGATGTCCTGGCTTAAGTCTCCTAGGGCCATTTTAGACCAGGCTGTTAGGAAGTTTCCATCCTGTTGCAGGTGGTTTTAGTGAATCGAAAGCAAAAGGCTGGCACTTGGCCTCTCTGCTTGGGCACAAATAGCAGGGGAGAGCTGTCTGCAGTGTTTGCTCCTATTAAGTTGTTTTTATGGGGCGAGCCCTCCAAGGTTATTGAGTAATGGGTGCATGTTTTGAAGAAGAGAAATAAATAAACTCAGGCAGGTTTCTTGTCTTCAGGTTCCTCACCTGGTGCAGCCTAGTATTCTTGGGAAGAGACCAACAAAGAATACTCAGGAATGCTGAGTTTAGAAGGGGCTCAGGGATTTGATAACTTGGCTTGGGGCTTTTATAACCAGTTTCTGGGTTACCTAAATGAAGGAGAAGGGTGCTCGCTCTTCTCCATTTCCGAATAAGAAGAAAAGAGATTTTTTTTAAAGTTGGAGGAGCTGAGGTTAACCTGAGCCCAGGACTTCCTGAGAGTAAGCACGACATGACTGACTCATTTAGTTTTGAGTCCCTTCTATCCTCCTCCCAGGCCTTGTTTTCTGCCGCCCTGTGTCGGGCGCGGGGGCCAAGTGTGGTTCTGACATCTCTCACCTCAACAATTTCCAGGGTTGACTGGATGGGTGTCCCAGTTTTCCTCTCCTTTTCATGCACGTTCCTCTTGAAGCTGTATTTAAAAAAAAAAATAAAGTCAGGAAGTGCTTTTCTTTAGTTAGAAGTTCTATCTTTGGTTAGACAAGAGCAGTCTTCCCTGCTAAACCTCCTAACAAGCTCCCTTGTTTTAGTGAGGTCTGCACAGGGGAGTGAGGCCAGACCAAGAAGATGGACTATAGAGCAAAGTTTCCAGGGGGTGGAACTCTTAGGGGATGGTGAGCGCTCAAATGACTTTCCCAGGGAGAGAGGTTATGGGTGACACTTACAGCTTTCACCACTCTGAGATGGTTGGGCTTCTCCCAGCAAAGGGATACATGGCCAGATGTTGTCTTGAAGAGTCCTACCATGCCAGATGCTAGCCTTTTCTTTTGTGGTCTGCTTTGTACTGGGAATGGACCAGTTATCATGGAGCAATAGCATCCTCCACAGAAGGTATTACCGATGACCAAGCCCCTCTTTGCCTCTGGTTGAACTCCCAATCGTTTGGTGCCTCTGGCGGTCCATTCTTGCCACAACTTGAGTTCCGGCATCAGAGCTCCTCCACGCAACAGCTGATGACATCTCTTGGCCTCCCGCATCCATTCAGCAATGCCTCTCCCCCGCACCCCGCCTCCTCTGCCTGGTGTCCCAGCCTGTAACCCTGACCTCATTTCCTCCTACCTCTCACACCATTCTAAGACCTCTTGCCTCAACCTGTGCTTGGGCTCCTTTCTTTGGAGCCCCTCTCATTCCTTTGGACAGCCCTCTCCTCTCTGATCCAGGGTCTGCCCTGAACATTTGTACTTTCCCCAAGACGTTCAGGAAGCAGAGGACTCCCCAGAGAGGAGGGTGGCTCTGACCCCTGAAGCTGCCACCAGCTCCTTAGTGAAGTGGATTTCATGCCTGGGTTGTGTGTTGTTTGTCTGTCTCAGACTTTGCAGCCCCTGAGGCAATGGCTCTGTCTTTGCAGGCTCAGGGAAGCCTTGGCAGCCAACAAATAATAAGTAATACCCTGGTAACTCCACCTGCAACTTGCTAATGAGTCTTTTCCCTGCCTCCCTCAGCTCTTGGAAGTTGGGGATGGGAACCCCTGATTTCTGGGCAAATGGATACTTTCTCCTTTTTCTTGCTTGGGAGAGTTGAGGTTGGAGGGTGGGGGCAGGTCCTTTTTAGGGGCGAAATAATACAGAAATGACCTTGAGGAATATACTAAACAAAAACAGAGGATACTTCTAGTATTTATTCTGACTGTAGAGTTTTGGAGAGATGGAAACCTTTAGGAACAGGACAACAGGTCTGGGGCTCTTTGGATTTCTTGGGGTCTTCTGGGCTTTGGTTTCCAGAGGCAAGCTGGAACTTACCTGGCCCCATCCCTTCCCTCAAGGAATGTTAGGATCCTAAGTCCTTGGTTCTTTAAGTTTGATACTCAGGAAGTCATCTTCTTCCAAGTCCATAGGTTAGGCCATTGAGTGCATCTACTCTCTTTTCGTTTTGGAGTATGAAAGTTAGCACACTAAACACAGTTGTCTTGAAGGCACCTATGCCTGAAATTCCAACAGTTGCCACCAGGTGAATCCGTGGTGATTTGACTTTGGGTCACCTCAAGAGAGCAAGACAGGCTTGCAATCTTGCTCATTTGTGCGTTTTCAAATTGTTACCAAAAATGCCATTATTTTGAAGTATATTTTTGGATTAGATTTGACTCTATTCAAAACCACATATGTCATCAGGTAAAAGCCCTTTAAACTTTTGTTGTGGTCGTTGTAAAAGAAAAAGGGAGTGAGTGAAGGATATGATTTTCTGAGATTGTCCAAATGGTCCATGGTATTACTTTGTGGTCCGTTTTTCTAAAGGCAGGTTTTGCGGTCTGTATCAGAAACAGCCATTCAGAATGATTTTGGATTCACTTCAGTATAGTAATCTCTGTGGAACTGAGGAGGCAGGTTGGGATGTTTTCATTTACCTGATCCATGTAGCTCTTGGTGTGGTATTATGGAGGCTCTCAAGTGGGGCAGGATAGCAGAATTGGTGGTAAACAGAGATCACATTCTGATCCACACATTATGGGTGTCGAGTTCAGTGGATGACAACTCCCCCTTCAAAGTCTGAATTCAGGCTTTGTGTATAGGGCACTTCTATAGAAAAATGGATTTTACCTCCTTTGATACCAGGGAAGTGAAGACCAACCCTTCCCTGCTTTGCCACCCAGTGTCCCGCCAAAGACTTGAGTTTCCCAGAACCATCCTCTTCAGGGCCCCTCTTGATTCAGGGAGTGTTTCTTTTAAGAGATGTTTCCCTCATTTCTGCTTCTCTCTTCCAAAACTACCCTTGCCCATGCCCACTCCCCTGTGCCTCCCACCAGTTCTTGGGGTATAAACAGTCCTGTCTGATATTTGGGGTAGATGAGCTCTGTGTTGGCTTCATTCTGTATGACCTGGCTTGTAGACAACTGGGGGAGGAGCTAGCCTCCTTTTCATTCCCCTGGAGTTGGGACTCAGACCTGGGCCAAGGAGACTCATTTTCCCACGTGTAGGAAGCTGGTGGGCCCCCCTCCTCTGCACCATTTGGCTCCCTAGGTTCTCTGAGTCACCCCCTGACCCTGACCGTCTGTAGCAAGGGCTCAGACCCGTCGGGCCAACCTCATCCAGGAGGGCTTAATGAGCACCTTGCAGCTAAGAGCTTTGAGATCTTTCAGATGGAAAGGGCTGCCGGTGGTTTGGGGGTTATTACTGTCTGGGTGGTGGCGGCAGCAATTACTTGAGATGATCAGGACATCCAGTTCCCTTGTCCCTCAAGGGAGTCCCAGGCTCTCGGAGGAATGGCAAACTGCCTTGCTTTATCTGCCTTGGATTCTGATGGGTATCAGCTAGGTTCCTTTTACCACTTGCCATCTTCCCTCTGGAGCTGGACAGGTAACACTGTACGAGCTCAGTAAACTCTGAAATGCTCATTTTCCAGGAGGTGAAGCAGTTCTGAGGAGTGTAGAGTGACGGAATCCAGACGACTCCTTTCCAGCTTCTGTGTCTCAAGAGGGCCTGGATGTGGAGGAGCATTCAGACTATAGGGATGGAGGATAACCAGCTCTCTGACCTTGTCTCTAGGACTGAAAGGGGAGGGGAGTGATTGGTGCAAGGAAGCTGAGATAACCAACTCTGTGGGTAGGCAGAAGGAGAAAAGGAAATGGGTTTTGACTACAGCTGCCCAGGAGTGATGTTAGGTTTATAGGAGAGAGAGGAAAGATGTCACACAAGGAAAGTAGCAGAGGCACCTTCTCTGATGGGTTTTATTGTTTTTTCAAAAAATATTTAATTTATTTATTTGGCTGCATCTGGTCTTACTTGCAGCACACGGGCTCTTCACTGCAGCGCATGGGCTTCTCTCTAGTTGTGGTGCGTGGGCTCAGTAGTTGCGGCGTGCAGGCTCTAGAGCGCACGGGCTTAGCTGCCCCGTGGCATGTGGGATCTTAGTTCCCTGACCAGGGATCGAACCCATGTCGCCAGCATTGGAAGGTGGATTCTTAACCACTGGACACTAGGGAAGTCCCTCTGACGGATTTTAAATGAAGAGAATTTTCATCTCTGACTTGGGTGGTTGAGGTGGAGGAACATTCCAGAGATGGAAGGATACTGGGGGGATAAGCTTAAGGAATATTTGCTCCTAAGTGAATAAAGCCACAGGCCATAGCCATGTTCTACTTTTCTGCCTGGGAGAGGTGGGGTTGATGTTCCGGGCTTTAGCTGTTAATAAGAGTGGTTGATGGCGGGGTGTTTTTCGGGGTAACACAAATGGAGTTGCTGCTCAGTTGCATCTACCTGGATGGGGTGGGTAGGTGGGGGGAGTACCACTGGCAAAGGGAACCAGCCCTTATTTCCCATCTCGCCCTTGGCTTCTGCACCTTTACTGTGGGACAAACACCATTCCTTTACCATTTCCACGAACCCAGTCTTCCTTGGGAAGGAAGAAGAGTCACAGATTTTCCTTGAAAAGTCATTTTGTCCCATCCACCCAGGAAGTTATTTTTACCTCTTGAGATATTTTCAGACTCAGGCAGGTGGATGGTTTTTTGTGTTTAAAACCTGAAATGAAGATTTCACACACTCTAACATCTTAAAAGTCTTACCCTAACCGTAGATTGTCCTCTTTCCCTTGCTTTTAAAGCTGCAAATTGTGAACAGTGCCATCTTCTTCACTCACGTCTACACTGGATCAGTTATTACCCTCCTAGTGAGAGGCCCCTGGGCTTTGGCCTATACCTCTGCATTGTTTGCTGCCAAAAGTGACTTTTGTTTGAATAATATATTTTACCCACTCTGAATCAAGTGATATTCATTACAGTTATTAGGGGTTCTAGAAAAGTGTTTTTAAAACGTCTCATGGCTTTGAAAAAAGGACATCACTAAGAAAGTTGTGATTAATATGGAGAAGAGAAAAGTCAGGACTAGAGGGGGAGGATAGAGGAAGTAGGAAGAAGAGAAGATGCTGACCAGTGATTTAAAGTATTGAAAACTCAAGAAAAAGAGAATACCAGCCTTTCTGGAGGCCAGAGCAGAAACAACTGGGACTTTCAACATGAAAGATTAGGATTAGATTAAAGAAAGCACTACCGTACTGGGAAATTGAATACTTCTGAGAAAGACTGTGGAACCTACTGTTCTTAGAAATCCCAAGCAAAGAAACACCGGAAGTGGGAAGGGGGAGCTAGTGCAGAAAGAGAGAATGACTGAAAGAATCCCTTGCCACCCCTCCTGAGCTGTCTTCTGCCCTCCCTTATCAGTCAGGACTGTCCAATCCCGCTGTATGAAACAGATTTGATGACTCAACAATGGCCAATTAGGCGTTAACACATCTATCTCTGGGGCTATCTAGCCATCTTTATGGAGAACAGGATCTTAAATCTCTGCTCATCGGGACAGCCAGAGGCTTTGCCTAAATGGTGGAAAGAGCCGTAGACATTTTTCATAATTATAATGACTTTTTACAGGGAGAGCCATAACTCCTGCTCCATAACTCCAGTCTGAGAGAAGAGCCCATCACAGACTTTGTGATGCGGGGAATGGAGCCATCTGATGGCTGTCTTCCTTGGGAGGTCTATTCTTTCTTACGATGAACAACTTTGGGGAGCAAAATTCAAAAAGGAGGATAAGATGCTTTCTATTCTGGGCACCCTTCTAAAGAGATGAGACAGACTGCAATCTCCAGAGGTAGACAGTGAGTGACAAAATGTCAGGAAATGAATGAGTAGTACGTAGCCCGGCCAAGCTCCAAATAGCTGTGTGCGGAGAAGGGCATTTTGGGGGTCATTAACAATGGAAGGCTTCCTGGAGGAGGCAAACATGGAGCTGAAAAGGAGGAGATCATTCTTCGAACAAATGGCCCTTGTGTAGAGGTGGGTAAGTAGGAGATGTCAAACAACTTCAGAGCATAGATTCCATTATGCATCATCAAGAGTCTGGACATCTCAGTTTTCCAGTTGATTAATTAGCTCATATCCCCATCAATCTCTCCTAGAGCTCCCCTACAGCTTTTTTTTTTTTAACATCTTTATTGGAGTATAATTGCTTTACAATGGTGTGTTAGTTTCTGCTGTACAGCAAAGTGAATCAGCTATACATATACATATATCCCCATATCTCCTTCCTCTTGCATCTCCCTCCCACCCTCCCTATCCCACCCATCTAGGTGGTCACAAAGCACCGAGCTGATCTCCCTGTGCTATGTGGCTGCTTCTCACTAGCTTTTATAAGAATTCATGATACCCTTCGAAACAGGCCTATTTTTCTATTTCACCACCACTCTCCTTGGCCTGCCTTGTTTATGACTTTTGGGTCTATTTCCTCTTCCTCTGTAAGGTATAGGTAAGAATACTGAGCATTCATATTTTACTTCTGACCTTGATTTCCCTCAAACTATTAGATAGTCTTTTTCTCATCCTTCCAGCACTCTGTACTTTCCTCACTACACCTGAGAAGCTCTCCTGGGCCAATAAGAGGACAGCTTGTCAAAATATGAATGATTAGCCATCTCTGCCCATTTCCCAAGCCAAGTACCCCCAGAACCTTACTCTGTCTGATGTCTTTCTTTGGCTAAATGTATAACATTGATGGTCTTCAGCTTTCTTATATTCATCCTCATTAATGTGTTTTAGTCTGTGCATCCCTGACAACAGGGCCTGTGTTTGCATTTTTTGCTCCATTCCACACCCCTCATAGTGCAATTTAGAGACTGAATTAATAATACTCCAAGGTACTAGAGGTGAACAGTCACCTAGATAATTTGAACTGTATAGACATCTTTTGTTTTTATGAAGCGTGTTTAGATAATTAAAATATCCATATGATTGCCTCGACAAGCCTCGCCTTTGGTCAAGTAAACACAATGAGATGGGTGTATCTTTTGCCATAGAGGCTGATCTCTAATATACTCCTAAAGGATTCTTTCTTTGGTCATAACACAGAAAAGATAAACTACTGTGTTTCTTTGATTCATCAACAAATTGTCTTACTTGTGATAGCTGATACTCTGGACAAGGGTACAAAATGAATAAGACAAGGTGTATACCTTTTAGGTGCTTTCACGTTGGTGGGAAGATAGACAAGTAAACCAGCATTTACAATAAAGTGTGATCAGAGCTGTGATGGAGTTGTGCACAGGATACCAGGTGAGGGCTAGACGTCTAACTCAGAGGCAAGGAGGTGTCATTTACTGGCCCCGTTGGCAGAAGGGGGTGAGTGGTTGTGGTGGCAGAAGACTAAGCCTAGACACTGGACAGTCTTTCTCAATTAGATAATGATTTTGTCATCTATGCACTCATGCTTGAACAAGGACCAGTTATGTGCTAGTCACTATGCTAGGTCTTATTTAAAGATGAATAAGATTGCGGCTTCCCTGGTGGTGCAGTGGTTAAGAATCCACCTGCCAATGCAGGGGATGCGGGTTTGAGCCCTGGTCCCGGAAGATCCCACATGTTGCGGAGCAACTAAGCCCGTGCGCCACAACTACTGAGCCTGCACTCTAGAGCCCGTGAGCCACAACTACTGAAGCCCGTGTGACACAACTACTGAAGCCCGCGCGCCTAGAGCCCGTGCTCCGCAACGAGAGAAGCCACCGCAGTGAGAAGCCCACGCACCACAACGAAGAGTAGCCCCCAGCTCACCACAACTAGAGAAAGCCCGCGCGCAGCGACGGAGACCCAATGCCGCCAAAAATAAATAAATAAATTTATTTTAAAAATAAATAAATAAATAAAGATGAATAAGGTTAAATTCCTGCCATCAGGAATTGCAGTTTAGAGTGGTGGACAGAAAAAGAAACATTTAAAATACAGTGTGATAAGGCCTGAGGTAGAAGCATGGGAAAGCTGACAATTCCTCAGTGAAAACCAGTGGAAATGTTATGCTGTTTAGAATTCTTAGAAGGGAAAAAAAGGAGGGCAATTTCAATGACTTACCCTCTTACTCCTTTGAAGTCTGTGAATAGGTTGATTCAAGTTCCACTGTGCAGTTTATTTATCATCTGGAATCCCAGCAGTTGAAGGATCCGGAATATATCAAACTTCCCAGGTCTCTGTCTGGGCACCCTTTTTAGTTCAGGAAGCAATTAGTCTGAGAGAGACAGAAGAGAGAGTGTAGGAGCAGAATATATATCCTTTTAAAATAATTTAGTAACAACCCTAGGTAAGTGACCAATAATTTATAGAGTCTATTCTTTTTATAGAGATATTTCCTTGCTGCTCAACCAGCAAGCTTGCCGGGTTTAGAGGATTAATCTTTGACATAGTAAATATGCTCAAGTTGTAATTCAGTAGCAGGGATAAAGGGAACTTAGACTGGTATTGTATAAGGGAAAAATATTAAACGGATTTGTCCAGGAACTGCCATGGTAGTCCTCACTGTCTCTTGTACCTTAGCATCCCGAGTTTCAGAACTGCAAGGGACCCTTTAATCCAGTGTCCTTATTTTGCAGATGAGAAGACTAAGACGTATGGTACGTGAGATGGTAACAGATCCAGGACTGGAACTCATGTCTCTTGAGTCACACTTCAAGACATTTAATACTACTCTTTGCTACTTCGTGTCACATTCAAACTCTAGCTTTACTAGAGAGACTCCCCTATCAACGTCCTTCCACTCGGTTCTTTTCTGTCCCTCCCTATTGTCAACTTTAGCCAAACCCAGCTGCTTCCTGACCTCCTATCCATACTACATGTTTTCTGGCTTCTGAAACATCCCTTAAGCACTTCCATCCCCAGACTGGGATACCTTCACTTTTCTCTCCCCTCTGTTCCCTTCTTCTTCTCCAACCAAGCTTCACACTTCCTCTTCCAGGAAGCCTTCCCGAAGTCACCTCTTCTGTCTTTTTAAAAATTTTTATTTTATTTTATTTTTTGGCCACACCACGCGGCATGTGGGATCTTAGTTCCCTGACCAGGGATCGAACCCACACCCCCTGAATTGGAAGCATGGAGTCTTAACCACTGGACTGCCAGGGATGTCCACCTCTTCTGTCTTTGAATGCTTCTTGGCTCTCCATCTTTTTAGCCCAGTTGTTTGTTTTGCACTTGCTGCTTTGTTGCTTAATAAGCATTCTGAAGTCAGCTTCTAGATATTTAGGTTCTGTCCATTTACTTAGATTAGGAGCTTCCTAATAGCAAAGCCTGGAACATATAGGGGGAATTTTATATTGTTGCCTTACTACCTGGGTTTGGATAGGCTAAGAAAGTTAAAGTCACTTCTGTAATTGGGGAAAGGAAAGAAGAAAAGAAGACTGACTTAGAGATAGGTGGGTATGGTTATCCTGCTTTGAGCCTGGGGCACATTTGAAATGATTTCTTAAGGTTATTTCCAGTCCTGGGATTCTGTAACCGTGTGAACCAACTTGGATGTGCTACAGCCTTAACCTGATGCTGTCACCAATTTGTAGCCTGTGTTAAATGAGACAGCACCCTGTAAGTAGTAGGTGGAAGATTGGCATATCCACTGCATGTTATGAAAAAAAAAATAGCTGGCGAATGGACTTTCCTCTGTGGAATGCATTGTTAGGCGGAGCACCTGGCTGCCCAGCGGATGACCTTGGTTGCTGCCTGGAGGTCTCTACCCAAGGAAAGGGAGACCCTGAGAGCCATTTTGACCCAAGTTCAAATTCCCTAGAACACACAAGCTGATCTCTTGCTCCAAGGCCCAGTCAAAGAGGCTCCAGTGTGTTTATTGACTCTTGTGCGTGTCCCTGCCCTGGAGAACAAACAGCTCAACCTGACTCATTCCGTCCACCAACTGTACTCAGTTCATTGCTGGGTTTTGCCAGGAAAAATCCCTCAGACCCTATGGAAATAAGGGAGCCAATGGTTATGCGTGTCTGGTTATAGATTCCTACTCCTCTTTCCCATAGAACATTAATCTTCCCTGGAGGTGCAGAAGACAAGCAGTAACTTCGAATTCACTTGGCTTGGGCTCTCTCCATTGCTTGAGGCAAATCAGCTTGCTTCACTGATTTATCCACTCAGCAGATATTTACTGAATGCCTGGTATGTGTGTGGCTCTTGCTTCTCGTGATGGGGGCTTGCTGACTTTTGCTCTGGAGGATGCTGATACTTCCATCTTCTAACTAAATGATTTGAAATCCCCCTTTTATAGCATCTAATAATAATAATAATAATGCATTTTTTCTCCTTTTCCACCATTGGAAGAACTTTGTTTCTGAACCCTAACTATCTCCTTAACTCTTTGATGGATTATTCCTATCTCTTGGAATATCCTTCCACTGATGCTGAAAACTCGGCCTCTGTGCACCAGTGCCAAATCGAATCTCGGAGACAGAGTTTTGGGTGAAGTAGAACAGAATGGCTTTCCTGCTTTGCCAGGTGCAGGGGGACACAGCCGGTTCCTGCCCTCAAAAGCTGTGTGTCCCACCAGGAGGATTTGGTAAGGAGTTTTATAGCAGTGGTTCAAGGGCAGGGTTGCTCATAAGGTTAGGGTGTGTGCAGGGCCTGCTCTCCTTTAATCTGGTCTCAGATGGTCTTCTCTGGAATGAAGAATGCTGATGTCTTCCATTTGTTGAGGGTTTTAGTCCTATAAAGAACTTAAAAATACTGTTATGTGTATCTCCTGAGGCAGAACCAGGACCCTGCTCCAAGGCTGCACTATTGTTTCTTGGCTACTCCTCCCTTGTCTCTGCATCCCCTCCCTTCCCTGATTAGCAATTTTTAAAATCTGCCTTTTGGGACTCAGGGAAGGTCATGGAGGCTGGAGTCCGTTCCTTACAAACAAGGAACGGGAGACACGGAAAGGCTTCTGTGCCCAGGAGCTCCACAGGGTCCTGCTTGGTTTTACCACCATGCTTTTCATTGAATCCTGCTTCAGATTTTCCTCCATGGAGGAGGAGGCAGTCTTATGCTTATATTTGTGCTCAATTCTCTCTTTTTTAGAAGGAACTCAACTCAGACCCTCCCCATTGTTGTGTTTAGAGGAGTGCTGTGTTTCCTAAACTGTGTAATCGTCAAAACAGTCCCACGTGATGTTAATAGGAATTTATTTTAAAAGAATTACATGATCAGGTCAGTTTACGAAACACTGGGCAAAATTCTTAAACTGCAGGACTTCTCAGAACCTTTAACATATTGATATTCATTTTGAATTTCTAAGAGGGGACATAATATGCAATATATTAGACCACAGAACCCTTTTTAAAGAACAATGTTTTGTCAATTTGAGGGACGTTAATGTTTCATGAACTTCAGTTTGGGAAATGCTGATATAGTGGAAGGAATATTGGACTAAGCGACAGGAACCTGGCATTGCACCTCTTTCTGGGTGACTCTGGGTAAGTCACTTCCCCTCTCCTTTACTGGGAAAATGAGGAATCTGAATTAAATGATCCCTCAATCCTCTCCCGGCTCTGACATTATATAATTTTTCCCTTATTATTCTGTTTCTTTCTTAATGTTTGTTTCTACCATTAGTCTGTGAATGCCTAAGATCGGTGTTACATCTCTTATTCTGTGTGTCTTCCTGAAACATCTAAGACAGGGTCCATCCGAAGATAAAGGGGGGATAGAATGAAAATACCCTACAAGTGCTGGCCACTGTACAAAGACATCCACAGGTAGGCCCAATCTCCCAAGAATCAAAAACTCAGAATCTAAGATAGATATCCTGACATACCCATAAAGGACACACAAATAATGGAGTAAGACATTAAACCAATAGGTGACTAAAGAGAGCTGGAATAAATGCATCTTAGTCATTAGAGGAAAGGAAAGCTATTTATGGAAAAAAACGTGGTTGTTCCATAAGCAGCTGAATGTCTTAAGGGAAAGCTCTGAGAAGGCTCATTGGAAGAGAGGAGCACTGATATCAAGCGAGGAAAGAGGATATTCTCTGCTGATGGGGTGGTTGCAGAGAGCAGATATCCCTGGTTTATGGGGCAACCTACCTGGCTGAAAATTCAAGGAGAACAGAAGAACGCTGATCTGGGAAGTGTGGTGGGATGGACCTGGTGCTGAGAGTCAATGAGAGAGAAGAAGAGCTTTATCTGGAGCATCTGGAGAAGTAGGTCAACACACATTTCACTGGGGAGGTTGAAATCCCAGGGTGCTTGGACAAGACACGCACATATGTGGATGGCCTTGGAGACAGACAGATTCCCCAGTGGGTGGCCCAAACCTCTTGCTTTCTCTTGAATTGGGTGTCATGAGCTTGAGCCCTAGCTTAAGTGTGTTCCTCTGGGCACTGTCACTCGAGAGAAGAGAAGAGTGATGAGGGAGACGCTTATCTTTATAGCTTTTCTTTTTTTTTTTTTTTTTTTTGCGGTACGCGGACCTCTCACTGTTGTGGCCTCTCCCATTGAGGAGCACAGGCTCCGGACGCGC
>NC_041219.1:86633895-86639095 GCF_002837175.3 Physeter macrocephalus | reverse complement strand
CCCCTGCATCGGCAGGCGGACTCTCAACCACTGCGCCACCAGGGAAGCCCTATAGCTTTTCTTATTTGACTTATATTCTGTTTGTGTGTGTGTGTGTAGTCTGTTTGCACCTATGTGTATGAATGTGTGTTTATATAAGTGTGCACTTGCCCATATTTGTGGAAACATGGCCATATTTTATGTGTAAATATCAGTTTGCAGAGTGTTTATATGCCTATCTATGGCTGTGTCTGTTGTAAAAGGATTTTATAATACAATTTTATAAGTGTGTAAAATGGTGTATACACTACATGTGTATTTAGAGAGTGGTCTGTTTTATATATATGAGGCATATATTCACATATATATTTTATATATGAACATTTATATGTCTGTATCTTAGGCTGTATCTATTTGAGTTACTTATTTTTACATTTCTTTGTCTTTGGGGGTGAGTTTGTTTTAGTAATTCACTAAGTATTTATTGAGAGCCTGCTATGTACAAGGTACATGTCTATGTATATATATGGGGTGTGTCTCCTTTTGTAAGTATGTATGGAAAGTGCACATGAACTTAGGTATATGTCACGAGTTTGAAATGTCTATGTGTATCCTAATTTTCTCATCTACCTAATTTTTAAATCTTGCATTGCAGATTCTTGTAAGCGCCCCCAAATCTTTTTGGAAAAAGCAGGAGATAACTAACTCTATGTAGCATAAGCATTTCACATGGGTATGTCCACATGGAGTGACATTATGCCTTGTTCATCATCCATCTGAGATCTCCTCCTGGGCCTTTGTGCCATCTCACACTGGGCACTTCTTGCTCCTATAAAGCTTGGGAAACTACCTAAAACACTCATCCACCACTATGAATAAGTAGGCTGTTTTCCCTTCCTGGTCTGTCGAACCAGGAAGAAAAGATAGCAGATAGTCAACAACAGGTATCAAGCTCTAGCTATTTGAGAAGATTTTTTTTCTTTTCTTTGTCCTTCTCCTTGACTTCATTTTTTCTATCCTTCAACCAGTTCTCCTAATCCCTTGAAAGAGAGGCACAAGATTTTCTTTTCCTCCCAAGAAACCAGAGCAAAACAGATTTTGCTCCAAGGGAATCTGCTCCCATATTATGGGGTTTGTCAATAATGTTCCTTCATTAAGATAGAATCTCTGTAGAATGAAAGAGGCCTCTGCTCTTCGTGAAAAGAGTTGTTTTCTCTTGGGGGTGGGTGGGTATTAAATAAACCTGTTTTTTAAAGAAGTACCTCTGCAGCAAGGAAATATGTTATTATTGTAAGTGATGCTAATTATACTTATTACTATAATAACCATTTCGTTGTGACAAATGATGTAATCCTTTTTATTTCTGTTGCTGCCAGAGGCGAGTGGTGTGTCTACAGCAAGAGGGGATTGGTGAGGAGGTGCAAGCAATGCAGTGACAGTGAAGCAGCTCAGGCTGCTGAATGGCTTTGCTGCTCAGGGGCTGGGGGATGCAGGCAGAAGATAGCTAGATTGTTTTACTCCCCAACTTCTCTTTGGAACTTCTCATTTTAGGCCCTTTCTTATAAGTATTTAATTATTCAGTCAGATTTTCATTTATTCACTCAACATTCATGTAGTACCTGCTATGTTTCTTACGTTAGAGTCAAACCTAGTGATATAAAGCAAATAAGACAGGATCTTTACTGCTGAGAAGCTCAGAGTCCAGTGGTGCAGACTGGCAGGCAAAGACTGTTCTCAATGCACTAGGATAAGTGAGCTACAGGGAAGCGTATTTAAAGTGCTATGTGTATGGAAGCTCAAAAAGCTGAGGTTTCTGGAGGAATGCTAGGAGTTTGTGGCACAGAGAAGGGGAGTTGGTCATTCCAGGGACAGGGAACTATTAAAAGTATAAATGCATGATGAAGCCTGTTTGTTTTGTAGTATTAATATCAATAATAATAGTGGTTAATATTACTTCATATCAGGCACACACATTTGCATGTTTTGATTCATTTAATCTTTACAACAAGGCTATGAGGTAGGACTGTTGTGAAGATGAAGCGAACCAATAGGTGGCAAGTGCTTAGAATAGTACTTAATATGGAGTCATATTAGCTATTTTTATTCTTGTCTCATTATTGCTATTCCTATTTAACAGATGCAAAAACTGAGGCTTGCGTAGAGTAACTTGCCCAATTTCACATATATAGTGAGCAATAAAGCATGGTTTTGAAACCCAGTTCTGAATAGAGTCCCAGTCTTTGACCACTCTTGTAAACAAGGTGTAGGGTACACACTAGAGAGAGGTGATAATTTGTAATGAAACTGCCAAATAGTTTGGGGCTAAAGTGTGAATAGTCTTATGTACCATTAGGGATTTCCAAACAGAGGAGTAACAAGATCAGATCTGTGTTTTATTTATTTATTTATTTAATTTATTTATTTTTGACTGCGTTGGGTCTTCGTTGCTGTGCACGGGCTTTCTCTAGTTACGGCGAGCGGGGGCTACTCTTCGTTGCGGTGCGCGGGTTTCTCATTGCGGTGGCTTCTCTTTTAGCAGAGCATGGGCTCTAGGTGTGCGGGCTTCAGTAGTTGTCGCGCATGGGCTTAGTTTCTCCACGGCATGTGGGATCTTCCAGACCAGGGCTCGACCCCGTGTCCCCTGCATTGGCAGGTGGATTCTTAACCACTGGGCCACCAGGGAAGCCCCCAGATCTGTGTTTTAGAAAGACAATTCCAGAACCATTTTTGAGAGCAATCCTAGCTGCTGGTCCCTACCAAGAGGCCCAGTTTCTCCAAACAAAACCAAGAAACACAACCAAGTCTCCAAAGATCTCTTTAAGAACATCCCGACTCCTGCTACCACAACTATGAAACTCGCCTTTGCTCCTGCCTGGCAGATATCTGCTTCTGGGGGCACTTACTCTAAGGAGGAAGTCCTTAAGAGTGTTGATCAAGGGCTTCCCTCGTGGTGCAGTGGTTAAGAATCCGCCTGCCAATGCAGGAGACACGGGTTTGAGCCCTGCTCCGGGAAGATCTCACATGCCGCGGAGCAACTAAGCCGGTGCGCCACAACTACTGAGCCTGCACTCTAGAGACTGCGAGTCACAACTACTGAGCCCATGTGCCACAACTACTGAAGCCCGTGCGCCTAGAGTCCGTGCTCCGCAACAAGAGAAGCCACCACAATGAAGAGTAGCCCCTGCTCACTGCAACTAGAGA
Source organism: Physeter macrocephalus (assembly GCF_002837175.3). Classification (NCBI taxonomy): domain Eukaryota; kingdom Metazoa; phylum Chordata; class Mammalia; order Artiodactyla; family Physeteridae; genus Physeter; species Physeter macrocephalus. The sequence continues at coordinate 86,635,915 of NC_041219.1, read as the reverse complement.
AAGCCAGCGTGCAGCAACAAAGACCCAACACAGCCAAAAATAAATAAGTAAATAAAATAAATTTTTTAAAGAGTGTTGATCAAAATCATAGCAATTATAATAACCTAAATGGGAAAAGAACTTGAAAAAGAATAGATACATGTATATGTATAACTGAATCACTTTGCTGTACACCTGAAACTAACACACCATTTTTTAAAAATGGTTTTTTAAATGGTTTTTAAAAAAATATTTATTTATTATTCATTTATTATTATTATTTTTTTAAATTTAGTCTGTGCCAGGTCTTAATTGTGGCACGAGAGACCTTCGTTGCAGCATGTGGACTCTTGGTTGTGGCATGCAGGCTTCTTAGTTGCGGCATGCAGACTTCTTAGTTGTGGCATGTGGGGTCTAGTCCCCCGACCAGGGATCGAACCCAGGCCCCCTGCATTGGGAGCTCGGAGTCTTACCCACTGGACAATCAGGGAAGTCCCTAACACAACATTGTTAATCAACTATACTCCCATATAAAATAAAAATTAAGAAAAAAAACAGCCTTTAAAAGAAAAAAGAAAGAAAGACAATTCCAGAAAACTGGGACAACGTGGACAACTGGCCTCTGAGAAGGCCAGTCCTTACTCTCAGTGTGTTCTGCTCAGCAGTTGATACAGCCAATGAGAGCTGCACTACTGCTTTAGTGGACTGCGGGACATGGAAGAAGAAAGAGTGGGGGAAACTCTCAGGTTAATAAGATCTGGGGAGAGAGCCAAACCAAATTTCCAAGCCCTCATAATTGGGTTGTCTAAATGGGCCGCAGTATATAATATCTATAGGCCTTCACTTCCATCAGTGTTAGTAGAAATTTCGAATTTCCCTAATTTGGGGGCTGGGGCCTTGTCTGTCTTGTTCACCACTATCTCTAGTACCCAGCAGAGGGCCTGGCAATAGTAAATATTGATAAATCCATCATGTGGATGATTTTTCACTCTTCTGGAGCTCTGGGTACCTCAAGCTTGGCCTAATGCTGCCACAATTGAATTTTTTTTAAGTAGAAATTTCGAATTTCCCTAATTTGGGGGCTGGGGCCTTGTCTGTCTTGTTCACCACTATCTCTAGTACCCAGCAGAGGGCCTGGCAATAGTAAATATTGATAAATCCATCATGTGGATGATTTTTCACTCTTCTGAAGCTCTGGGTACCTCAAGCTTGGCCTAATGCTGCCACAATTGAATTTTTTTATTATTAATCAAAAAAGTTATTCCTCCTTTTATCAGTGCCCTCTCTTCACCCCATCACACACACAGACATGTATTCCTCCACCTTCTCCTAACCTGTCCCCGTAAGTTCAGCCAGTTCCACTTAGTGGAGTTTGAGGAGTACATCAAAGAGGATAATAATGATGGCTAACATTGATTGCATGCTTACCAGGTGCGAGGCAGAACCCTAAGCACTTTACATGTGTTGACTAAGGTCTCACAACAACTATGAGGAGATACTGTTATTATCCCAACTTTATAGATGAGGAAACTGAGCTATGAAGAAGTCAAATAACTTGCCCAAGTCGCACAGCTGTTAAGTAGCGTAACCTCATCCAATACACCAGTGCCTTGCAAACCTTAATAAGCATACAGACCACCTGGGGCCTTATTAAAATGCTCATTCTGATTCAGTGAATCTAATGATGGGGTCCAACATTCTGCAACATTCTTTTTTTTTTTTTAATTTATTTATTTTATTTATTTAATTTTGGCTGCGATGGGTCTTCGTTGCTGTGCGCATGCTTTCTCTAGTTGCAGCGAGCGGGGGCTACTCTTCGTTGTGGTGCACAGGCTTCTCATTGTGGTGGTTTCTCATGTTGCAGAGCACGGGCTCTACACACGCGGGCTTCGGTAGTTGTGGCACGTGGGCTTCAGTAGTTGTGGCTCACAGGCTCTAGAGCGCAGGCTCAGTAGTTGTGGTGCACGGGCTTAGTTGCTCCGCGGCATGTGGGATCTTCCTGGACCAGGGCTCGAACCCATGTCCCCTGAATTGGCAGGCG
>NC_041219.1:86623252-86633664 GCF_002837175.3 Physeter macrocephalus | reverse complement strand
ACACGGGTTCGAGCCCTGGACTGGGAAGATCCCACATGCCGCGGAGCAACTAAGCCCACGTGCCACAACTACTGAGCCTGCACTCTAGAGACTGCGAGTCACAACTACTGAGCCCATGTGCCACAACTACTGAAGCCCGTGCGCCTAGAGTCCGTGCTCCGCAACAAGAGAAGCCACCACAATGAAGAGTAGCCCCTGCTCACTGCAACTAGAGAAAGCCAGCGTGCAGCAACAAAGACCCAACACAGCCAAAAATAAATAAGTAAATAAAATAAATTTTTTAAAGAGTGTTGATCAAAATCATAGCAATTATAATAACCTAAATGGGAAAAGAACTTGAAAAAGAATAGATACATGTATATGTATAACTGAATCACTTTGCTGTACACCTGAAACTAACACACCATTTTTAAAAAATGGTTTTTTAAATGGTTTTTAAAAAAATATTTATTTATTATTCATTTATTATTATTATTTTTTTAAATTTAGTCTGTGCCAGGTCTTAATTGTGGCACGAGAGACCTTCGTTGCAGCATGTGGACTCTTGGTTGTGGCATGCAGGCTTCTTAGTTGCGGCATGCAGACTTCTTAGTTGTGGCATGTGGGGTCTAGTCCCCCGACCAGGGATCGAACCCAGGCCCCCTGCATTGGGAGCTCGGAGTCTTACCCACTGGACAATCAGGGAAGTCCCTAACACAACATTGTTAATCAACTATACTCCCATATAAAATAAAAATTAAGAAAAAAAACAGCCTTTAAAAGAAAAAAGAAAGAAAGACAATTCCAGAAAACTGGGACAACGTGGACAACTGGCCTCTGAGAAGGCCAGTCCTTACTCTCAGTGTGTTCTGCTCAGCAGTTGATACAGCCAATGAGAGCTGCACTACTGCTTTAGTGGACTGCGGGACATGGAAGAAGAAAGAGTGGGGGAAACTCTCAGGTTAATAAGATCTGGGGAGAGAGCCAAACCAAATTTCCAAGCCCTCATAATTGGGTTGTCTAAATGGGCCGCAGTATATAATATCTATAGGCCTTCACTTCCATCAGTGTTAGTAGAAATTTCGAATTTCCCTAATTTGGGGGCTGGGGCCTTGTCTGTCTTGTTCACCACTATCTCTAGTACCCAGCAGAGGGCCTGGCAATAGTAAATATTGATAAATCCATCATGTGGATGATTTTTCACTCTTCTGGAGCTCTGGGTACCTCAAGCTTGGCCTAATGCTGCCACAATTGAATTTTTTTTATTATTAATCAAAAAAGTTATTCCTCCTTTTATCAGTGCCCTCTCTTCACCCCATCACACACACAGACATGTATTCCTCCACCTTCTCCTAACCTGTCCCCGTAAGTTCAGCCAGTTCCACTTAGTGGAGTTTGAGGAGTACATCAAAGAGGATAATAATGATGGCTAACATTGATTGCATGCTTACCAGGTGCGAGGCAGAACCCTAAGCACTTTACATGTGTTGACTAAGGTCTCACAACAACTATGAGGAGATACTGTTATTATCCCAACTTTATAGATGAGGAAACTGAGCTATGAAGAAGTCAAATAACTTGCCCAAGTCGCACAGCTGTTAAGTAGCGTAACCTCATCCAATACACCAGTGCCTTGCAAACCTTAATAAGCATACAGACCACCTGGGGCCTTATTAAAATGCTCATTCTGATTCAGTGAATCTAACGATGGGGTCCAACATTCTGCAACATTCTTTTTTTTTTTTTAATTTATTTATTTTATTTATTTAATTTTGGCTGCGATGGGTCTTCGTTGCTGTGCGCATGCTTTCTCTAGTTGCAGCGAGCGGGGGCTACTCTTCGTTGTGGTGCACAGGCTTCTCATTGTGGTGGTTTCTCATGTTGCAGAGCACGGGCTCTACACACGCGGGCTTCGGTAGTTGTGGCACGTGGGCTTCAGTAGTTGTGGCTCACAGGCTCTAGAGCGCAGGCTCAGTAGTTGTGGTGCACGGGCTTAGTTGCTCCGCGGCATGTGGGATCTTCCTGGACCAGGGCTCGAACCCATGTCCCCTGAATTGGCAGGCGGATTCTTAACCACTGCGCCACCAGGGAAGCTCCTGCAACATTCTTTAATAAGCTCCCAAGTGATGCTGATGCTGTTGGTTCATGGACCACAGGGCGAGGAGTAAGGCTCTACACTTTGTTCACTTTATCTCCATGTCAACCATTTTCAGACTCACATTGTCACGAGCTGTCAGAGTTGTTTCCTGAACAGACAGGACATTTGTTTAAAACAGTTCTGTGAACCATACGTGTCAGCTTCATCCTGGAAGAAAAAGGAGAGTTAGCACTTGGCTGATTGTACTGACACGTCTTGGTGATTGATGCTTGTGCCAAGAACTGAGCCTAAGTGACAAGAGGGTGGCTTTAGACTTCCTGGGTGCAGGCCCTGCTTACTGTAGGCTCTGGGCATGTCTACTGACTGATGGCCACTGGTGGAGTCATCTCCATCCCTATTCCATTGTGGCCACTAGTTGAATTAGCCCGCGGGTTTACGGTGAACGTGACCCAGCCTCAAGGCTTCTGCCGTAGTCTGTTGACTATCTGTGTCTCTAGAAGTGCCCAAGACCAGATGTCTGTAATTCTTCCTTGTTAGCCCCTTCCAAATGTAGAATTTAGTAAGAGAAGGCAGGAAGGTATGGGAGAAAAGAGTAGATCAATAAATTTATTAACAAGTATTTATTGAGGCCCTGATATTAAAAAGAGGTGATTTTGCCCTAACCCCCCAGGCCTCAGATTAGCTGCAGGAATAGTGTTGTCAACTCTCATTCAATATCTTTTCCTAATCAAGGCCACCTTCTCCTTTATTTCCCAGCGAGGTGTACTTTTGAGACACACTTCCTAAGACAATTCTGAAAGCAGAGACACATTTTTGGAAGAGTAAAAAAAAATGCTGCATTAAGAAGTCCAAAAGACATATCTAATTTTTCTGTTGACTTGGTGAGAGCCATGTTACAGCTCTCCTGCCTTAGCCCGGATAACTGGGAGTTGACTATAGCCATTTAGGTGGGAAGCTGGACCTCTAAGTTCTCCTATCACTTTAAGATTCTCTGATTTCATTCCAATCAGCCTTGGGGGCCTCTGATGCTCCAGTGAAGCAGTTAAGACCCCCACAGGCAATATTAACTCCAGGTAGGTTTTCTCTTGGAAAAACCTTAGGCCATTCAGCTCTTGGAGAGTTGCAACTCCCAGAGGGGGAAGCAGAGATTGTAGTGTTGAGGGATTTCTCCCATTCCTTCCATTCCTTCCTGTCCCCATGGCTCTCCTTACAGTCCAGAAGAGCACCAGGCATCTGACTGATTGTTCAGCTTTCAGACCCTTCTTCATTTTTCCTATTTAAATAAAAATTTAAAACGAGGTCACTAGTTCTTTAAACAAACATTTTAAAGTGCCTATTATCAATAACACATTGGGCTGGTTGCTATGGACTATAAAAAATGAATGAGAGGGGCTTCCCTGGTGGCACAGTGGTTAAGAATCCGCCTGCCAATGCAGGGGACATGGGTTCGAGCCCTGGTCCGGGAAGATCCCACATGCTGCGGAGCAACTAAGCCTGTGCGCCACAGCTACTGGGGCTGCACTCTAGAGCCCGCGAGCCACAACTACTGAGCCCGCGTGCCACAACTACTGAAGCTCGTGCGCCCAGAGCCCGTGCTTCGCAACAAGAGAAGCCACCGCAATGAGAAGCCCGCGCACCGCAACAAAGAGTGGCTCCCGCTCACGGCAGCTAGAGAAATCACTGGTGCAGAAACGAAGACCCAATGCAGCCATAAATAAATAAATAAATAAATAAATAAATCCCCTCATGCCTTTAAAAAAAAAGTGAATGAGAGATAATCATTATTTTCACAAATAGCCTAGTAGAGTTATAAGTTGTGAACCCGAGTACGTACCATGAGGGAGGTACAGATGAAGTCCAATGGGAGTCCAAAAAACAGAGAGCAAATAAAATGATGTGTACAAGAGGAATTTTTAAAGCTGTGAATACTGCATACATATAAGTTTTTAACTTCCAAAAACAAGAAAAAGAGAATAAGTTTGGAGGCCTGGTCCTAGACCAGGGGTTGGCAGACTGTGACCCTAAACCTGTTTCTGTACAACCCTCAAGCTAAGAATTTTTTTTTTAACCTTTTTAAAGGGTTGTATTTTTTTTAAAAAACACCAAAGAAGAATGTACAACAGAGACCATATGCAGCTTGCAGACCCTGAAATGTCTGCTGTTTGGTCCTTTACAGAAAAAGTCTGCCAACCTCCTGACATAGACCGAATTTTGCCATAACTGTATGACCATGGACAAGCCTATCCTGTAAGTAATTGGGAGTTATTCATTAAGTGAAAAAGATGGCTAGATTTGGTGGCAGTAGGAGGATGAATAGAATGGGGGTAGTAAGTAGAAATTCTAGGAGGCAATTTAAAATCCAAATCTAGCATCTAGAAAACCAGTGAGACGTGTAGATTTGGGAGTCATCAGTGCACATTCAGTGACTGAAAATAGAGCGGATGAAATCACCCAACGAAAAGACCAAGGATGGAAATTTGGGAATATCTACATTAAGGGGAGGATGGAAGGACACGGAAAGAGTGAAGGAGACGGAGAAAAAGTGATCCAAAAGGTAGGAGGAGATAAGAGATCAATAGTATCACAGAAAAAGGAGTTTGTCAACAGTGTTAGTGCCCAAGAGAGGTAAAGTGGGATGGAGAATGAAAAGAAGCCATTGGCTAGGTTACAGGTGACCCTGTGAGGACAGTTTCAGGAGGGTGGTAAAGTGGGGATGGCAAGCAGTGGAGTGCCTTTCAGGATGTTGGTGGTAGAGGGAAGGATGGAGACCAGCTAGGCTGAGGGAGAACAGAGTCAACAGAAGCAGATAACATCCATTTTGTCTACCATGCCACGGGTATACGAGGGTCAAATTAAACGTGTGTGACAGTGCTTTGAAAACTATAATCTACAAATAAAAGGTGTTGAGTTATTATAAATTAATTAACTTCCAGTTCTAAATTCGGTGAAACTATTTTTGTCCTTTCCTCAAAGTTTACAATTTAGAACCAACAATGTTCTATTCCCTATGAAGTATAAACTTTTCATTCTTCAAGACCTTTCTAGCAGCTGTGACCATCAGCTTCCTAGTTTTTGACTTCCCAGTATGGCACTGTCTGTACCATCTAAGCAAACCTATTTCTCCTCCTCCCTGCAAGCCTTATTTCCCTTCATTTGAGAGCTCTTCACCCAGGCCATTTGCTTTGTGTTAGGGATTAAGAGTTGCTTGCTTTAAGGGTTGACAGATTTAGCAAATGAAAATGCAGGATGACAATTAAATTTGAATTTCAGATAAACAACAAACAATTTTTAGTGTGTGTCCCATGAAATATTTGGGCACAGGCATCCTGACTTTTATTTGGCAACCCTACCGCCCCTGTTCTCTTAGTTTATCGGTATGGGTCTCTTCACTTAGAACTCAACTCAAAGCTCATCTCTACTACTTGGCGTGATGATTTAATAAAAAGAACATAGCCTTTTGTAGACAACCACACTTGGATTCAAGCCCTGGCCCTCCACTTACCTGTTGTGTGACCTTGATTAAATCTCTTCATTTCTTTGAATCTATACATTACTTTTCAAGGCTCTTATTAGGATTAAAGGGAACAATGTTTAGTTTGTTTGCTTAGGACTTACATATTTATTTAAACCTCTCCTATCCAAAAGATAATGTCTCTGCTTTGCCTGCCCTCTCTGCTTAGATATTCAACTTGCACTTCCTTCAATTGTATTGCTGTTTAGGTTTTCAGTCTGGGTCAGAGTCCTGGGGAGGGGTTCTTGTCTTTCTCATCAACCAGGGGAGGATCTAGCTGAATCATTCCTTATAGTACCTAAGGCAGGGGTCTACCCACAGGGAGCCTCAGGGTAGGGCTAGATTGATGGGTTCCCATGTGCCTTTTTTCTCTGGACTACTTGGAAGAACCTCAAGGTCAAGTCCCTAGGGAGCTCAAGGTCAAATCCTCAGGGTGCTCAAGAGTAAGTCTTCCAGCCTAGGTCTTCTTGCCACTGCTATGCTAGCTCTGCACAGGTTTTCTGAGGGGGTTAATGATGAAGAAGGATGTGGTAAGTCCTTTGGGGTGAGAGGTGAATAATGGGGGGGGTAGCCAGAGTAATTGTTATTACTAGTGTTCTTCTCTGTGACTCAGATTAATTGTAAATACTGAGATTCGGAAGAGAGAATTATAGTGATGGGAAACAGGTAGAAAGGTAAAGACCTTCAGTGGATATTCTTTTTAACCCCCAGTTCCCAGTCAGAGGATGTAACTTCCTTTGCTCAATTGGGCTCCTCTGTCTGCCCTCAGTAGCCCTACAGGGTAGGTGGGAGGTAGAATCTTATGCCCCAGCTTCCTCTCACCTGAAGCTTACTCTCGGTGAGCCCTACTGTAATACCTATCTGCTTCCTCTCGCCCTAGCTGCTGGAGATATGGATAAGCAGCCAGGTTATCTAGATCTCCCAGCTCTGAGTTTTATCTCCAGCCCAGGGGGAGGGGGGGAACCCTACACCTGACCAAACTCAGTAATAGAAAGTGGTTCCCCCTCCCCCGCTTCTCTTCTCTGATCCCCTGGAGCTTATTTCACTGGAAGGGAACGCAGGTTGATGTATTTTTAAATGGCTTTGATTTTATCACCTTGCTTAATGATTTGGCACGTTATTTATTAGACGGGGAGCTTCCCAGAGGGGCCTGGTCCATTAACGTATAAATAATGTGGCAAATAGTTCAATAGAGCCGTAAAAAAAGTGATTTAGAAATAAATTGACCTCTGTTTGTTACATGTAAACGAAGGCCCAGGGTCATAATGTATTTCGTGTCCTGAAGCTGGGATGGTGGGGTTGAGGTGGGAAGGGATGAATAGGAGGCTAGTGCAGACACTGGGGAGATTTTTTTGGTCACAGCTCTTTTTTTCTCTGCCACGGTTGAGGGTGTGGCAGATGTCATGTGGGCTGCATCTGGTATGTGTGTAGCGGGGTGAGTAGATACCTATGGTCTGGGGCAACAATACAATTGGTAAGGATGGGGGAGGGGTGATTTGAAGTGGAGGTTTCTTTCTGGACACAAATCCCTGTTTGTGATTTCGTCATTATTGAGAAGTTGACATTTAACCCACATAGGTGGAAAGAGAAGTTGACATTTAACCCACATGGTGATTTGAAGTGGAGGTTTCTTTCTGGACACAAATCCCTGTTTGTGATTTCGTCATTATTGAGAAGTTGACATTTAACCCACATAGGTGGAAAGAGAAGTTGACATTTAACCCACATAGGTGGAAAGAGAAGTTGATAGTTTGGGAAGCAGGAGTTGTCTTGGTGCATTCAGGTGAGTGAGGTGAGCGCCTTGGATGGGGATGATATCTGGTTCTTCTCTCCCTAGTATGGTGTGTAGCACATAGTAGGCAGTCAACTAACTGTTTATTAACACAAATCCACATATCTACCATGATTAAAGGGGGGAAAGAATGGTACAGATAATTTCTGAACTAGTGGTGGATAAATAATGGGTATAATAGTTAACATTCACTGAGAGCTTAGTATTCACTAGACATTTTATTAATCACTTTACATATGTAACCTAATTAAATCTTTTTTATGTTTAAATTGTAAAATATGACACATATTCATTAAAGCGTATAAAGGATATACGTGCATTTTAATGAATAATGTGGCACCTAGAAACACCCATGTAACCGCCACTCCTAAAAAGAAACAGCTTTGCCAGCACCCCAGAAGCTCCCTGGGCGTCCCTTTCTGATCACAATTGCTTCCCTTTCCCAAAGGTAACTATCCTGTATTTTGTAATAATTTTCTGGCCTTTCATAATAGTTTTAGTATCAATGTATGTGTCCTTAAACAATATAGTTTTGCCTTTTTTTTTTTTTAAGATTTTTTGATGTGGACCATTTTTAAAGTCTTCATTGAATTTGTTACAATATTGCTTCTGTTTTGAGTTTTGGTTTTTTGGCCCGGAGGCATGTGGGATCTTAGCTACCCAACCAGGGATCAAACCCACACCCCATACATTGGAAGGCAAAGTCTTAACCACTGGACCGCCAAGGAAGTCCCAGTTTTGCCCTTTTCTGAATTTTATGTTGATACACTCAAATTGTGAGTATTCTTTTGTCTTACATTTTTTACTCAGCATTTTATTTGTGAGATTCATTCATATTACTGCTTGTAGCTGTAGTTTACTAATTGTCATTGCTATACATATTGCACTGTGTGTGAATATACAGTATTTTATCCATTCTACTGTTGGTGGACATCACATCCTTTCTAGTTTTTTTAAAAAATTTATTATTAATTAATTAATTTTGGCTGCACTGGGTCTTAGTTGCGGCACGTGGGATCTTTTAGTTGCGGCATGCGGGATCTTTAGTTGTGGCATGTGGGATCTAGCTCCCGACCAGGGATCAAACCCAGCCCCCCTGCATTGGGAGCGTGGAGTCTTACCCACTGGACCACCAGGGAAGTTCCTCCAGTTTTTATCAGTTGAAAACAATGTTGCTTTGAACATACTTAAACATTTATCCTAGTGTGATTGTGCCCGCATTTTGTAGGGTCTATACCTGGCAGTGGAATTTCTGGGTTATAGGGTACGTGAACATTCAAGTTTGCTCAGTAATACCAAATTGTTTCCCAAAGTATCTGTACCAATTTTCACTCTAGAGTATCTGAGAGTTCCTGTTGTTCTACCATCCTTGCCAGCTCTCGGTAGTCTCAGAATTTTCCAGTTTAATCCTTACAATATCATATGAAGTTGGAATTTTTATTATTGCCATTTTACAGACGATTAAACTGAGGCTTAGTGTGTTTAAGCAACTTGCTCAGAGTTGTATAACTGGCAAATGGCAGACCAGTATTTGAACTTAAGCCTGACCCCATACCCGAGCTTGAAATCTCAATATTTGCACTCTATCTTGATAATGAATACTTTGAGATTTTGGATAAATTCTATAACAAAGCTCTTCTGCACATTTAACTTTTTAAACCAATTAAAATTTTTTGTTATATATAACAATATATAAAATGGACCATCCTTTATGCTTGCTACCAACTTGTACAGTGGAAAAGGTGGCTGGTTTCATATGTGGGGTGGGGGAAGACATTAAGCTTAAATATTAAAGATCTGTTAGAGAGCAGCTAACATGGAGTTGGCTGTAGGATGTCTAGAAGAAGCTTCCAGAAATGATCCAGACCACACCCGTCTATAGGCTAGTGAAAGATCTGAAAACAACTCCAGGGCAAAGGACTCCGCCCAGGAGCCCGAAAGTCCTTTCTTTCATGCTACTTTAATTTCTGCTACTGTTTTAACTCATCCCCTCTAGTTCATCCTTCCAAAGACAACTCTTAATATATGATCAAAGGCCCCCTTTCTGGTTTCAGGGTATCTTGCTGGCTGGGCAGAGTTTCCAACAGAGTCAGGGCTTTAGAATGTCTTTCATCCCAAGAGCTCAAAGCCTCCCACGGACATTAGCCCATTAATCACCAAGCTGCTCTGTGAAGTTGAGAACTAGTCAGTGGGAGCCTCCCCCGCTTCCCAGATAGAGAAACTGAGTCCACGACTTGTCCAGAACTGCCCAGGGAGTCAGGGTGGAGCCAGGAAGGGAACCTAAGGGTCCAGGGAGACCATCTCCTCGACTGCCAGTGATTCAGGGCTCCAGTTTTTTGCACATTCAGCACAAAAAAGAACTCACTAGAGAATGGTGAAAGATGAGGCTAGTATTTCAGAATATTGGACTCCTTTTTGAATTGCTGACAAAGACAGCCTTGCCCAAGGAGATGTGCATACTTCAATACTGGGGCCGGAGTCATTCTTTTTTTTTTTTTAACTGGAGTATAGTTGATTTACGATATTATATTAGTTTCAGGTGTACAGCATAATGATTCAATATTTTCATAGATTATACTCCATTTAAGTTATTACCAATCCTAAATATGCTACCAGAAAACTACTAGAGCTAATCAATGAATTTGGTAAAGTAGCAGTATACAAAATTAATGCACAGAAATCTCTTGCATTCCTATACACTAATGATGAAAAATCTGAAAGAGAAATTAAGGAAACACTCCCATTTACCATTGCAACAAAAAGAATAAAATACCTAGGAATAAACCTACCTAAGGAGACAAAATACCTGTATGCAGAAAACTATAAGACACTGATGAAAGAAATTAAAGATGATACAAACAGATGGAGAGATATACCACATTCTTGGATTGGAAGAATCAACATTGTGAAAATGAATATACTACCCAAGCAATCTACAGATTCAATGCAATCCCTATCAAATCACCAATGGCATTTTTCACAGAACTAGAACAAAAAAATTTCACAATTTGTATGGAAGCACAAAAGACCCC
>NC_041219.1:86606175-86621974 GCF_002837175.3 Physeter macrocephalus | reverse complement strand
ATAGCTAGTGGGAAGCAGCCGCATAGCACAGGGAGATCAGCTCGGTGCTCTGTGACCACCTAGAGGGGTGGGATAGGGAGGGTGGGAGGGAGGGAGATGCAAGAGGGATGAGATATGGGGATATATGTATATGTATAGCTGATTCACTTTCTTATAAAGCAGAAACTAACACACCATTGTAAAGCAATTATACTTCAATAAAGATGTTAAAAAAAAACAACCCCAAAATAAAGTTATTACCAAATAATGGCTATATTTCCCTGTGCTGTAAAATATATCCTTGTTACTTATCTGTTTTATACATAATTTGTACATCTTAATTCCATACCCCTATCTTGCCCCTCCCCACTTCCCTCTTCCCACTGGTAACCACTAGTTTATTTTCTGTATCTGTGAGTCTGTTTCTGTTTTGTTATATACATTTGTTTGTTTTATTTTTTATATTCCACATGTAACTGATATCACACAGTATTTTTCTTTCTCTGTCTGACTTATTATACTAAACATAATACTCTCTAGGTCCATCCATGTTGTGGCAAATGGCAAAATTTCATTCTTTTTTATGGCTGAGTAATATTCCATTGTATATATGTGCCACATCTTCTTTATCCATTCATCTGTTAATGGATACTTGGGTTGCTTCCAAATCTTGGCTATTGTAAATAATGTTGCTGTGAACGTTAGGGTGTGTGTATCTTTTCGAATTAGAGCTTTTCTGTTCTTCAGATATATACCCAGGAGTGGAATTTCTGGATCACATGGTGGTTCTATTTTCAGTTTTTTGAGGAACCTCCATACTGTTTTCCACAATGGTTGCACCAATTTGCATTTCTACCAACAGTATACAGGGTTCCCTTTTCTCCACATCCTTGCCAACATATGTTATTTGTAGACTTTTTTTTTTTTTTGCTGTACACGGGCCTCTCACTGTTGTGGCCTCTTCCATTACGGAGCACAGGCTCCAGACGTGCAGGCTCAGCGGCCATGGCTCACGGGCCTAGCCGCTCCGCTGCATGTGGGATCTTCCCAGACTGGGGCACGAACCCGTGTCCCCTGCATCGGCAGGCAGACTCTCAACCACTGCGCCACCAGGGAAGCCCTGTAGACTTTTTGATGATAGCCATTCCAGCAGGTGTGAGGTGACATCTCATTGTGGTTTTAATTTGCATTTCTCTAATGATTAGTGATGTTGAGCATCTTTTCATGTTCCTGTTACCCATCTGTATGACTTCTATGGAAAAATGTCTATTCAGGTCTTCTGCCCATTTTTCAATCAGGTGTTTTTTAAATTTTTGATATTGGGTTGTATTGTATGAGTTGTTTATATATTTTGGATATTAACTCCTTATTGGTCATATTATTTGCAAAAAAATTTTCCCGTTCAGTAGGTTGTCTTTTCATTTTGTTGATGGTTTCCTTTGCTGGGCAAAGCTTTTGAATTTAATTATGCCCCATTTGTTTATTTTTGCTTTTATTTCTTTTGCCGTAGGAGACAGATCCAAAAAATATTGCTATGATTTATGTCAGAGAACATTCTGCATATGTTCTCACCTAGGAGTTTTATGGTTTCCAGTCTTACATTTAGGTCTTTAATCCATTTTGAGTTTATTTTTGTATATGATGTGAGGAAATGTTCTAATCTCATTCTTTTACATGTAGTCATCTAGTTTTCCCAGCATCACCTATTGAAGAGACTGTTTTTTCTCCACTGTCTATTCTTGCTTCCTTTGTTGTAGATTTATTGACCATAAGCGTGTGGGTTTATTTCTGGTCTCTCTATTCTGTTCCATTGATCTATGTGTCTATTTTTGAGCCAGAATCATGCTGTTTTGATTACTGTAGCTTTGTAGTATATTCTGAAGTCAGAGAGCATGATACCTCCAGCTTTGTTCTTTCCCCTCCAGATTGCTTTGGCCTTTTGGGGCCTTTTGTGATTCCATGTAAATTTTAGGATTATTTGTTCTAGTTCTATGAAAAATGTCATGGATGTTTTGATAAGGATTGTATTAAACCTGTAGATTTCTTTGGGTAGTATGATAATTCTTCCAATCCAAGAACATGGGATATCTTTCCATTTCTTTGTATCAGCTTCACTTTTCTTCATCACTGTTTAAAAATTTTCAGAGTATAGGTGTTTCAACTTCTTGGTTAAGTTTATTCCTAGGTATTTTATTCATTTTGATGCAATTTTAAAAGAGATTCTTTTCTTGCTTTCTCTTTCTGATTGTTCATTATTAGTGTATAGAAAAGCAACAGATTTCTGTATATTGACCTTGTATCCTGCAACTTTACCATATTCACTTATTAGTTCTAATAGTTTTTTGGTGGAGACTTTAGGGTTATCTATATACAGTATCATGTCATCTGCAAATAGTGACAGCTTTACTTCTTTAGGGTCATTTATTTTTGCAACTTCAGTTGTGCTTCATACATAGAAGGCCCTTAATAACTGTTTGCTGAGTGAAGGTGTGAACAAATAAATGACAGGATGCCTGAATTTGTTTTACTGCTCTGGGCATCCTCCTCGCTCCCAATTTTTCCTTCTAACATGAACTTCTTTGGGAAGGGGCACAGGCATGAGGAATTGAACTTTTAGTCGAACTTCTCTGGATGAGATGTGCGCCTGAGTGGAGCAGTGAGGAAAGGTGCCTTAGGTTGAAGGCTGGGAATGGAAGAGGGGAGGGGGGGAGGAGTTCCTGAGACTCAGTCTTACTTTGCCCAAGAAGATCTATAAAGGAAACTAAATTTTAAGCTTATTTCAGGTATTCTGTGAGTTCCTGCCCCTCACCTGCCCGAGTATTCCTCTGGGAAATGTACCTTGGCCAGTTATAGCCTTCATCCATTCTGCTGCAAACAGCAGAGCTCTAGGCCACATGACCAGACATGAATGTGAATTTTATTTGCTCCAGGTACCCATCATTTTAGTGACATTATCAATGGGTTACTGTTTAGGGGAAGCAGTGAACATATGTCATTTTAAAATGCTCTAAGTATGCTCAGAGATCACAAAATCAAAGAATCCTTTAGGGCTGGAGGAAATCCTTGAGGTCATGGCTTACACATCCCTCTGTTGCAGTGGAAGTTGCCTAACTCAGTGAACTGGAGGAGAATTATCTTGTTTAGAATGTTTGTTTTTGTGACTCCTTATGTATATCTCTACATATGACTCCATGTATATATGCAAATCGGTTTAACCGTAATATGTAAGAATCTCTCCGTGTGTCAGGATGGGGAGGTCCACATTTGCATAGGCTGCTTTGCTTCCTTTGCTAGCGTCTTTTCCTTTAGACTACGTGTAGCTCTTCTCTGTCTTCAGACCCTCCTTCCCCTCACCCATCACATGATGCTCGTTGGAAGCTCCTAAGGAATCTTGAGGTTGGGGTTGGGTATATTCACCCTCAACTCTTCTCCTGGCCTGTCTTTATTTCAGCCACCCATCTGATCCCATCGCCGTCTCTAGGCGGGCTCCCTGCTGCCTGCATTTATTTCCCTGTTTTATGATGTCATTTAATTAGCTCACACACGGTGGTTTTATGGGACAAACATGGCCTTGTTTGCCTTATAACTGAATTTCACAGCTCTGTGGGGACAGGTCAGGAGATCTCAGCCCTGTGGTGTTTGGAGTTCGGGAATGCTGGATCTTTAGGAACCTAGGAATTTTGGTAATGATCTGAATTGGAGATCCATCTTCCACAAACTAAAAAACTGTCACTTCTCTCTTCTCTAGTTGCCCATCCCACAGCATATGAATAACCCTGTTGCAGAAGTGTGAACGCTGTGCCACCATTAGGGTCTGTCCTGAATCTCTGTTGCTCGTGTAACGGTCATACTACTTTTGATCCATAAATAGAGTGGCCACTTATAGGATAGTTAGAAGCCTCCTAAACGTCCATTCTAGGGGAATGAGATACTGATAGTAGGGTTGACACTAAAATAGGGCTTGTGAGCTTGAGGTCCCCAAGTGAGAAAAATTGAGAGGATCTTATTCCTTTGACAGAGGAACTTGTGGGCCTAGTGGAACAGTTGGGGTGTTGAACCAAACAGGGTTCATCCAGATGCTAACTAGGGAATTGGAGGTTACTGTTTATGCAAGTCTGTAAGAATACAATGTATGTGTGTGTGTGTGTGTGTGGGTGTGTGTGTGTGTGTGTGTGTGTGTTGTTTTGTTAGTTGATTTGGTCATGAAGGTCTGGGAATATATAAAGATAAACTATCCAGAATCACTGTGGAAAGATACATTCCATCTGCATTTCCTACACCTCTAATGAAGGAGACCCTGCCCTCTGCTGCCATGTGTGACAACCTTTTGTACAGGCAGATTTCTTTTTCCTCTTGTCCACAAAGTCACCAGAATACTTACACATGCACACATTAGAAATGTTCATAAGCCATCTCTTGATAAATACACTATTTTTTTCTCAGCTTTAGACAACATGTTTCCTGGCTTGGTGTCGGTGAGGAACCAAGTATGTGTATATGGAATCTGCACGGAGGCAAGAAATAGGTCAGAGGAGCCATGAGAAATCTGCTTCTTTCACTCTCTGCCTGCTCTCTTCACCCCCTCTGCCCTGCAGGGATGAACTTTTCAACCCCAGGCCCCCGCTCCTGCCCTCCATCTGTTCTTCTCTCCCTCCTTAGTCTGGCTCCCGTCTCTCATGTCCCCCTCCCTGGACTCTCCCCCTCCCTACATACAGCTCCTCCTTCTGAAACCCATCAGTCCGCTTTCTCCAAAACCACTGGCAGAAAGATGTGTATGAAAAGTAGCCTGGAAACGGGTAAGCAGTGCTTCTAGGAAAAGGGGAGCCGAAGCAAATGTCAGTCTGGGGTGGGAGGAATATTAGGAGAGAGTAGCAACTGGGGGAAGCACCCCAAATTGTAGCTATAAGTAAGAAGAAGTAACATAATCCTAATCTCAGACACAGAGACTTATTTGAATATACGAATATGTTTTAAATTTAAAATTGGGTGTTCTAAATATCACTCCCCTTCTGGAATAGTCTGGATCTAGTTCTGCTTGGAAGCCAAAGTTTAGACCAAATGATTCCCAGACTCACAGAGGAAGGACTCGATCTTTCTGGGCCCTTTGTTTTGTCAGGCTGTCTTCAGAAAATTTAGCCTAAATCCCTCCTGCTGCTGCTTCCAACACCTTATGAGACTCGTGCTGACTACAATTCATCTTGAATGTCCCCTCCTCCCTGGGAGCTTGTGATAGCACATCTCACCTAAAAAACCATTAGGCTCTGGAAGTGTTGGGACTGGCCCCGGCACGCCTTTGCCCTTCTGTGCTGTCCTATCTCTGGATGACTTCAGAGAAGGTGAGGGTGGTGTTCAATGGATGCTCCAAACTTCCCCTCCTCTTTCCTCTGAATTGCCAATATATTTTCTCTGACAGTTTGCACAGATAGTTAAGATACCGTGTAATTACTGTTGCATTTGAAAGCCAAACATGACTTATATCTGACAAGCTCAGTCACCTTTGGGATGACTTGGGGTGTGTATGTGTATGTTTGTGGGTGTGGGTGTGTGTGCGCGTGTGTATATGTATGTTGGTTATGTTTTTTTGTGGGAGCAGAGTGGGTATTAGACCCTATGCCTTTCTCTCACTCAGTTACCTTCCTTTATTGAATCAAGAAACTGGAGTGTGCAGAGCAGGAGAGGGAGGCTCCCAGTGTGATGGGAACGATGTGATACCCAGGATAATGACAAACATGCAGACATAATGAGATACGGGCAGAGGTCTAGGTAGTGATGGAGGATGGAGAGACACCACTAGATGCAAAATGGGTGACTTATGCACAGAGGACTTCCTTCAGGAGAGGTTGTAGGAGAGTGTTTGGAAGAGGTGGATTAGGACCAGAGAGAAGGAAAGGACGATATCTTTTTTTTTTTTAGCATCTTTATTGGAGTATAATTGCTTTACAATGGTGTGTTCGTTTCTGCTGTATAACAAAGTGAATCAGCTATACATATACATATATCCCCACCTCTAGGTGGTCACAAAGCACCGAGCTGATCTCCCTGTGCTATGCGGCTGCTTCCCACTAGCTATTGATTTTACATTTGGTAGTGTATATATGTCCATGCCACTCTTTCACTTCGTCCCAGCTTACCCTTCCCCCTCCCCATATCCTCAAGTCCATTCTCTACGTCTGCGTCTTTATTCCTGAAGGATGGTATCTTTGATGAGAGAAAATAATGACCTTTAAGGTAGAAGGGGAGACATTTGCAGGGAAGGAAGCAGTTTTGCCTAGCTGAAAGGCAGTGTCTGAGTGAAGAAGCATAGTGGGGGGGCGGGGGAGAGGGCTGTTCCAATGGGCAGGGGGGATCGAAGGGCTGGTGGCGTTTCATCAAACCGCTGCTGGGAGGCATTAGGTAGTCCTTTGAAATACTAGGTCCAGGATGGGAAGATTTTTCCCTGCAGTGAGGAATTGGGCTTGGAAAGAATAAGGGGTTAGGGCAATGGGGAGATGAAGGCAGCTACTAGGAGTAGGGGAGAAAGACTGGGGAAGTCACTAGCAGGGCTTCTAAACTTGTAACAGGGGGAAGGGTGACCAGTTCTTTTCCACTTCTCTTCTTATTCCAGTAGGCAAGTTTAAGGGTGGACAAGAGAAAGGATTATATAATTTCCCAAAGCAAAATACACCATTCAGTTCGTGATCTCCATGCCCTAAAATAGGTCTGGCATGTGAGGAGGGCAGCTGCTTGTGTGGCAGGAAGCTGTGCAGGGAGAGGGCTCATCTTCAGCCCTGGCGGTAGAATGGGAATGGGAGTTGTTGGAGTTCTTAAGTTTTGCTCTTGGCGTCTCTGGCTCAGGTTTCTGTCAGTACAGACCTGCATCCTGGCCCCGCCCCAACTGTTGATTATACCCCTTGGGATGCATCATTGCTAGGAAAGCAGATGTGCCAGATGTGACATGTTTGAAAGAAAAAAAACACCCCTTACCTCTGAGCCTTGGGGAGAGCAGATAATCACTCTCTTGCTGCTGCTTGTGGCGAGGGCAGGGCTAAGGTGGGGTTTGTGCCAGCTTCGAACCCTCTCGCCCCTCTGCAGGAGGATCTCCAAGCACGAGAGAAAGAAGGGAAACTGAGGCCCATATCAAATAGAAGAGATTTTGCTTGCACAGTACTGGTGGGCTGCAGCTATTTCATCTTTCTGGGTTGAGTAACTTACGTAAGGAGGTGCTGGTGTGTGTGTGTTGGTGGGGGGGTGTCTAGGAATGAAACCCAATGGCCTCACTTCGGTTTATGTACCAAATTCTCCTGGAGGACCCCCAGGACTTCCTGGGAAGCTTCCTGCTCCATGCCCTGCTACTGCCTACTAGTTGTTCCTACTTTTATTTTTTTCCTGTGCTTGGAAATTGAGCTCAGAACTTGCAATGTGTCTTGTCCTTCGCCTGAGGTGACAAGATGTCTCCTGAGGCTTGCTGACAGATGGGAAGCCCCATCATGCTTTGCTTGTGCCTCGTTGCCAAGATGGCACCTGAGGTACCCAAATGTCAGGGCCCCGGTGCTTCAGCTACTTCCCCAGCCATTTCCCAAAGCTGATGGGACAGAGGAACAATTCCTTTGATAAGACCAGGAGGGGATTAGGAGAAGAAATCCAAGAAATACTCTTGGGTGTACTAGAAAATTCTAAGTCTGAGGTCGATGTAAAGTCAGACAATACTGCACAGTGCCTGGGGAACAGGTATAATGGTTCTACGGTATCTACAATCCTTAGGAATGTAGTTGATTCCCAGAAAACTTTGCTCAGATTCCTAGGACGTGGTTCTTGAGTACATCTTTGTTTAAATGTTGACATTTCCTATTTTCTAAACTGGATTCTAACTCTTCTAATCTGACTTCAAAAAAAGTGGGCCTCTGGGACCTCCCTGGTGGCTCAGTGGTTAAGAATCCACCTGCCAATGCAGGAAACACGGGTTTGAGCCCTGGTCTGGGAAGATCCCACACGCCGCAGAGCAACTAAGCCCGTGCCCCACAACTACTGAGCCCGTGCTCTACAGCCCACGAGCCACAACTACTGAGCCCTCGTGCCACAACTACTGAAGCCCGTGCGCCTACACCCCGTGCTCCACAAGAGAAGCCACCGCAATGAGAAGCCCGTGCACTGCAACGAAGAGTAACCTCTGCTTGCCACAAGTAGAGAAAGCCCGCTCACAGCAACGAAGACCCAAAGCAGCCAAAAATAAATACTTAAAAAAAAAAAAAAGTGGACCTCTGACCAAGACATCTAAACCTAGGCTGACCCTAGGATTTTTTTTTTTTTTTTTTTTTTTGCGGTATGCAGGCCTCTCACTGCTGCGGCCTCTCCCGTTGCGGAGCACAGGCTCTGGACGTGTAGGCTCAGCGGCCATGGCTCACGGGCCCAGCCGCTCCGCGGCATGTGGGATCTTCCCGGACCGGGCCACAAACCCGTGTCCCCTGCATCGGCAGGCGGACTCTCAACCACTGCGCCACCAGGGAAGCCCTGACCCTAGGATTTTAATGCATGTAAGTTAGTAGAGTTCTGTTGTCTCTGCCAGCTAAAAGTCCACTGACTAAACCCAATCTCAGAGTAGCTCTATCCCTACTTCTATCCTTAATCCTGATCCTGAAATTAACCCTAACTCAAATCCCAATTCTATCTCTGCTTCCCCACCCCCACCTTTCACTGCATAGAATGATTTGAGGGGAGGAGGGGCTGGGGAAGAGAGGGCAAGATGAGGAATGCCTCTGGGGAAAAGGAGGAGGAGAAGGAGATCCAGCCAGAGCGACCTGGAGGAGCCAGTGTGGGATCTGGAAGCCTGGGGCATGATCCCGGTACTTGCCAAGCCATGAGTCACGACATCATTCTCCATGGCATTTTGTTGGAGGTGTGGGCTGGCAGCTGGTAAACAGGCTTGCTTCGAATGAGGTGCTTCCCCTCTGCCCCTCTCCCACATTTGGAGGAGAAGGGAGAAGTCTTCCATGCTGAGAGTTCTTCTTCCTTTCCTTTTATTTTTATTTTTTTTTTAATTTATTTATTAAAAATTTTTTTTTTTTATTTTTGGCTGTGTTGGGTCTTCGAGGTGCTTCCCCTCTGCCCCTCTCCCACATTTGGAGGAGAAGGGAGAAGTCTTCCATGCTGAGAGTTCTTCTTCCTTTCCTTTTATTTTTATTTTTTTAAAAATTTATTTATTTAAAATTTTTTTTTTTATTTTTGGCTGTGTTGGGTCTTCGCCGCTGGGCGCGGGCCCTCTCCAGTTGCGGAGAGCGGGGGCTACTCTCCGTTGCGGTGCACGGGCCTCTCATTGCGGTGGCTTCTCTTGTTGCGGAGCACAGGCTCTAGGCACGCGGGCTTCAGTAGCCGCAGCACGCGGGCTCAGTAGTTGTGGCACGCGGGCTCCAGAGCGCAGGCTCAGTAGCTGTGGCGCACGGGCTTAGTCTCTCCGTGGCATGCGGGATCCTCCCGGACCAGGGCTCGAACCCGTGTCCCCTGCATTGGCAGGCGGATTCTCAACCACTGCGCCACCAAGGAAGCCCTTTCTTTCCTTTTAGATTTCATGAGACTCAAGCTAAGCAAGAGGAAAGACTTGGCACTTTGTCACTGGTTGCAAGGAAATCGTGGAGAGATAAATCACTGGAAATGCAGAGCCTTGAAGCTTCCAAATGGGAGAGGTGACCTAGTCCAGTCCCCTGAGCGTCGCCCCCCTCAGGGAGCTGCTCCGCTCTGCCCTGTGCCCTCTCCTGACAGGGCCCACGCGCCACCCCACCTCCCTGCCACTCTTGTCATTGCTAAAATCCAGATAGGCATCCACTGTGGCTGGATAGAGAACTTTATGGGGTAAACCTGTGCTTGTGAATGAAATAACAGCTGGAAACACCTGGAACTTTTCTCCAGACCTGGTACCTCTCCCCAGCTAACTTCAGTCACAATGAGTCAGTTTTCTATCTACAAAATGGGACCGGCCTGGACCCCTACTCTTTTTTTTTTTTTTTTTTTTTTTTGTGGTATCGGGCCTCCCTCTGTTGCGGCCTCTCCCGTTGCGGAGCACAGGCTCCGGACGCGCAGGCTCAGCGGCCATGGCTCACGGGCCCAGCCTCTCCGCGGCATGTGGGATCCTCCCAGACCGGGGCGCGAACCCGGTTCCCCTGCATCGGCAGGCGGACGCGCAACCACTGCGCCACCAGGGAATCCCTTGGACCCCTACTCTTGAGGAAGGGAGAGAAGGAGCCGGACACTAATGATTGCTTTCTGATGTTGAGGGATGATCAGGGTTATTACTGTTTATTCCTTGGGGAAGCCAGACAACCATCAGCCTGACTCTAAACACAGTTCAACACAGTCACTGCCCTTATGGCTCACGGAAGCTCTACTCCTTCCCCCTCTATCCTTAGCCCACATCTGCCAATCCTACTGTAACTACTACAGGTAGGACTGAAGGGAAAGGATGGTGCCTGGTTTTCTGATATATTCCCTCTAGGCCTCACTTGCACGTCCTGGAGCAGAGTTTACACTCCCTCCCATCCCTGATTTAGCTCCTGTCCCAGCATCCTCCACAGAAGGTAGAGGCTAAAAGTCCTCTAAAATCAACTAGGAAGTGACAGTGGCAGGACCTAACATACAGATGTATGAAAGATCCCTAAATCTCCATCCTTTGGGTGACATGCAGTACTCACTTCAGCCCAGCCTACCAGATGCCCAGGTGTTACCCACTTGGAAAAGACCAGTGTTCCAGCTTGCTGAGGATTTCAAAAATGCAGTTTGATTTAGAAAAATGTCAAAATGCGTAAGTCAAAGAGGGTTGGGGTCAGAGTTCCTGCCAGCTCCCTCCTTTTTCTTTCTCATAAAGCTGAAATATTGTAGTAATAATATCGAATATTTAAATGACATTTTACAGTTCCAGCATGCTTTCATTTATAATCATACAATAACCTTGTGTGCTTGGAATTCTTACCCTCATTTGACAGACGAGGAAACTGAGGTCCAGAGCACTTACTGTGATTTCCTCAAGGTTATAGAACTAGTCAGTGACACAGTTGGCACCTGATTAAAGTCTAGTGACGGTTGCAAGGGGGCTGAAGATCTGTGTCCAATAAGGAAAAAAAGAGTGAGGGAGCCCTTTCTGAAGAATTTCCAAGGTGGGGAATACAAAGTTTCTAATGAAGTCACAGAAGTGTCTCTAGCTCAGAGGGTCAGGGTAAGATGGTCTTGGCATGGGCCCCAAAAGAAACGAGGTCTAAAAAACTATCTAACTGCAAGGTCAAGAAAATATTAAGAAAACTGGGAAAGACATGCCATCATCTGCGAGCTTGATAATATTTTGTTCACGAAATTTTGGATGTTCTAAGCAGTCTGATTTAGAAGGAAACTCCAGCAGCTACTATGTCCAGGTCGCCACCTGTAGGCCGTACTGTCAGCATGTGCTTGGATGCCCAGTCAGTCCTTAAAGATATCAGAGCAACAGGAGCCCATAGCAGTATTCCATCCACCTGTCTGTTATTAATTTTATCTTAGGCCCAATATAATCTCTTTTGCTACTGTCCCAACTAGTTTTGTGTTAGTGGGAGTGGGGGTACGGGCTATCTATATCTATATCTATATTTATATCTATATGGGATTTGGAAAGCTGTCTAGAAGCTTCCAGTGTAATATCCATTCACGAGTTTATAAACAGAATTCATGCTTTTCAGGCTTCTCCAGCCTAAATAGCACCTACCTCACTGGCCTTTTCTTCTCACGTCAGCTTTTGAATAATACTGATTGCTCACGTTCTCTCTGAGAGGTCAAGCCTCCAAGAGTATGAAGAGCTATTGTTTCCTTTTGCTCTGATTCAGGCTGTCCTTGCCTTTTTGCTTTATCTGTTGTAAAAGCTTTATCTGTTGTACAAGAACTCCTCTCCTTCAATTCTCTCCCTTGTAACCATCCTAAACACTGTTGCAAGATTTGTCTTCCTAAAACATGGCCCTAATCATGCCACTTTTCCACTCAGAAACTTTGCTGGTTCCCATGGCTACCTTGTTGACTGCTTGCTATGTGTCAGATACTATACTAAGTGCTGTGTGTGCATCATCTAAGTTACTCACCACATCAACCCTGTGTGGTAGGGCCTTTTGTCTTCTCCGTTCAAAGATGAGGAAAGAGGAACTTCCCTGGTGGCGCAGTGGTTAGGAATCCGCCTGCCAATGCAGGGGACACGAGTTCAAGCTCTGGTCTGGGAAGATCCCACGTGCTGCGGAGCAACTAAGCCAGTGTGCCACAACTACTGAGCCTGTGCTCTAGAGCTCGCGAGCCACAACTACTGAGCCTGCGTGCCACAACTACTGAAGCCCGCGTGCCT
This sequence comes from Physeter macrocephalus, assembly GCF_002837175.3. Lineage (NCBI taxonomy): Eukaryota > Metazoa > Chordata > Mammalia > Artiodactyla > Physeteridae > Physeter > Physeter macrocephalus. Next base: position 86,609,676 of record NC_041219.1, on the reverse strand, counting down.
AGAGCCCGTGCTCCAAAAAAAAGAGAAGCCACCGCAATGAGAAGCCCGCGCACCACAACAAAGAGGAGCCCGCGCTCATTGCAACCAGAGAAAGCCCGTGCGCAGCAACGAAGACCCAATGCAGCCAAAAATAAATAAATAAATAAATTTATATATTCAAAAAAAGATGAGGAAAGAGAGGTACAGAGTAGTTACAGGACTTGTTCAACGTCTCATGACTGGATAGAGGCAGAGCTGAGCTTTGAACCCAGGCACTTGTGACCTAGAGCCCATTCTCTCCCGATATCTGTATATTTTTTTGGTTTTTTGGTTTTTTTGTGGTACGTGGGCCTCTGACTGTTGTGGCCTCTCCCGTTGCGGAGCACAGGCTCCGGACGCACAGGCTCAGTGGCCATGGCTCACGGGCCCAGCCACTCCATGGCATGTGGGATCTTCCCGGACCGGGGCAAGAACCCGTGTCCCCTGCATCGGCAGGTGGACCCTCAACCACTGCGCCACCAGGGAAGCCCCAATATCTGTATTTTTAAAAAATATTTATTCATTTATTTGGTTGTGCCGGGTCTTAGTTGCAGCTTGTGGGCTCCTTAGTTGCGGCATGCATGTGAGATCTAGTTCCCTGGCCAGGGGTCGAACCCAGGCCTCCTGCATTGGGAGTGCAGAGTCCTAACCACTGCGCCACCAGGGAAGTCCCCAATATCTGTATATTTAAAAATGTCTATATCATGTCTCCTGATGGCAGGACCTGTGATATCTGTCATATCAAGCACCAAGTACAGCACCCTATTTAACAATCTTTAATAAATGCTTGTTGATAATTATGGTGATGCAGAAAAAAGCAGTTCTATGGTGAATATGATCGGGAGGAAGAGAGAGTTTAATTGTGATTCTCCAGTTTGCCTAGGAGAACGTGGACTTCTTGATCCATGTGGACTTTGCTGACTCCATTTTAAGAGCCCCAGTTGCGTGCAGAGCTCTCTGTTCAGTCGAGGAATCCTCTGGGGACAAGATTTGATTTCTGTCCTAGGGAAGCTCCCAGGCTAATGGAGGTGGCTGCAGGCAGATCTAAGACACAGGCATTTTTACTGAATTTGTAGGACTGTTGCAGGTTCAGCCATCACCCAAAAAGAGTTTGGAGGCTCTGGTTTGCTGTGATGGTAGAAGGAGATGGTGACTGGGAGACCACAGGTACTCTTGGTGTCTAGCTGTCCTTCAAGAAGTGTAGCCTGGCTGTGGCCCAGGGAATTCTGCTGGGCCGTGTGCATTGCCTCCACCATGTGGTCTCCAGTGAACCACTCAGCAAGGTAAAGGGGGTGCCAGTGATGATTTACCCCAGAACAAGGTAAAGAGGCTGAGGAGACAGGAAGAAGCTCCTCACGGCCATGGGGCAGCAGAACTGAAACTACAACCAAGGTCTCAAATGAACCCACCTGAGTGTCTTGGTCTCACAGGGTACGAGTGGAGAGGTGGCACTGTTTCTATGTCAGAATGACTCCAATCACCCCCCCACCCCACCCCCTGCCCACCACCACCTCCCTGCCTCTCGCCCGGGCCACCCAAACTTTGCTTAAGTGCCATTCCCTGAAGCAAAAGCTGAGATCTCAGTTTTTGGGGAAAGTGAGATGCAGCATCGCCTGACAAATGGGTGGGTCCCCACCCTCGCCCAGTTTGCAAGCCAAGGGTGGCTCCCTTCTAACCCCCTCCCTCTCTTTATGGGCCTGCCGCAATCTTTGATGTCTTCTCCTCCTGAATGGGTGGTGGGGGAGAGAGAAGCCAATCGCAGCCAGAGAGGCCCTGCCCACGGTAGTTCTCAGGTGAGGGGAGAGGCTCCAAGGAGGAGGGCAGGGATTTAGCATAAGGAGCAGTTGGCTGGACAGACTGATGCTGAGCATCCTTCCAGATCTGTATCTTTTTTGGGAAACATCGACATTATATTCAGTCTCTTGCACAGTGTTAGAAAGAACATGGTGATGTGGGCTTTGGAGTGAGCCAGACATGGGTTCAAATCCTAGATCTTCAACATTCTAGCTTTTTGACCTTGGGCAAGTTACTTAACCCTTTGAGTTTCAGTTTCCAAATCTGAACTGAGTAATAGACTATTTATCTCACAGGATGTCATGAGAACAGAGCAAAACGTGCCCATAAAGTGCCCAGCAGAGTGTCTTACAGTGAAACTTCTTCCCCTGATTAAAAGAAAAGTTCTTTGAGAGCCAGGATTTCTCCGGCTTGCTACCCTCTGCCACCACATCCCTCCACCTTCTGCAACACCACAGGCCTCTGCCTCTTCCCTGCTTGGGTCGGGAGGCATTTTGACCCAAGCATCCCCTCCTCTTTGCTCACAAATGCACAGATCTCAGAATCAGTGCCAATCTTCTTTTCTGTCTTCTGCAGGTCCCCATCTCAAAAACCTCTTCCCCTGGAGAATCCTGTCAACAACCTCCTTCTCCATACTTGGCAGTGTTTTCCTCTTCTCTGCCATGTTCCCTCTCTCCTCCATTAAAATGATTTTATTTGCTTTGCTCCTATTCTTATCCATCTATAATTTTTATTTTATAGCTACTCCATAATGGTCTGGGGCCATTCCTACTGAATCACCAACTAGTCTTACTTTAGGATTTAATTTGGTTTTATTAAAATTACCAAAATTCTCCCCAGGCAGGTGTAGACCTGGCCAGGGCAAAGCTCTCTAGGCTGTTGACTGAGAGGCCCCTCCCCACTGGTAGATTTCCAGGCTCCAGTTTTTCGTTCAGCCACGGCAGGTGAATGTTCTGGTGCAGCAGTTTGTGTGTGCGTGTGTGTGTGTGTGTGTGTGTGTGTCTACGTGTAGCTTGAAGCATAGATGTTTCCCTTTTAGCTGTGAGAGCATAGGTTTACACGGCCTAGGGAAAGGGCTGTAATGTATTTTAAGTGGCTAAAGAAGCTGTACAAGTAGCCACTATACCTGCACTTGGGAGTACAGACACATCCCATCGCAGGTCATTTTTGGTGTGAAATCAACAACAGTAATAGGTTTTAGCTGCTTTATATCTTTACTTTTTCGTCAGGGAAATGGGTAGGAAAAGGTTGGGAAAAATAGAATTTACATTTAGATTTTCCAATATATTACTCATTCCCTTGAATAAAGAGATCTCCATTAAATGAAGAAATTTGAGCATTAGGGGTGTTGGACCCAGAAGCAGTAGAAGAGAAAATAGAATTCAAAGAAAATGAAAATAACAAAATTAAAAAGAAACGTCCTGAGTTGGATGTCTCATATTTACCCTGGTGGTTGATCACTGACTGTCCCCCAGGGCCACCAATACATGCAGATCCCATTGAGAAGTAGAACTCAGGCCCCCCTCGTTTCATGGACATCTTTGTTTTGTTCCCCTTTCTTTTTTTAAAAAAATTTATTTATTTATTTGTTTGTTTTTTGGCTGTGTTGGGTCTTCGGTGCTGTGCACAGGCTTTCTCTAGTTGTGGTGAGCGGGGGCTACTCTTCGTTGAGGTGCGCAGGCTTCTCAT
>NC_041219.1:86580473-86606101 GCF_002837175.3 Physeter macrocephalus | reverse complement strand
GGCTTCAGCAGCTGTGGCACGCAGGCTCAGTAGTTGTGGCTCGGGGGCTCTAGAGCGCAGGCTCAGTAGTTGTGGCGCACGGGCTTAGTTGCTCCGTGGCATGTGGGATCTTCCCGGACCAGGGCTCGAACCTGTGTCCCCTGCATTGGCAGGCGAATTCTTAACCACTGTGTCACCAGGGAAGCCCTGTTCCCCTTTCTGAAGAGAGACATGTTCTGTGCATTAGAGCACGTGCCTCCCTCTGCATTTCCCCCATCCCCCTCCATAGTCCTAGGATCCAGGTGGCTATTTCCCCACCTCTGCCTCTATATCCACATCCCAAATACCTCCTAAGGAACCAGGGAAGAACTGTATGGTGGGCAACATGAACAGTGCACTTCTTTCCTGGAGAGTCCAATCAAATTAGGTCAGAGAGCTGCTGGGCAAAGAGTCTCTGTTTTGGTGCCTCAACTTCCGCTCCCCTCCTGCAGCTTTGCTTGGCTGGAATCAATTGACATTGAATCTGTCTGTTGCTTTTAAGAGAACTGGGAATAGAGCTGGGGTGAAAAAGTTAGCTTCCTACTGGGAATAATGCAGGGACTCGAGTTCTCCCTTAAGGATCTAAATTTGAATCTAGAGGGTTGAATGAGAAATGAGGCCATTTGTGGCAGCCTAACACTGGGCATTTGAAAATTGACACTTTCTCACCATCCTTCCTTTCTTTAAAAAGAAAATAATGTAACTTGGAAGAATATGATTAACCTAAAACATTTTATTTTTTAATGAAAGAGGGTTTATTATGCTACCCGTCTCATCTCATCCCAGAGGAAGGAAACCCTGTGTTCAGCAAGTTTGCTAAAGAATAATTATAGGTTCAGATCTTCCCCAGGCCCCAAAATTCAATTAAAATTTTTTTGTTTTAAGTTGCTTGCGGTCACATGGCGTGTATGTGTGGATGAGTGTCTATGTGCACACGCATGCACACACGCGTGCACACATGTCCCAGTTTTCCTTGTAAGTACTTTGGGAATGGGTTCCCAAATGTGAGGTTCCTAAAAGACAAGCATCCCCACGCTCCCAGCCCAATTTCTTTGGCTGTATCTATGTGAGCCTATATTATAACACGATGAGAAGTGCCCTGTGAAAGGAACCTTGCTTTGTTTTTTGTTTGTTGGTTTGTTTTTGGCTAGAATCACCCTGTTTGTCTACTAGTATCCCAGTTCCTGGGATACGTCTCTGGCTTATACTGAATCAGGTCAGTGTGAATAACTGGCTCTCAACCCTCACTGTGGATCAGAATCACCTGTGGGAACTTTTAAACAGTAGTGATGCCTACACCCAGATGTATATATTCAGCTGATGTGGAGTGAGCCCCAGGCACTGATATTTTTTAAAAACTCCTCAGGTGCTAATGTGTCTCCAGGGATAAGAACCACTGGATGGCATGGATGATGTGGGGATTTGGTGATTAGTAAAGACACCCAAACAGGGTCATGGGGCCCAAATTTGACTGCCTACACTGCTCAGCTCACTATGTGGTTAGTTCAAATAGTGTAAGCATAGCGGCAGAGTGGTTACCTGTCACTTGTATCCAGACTCTCAGTTATATTTAAACTGGGTGGAAACAGGAATCCATAGTTCCCCCCACCATCGTCTCTTTCCTCATCACAAGAGAGGGGGCAGTTCTATTATAGGACTGTCCCTGTTTACATAAAAGAAATTATTAGGGAGGGACTTCCCTGGTGGCGCAGTGGTTAAGAATCCGCCTGCCAATGCAGGGGACACGGGTTCGAGCCCTGGTCCGGGAAGATCCCACATGCCGCAGAGCAACTAAGCCCACTAGCCACAATTACTGAAGCCCGCGCGCCTAGAGCCCACGAGCCACAACTACTGAGCCCACGAGCCACAACTGCTGAGCCCGTGTGCCACAACTACTGAAGCCTGCGCACCCAGAGCCCATGCTCCGCGACAAGAGAAGCCACCCCAGTGAGAAGCCTGCACACTGCAATGAGGAGTACCCCCTGCTCGCCGCAACTAGAGAAAGCCCACGCGCAATGACGAAGACCCAATGCAGCCAAAATAAATACCTAAATAAATAAATTTATTTTAAAAAGTATTAGGGAAGATAGTGTATAGATAACGGCCCTAGTATGAGCATTCCAGGAGATGGGGCAGTATTTATGGGTTCATTCAGGCTACGATTGACCTTTCTTCCAGTTTACAGAAGTAGCTAAAAATCCCCGGGCCTTAGGGCACAAGCCCTCCTGGCAGCCAGTAATATGGAAAGAGGGAGGGCAGGGCTTTGTGAGGCCAGACTCTCACCAGATAATAAACCAAAATAGACATGTCTGATAGAAATCTAATAAATAAATTAATAAACTAAATAACATAAATGTGCCTATGAATCCCCATATAGCTCAGCATATAAACATACATAGGTTTCTATATATTAGTGGCATACGTAATGTGTATGTGTGTTTGTAGATTTAAAATAGAGTGGTATATAAATATGTTTATATAACTACACCAGTCTTGTGGAACGTGGGGGTAATTATGCAGATAGCTCAGGCATGTTTTTTCATATTTGACTGAAAATTTCACTGATATCCTGATGATCCCATGTATTTAGATTTATAAATTATGCATATATTTTCTAGTTTGTATACATTTTATATATATATATATATAAGATATTTTTTATATATATATATATATATTTGCTGTTTTTCAGAGGGAAGTTGCTGAATCTGTGTAGATAGCCGAAGTGGGCAATTCAGGCTCAAATAATCTACTTCAGGGCTTAGATAACCTGCATTTACTCATTATGTGAATCCACTTCTAAAATCTTCACTTATTTGGTACTACATATGGCCCCTACAAATTTGAACCAGTTGAATGCACTTCATTTTGCCTTTGAGAATGCAGGTGTGTGGTGAATAATTAGGAGGACCTATTGGGTCCACTTTGAATTATCCACCCTCTTGAAGGGAGGAAGCGTGGAAAACTATCCAAGAAATAGCGAAGAGAAAGAATTTCAATTTGGCTTTGTGATGAAGTCAGAATTTTCTCTCTCACTGTTTGTCCTGCTGTCTCACACACAGGCACGGAGGCACACACATGCAGGAGCACGGGTGCATGCATCCTTATATACGGTCACTCTTTTATCAAACTGACCCTAATTTCTTTCTGGGCTGGACTGACAGCAGGTTGAATGTCCACGGAGGGGATGAAACAAACATAAGCAATCTCCAGAGACAAGAATAGACTAGCATACATGATCCACATACGTGGAGATATGCTTTTGACCCAAAAGGGCTTGACTAAGAAATTGTTTGCAAACCACTACAAAATCCTTATCAGATTTCTGTGACATTTCTGTTATCCTACCCTGTTACATGGAGATGTTTATTGGCTTTTCAGGTGTCTGGGGTCTTCTGTCAGCATTCAGTAGGTGTTCTGTGAGAACTGTACCACATGTAGATGTTTTGTTTTGTTTTGTTTTGTTTTGCGGTACGCGGGCCTCTCACCGCCGTGGCCTCTGCCATTGCGGAGCACAGGCTCCGGACACGCAGGCTCAGCGGCCATGGCTCACGGGCCCAGCCGCTCGGCGGCATGTGGGATCCTCCCGGAGCGGGGCACGAACCCGCATCCCCTGCATCGGCAGGTGGACTCTCAACCACTGCGCCACCAGGGAAGCCCATGTAGATGTATTTTTGATATATTTGTGAAAGGAGGTGAGCTCCACGTCCTTCTACTCCGCCATCTTGATTCCCAGCCTCTCTATGACATTTCTGCTTATCTCCCAGTTTGGCTCTGTATTTGAAACTGGAACAGATATCGGAACTGCGTCCCCCCAAACTGCATCCAAGAGCTGGGGCTCAGAGTCACACAGTGGACAATTGGGGTGGGAGGAAAGCTGTCTGCTACCATCTTCCTGTCCCCTGTGCATAGTCCTGGCTGAGCTGACTACAGAGACTCCCAAGACTCTGCTTTACAGGTCCATTGTGATGATTTTTTTATGAAAAAGAACATAGATGAGTTTTATTAAGATTCCTCTGTCTCTGGGTTGCTTCAGCAACAGCTAAGCTTTAAATATGCGCCTCATTCTCCTACTGCTTCTTTGATCTTGTTGGCAAAACCAAAATGAAGCATATGAGAAGAAAACAACCTGGCCTTGGAAAAAGACCCCACTGTTTAAACCCAAGACTGGCTACTTGTGGATGAAATAAAGTAAAAGGGAGTTTTCTGAGTTGTTCAGTTTATTAATTTATTTCTATTAATTAATTTATTTATTTATTTTTGGCTGTGTTGGGTCTTCATTGCTTTTCTCTAGTTGCGGCGAGCTGGGGCTACTCTCCGTTGCGGTGGGCGGGCTTCTCATTGCGGTGGCTTTTCTTGTTATGGAGCATGGGCTCTAGGGGCCTGGGCTTCAGTAGTCGAGGCACGCCGTCTCAGTAGTTGTGGCTTGCGGGCTCCAGAGCGCAGGCTCAGTAGTTGTGGTACACGGGCTTAGTTGCTCTGCAGCATGTGGGATCTTCCCGGACCAGGGCTTGAACCCATGTCCCTTGCACTGGCAGGTGGATGCTTAACCACTGTGCCACCAGGGAAGTCCCTAAATTGTTCAGTTTTAAACATCCCACTTTATTAAATACATTCAACATGAAACCAACTTTTGTTGTTTTACTTGAATCAAATCTCCACTTTGGTATGAGTCTGTAGGAAGAGGGAATGGAATTGCTCTGTTAGGTTCCTGGATGCTGTTCTATTTCATCCACACTCCCGGTGATGCCATTAATCACAGTGTGAACATACCAGCTTTCCAGATTTAACTTGGGACATATGTGGTCACATACTACATAAGTTTGTGCCAGCAGAATGAAGTGGGCCAAGGAGCACAGGACCAGCTACTCATCTACTCATCCAGCAAAGATTTACTGAGCCCCTTCTATGTGCCAGGCACTGTGTGATGTTCTGGGGTGGCGATAACAAGATCCTGTCTATGAGGTCCTCACGGTACATCTGTGTGGAAGAAATGGACATATTAACCAATAGGTATAATACAATGCGTAAAATGTCGTGAAAGAAATAACACACGGAACTTCCCTGGTGGCTCAGTGGTTAAGAATCCACCTGCCAATGCAGGGGACATGGGTTCGATCCCTGGTCCAGGAAGATCCCACATGCTTCAGGGCAACTAAGGCCCTGCGCCACAGCTGCTGAAGCCCACGCGCCTAGATCCCGTGCTCCACAACAAGAGAAGCCATCGCAGTGAGAAGTCCGCGCACCGCAACGAAGAGTAGCCCCCTCTTGCCGCAACTACAGAAAGCCCGCTTGTAGCAACGAAGACCCAACGCAGCCAAAAAAATAAAAAAAAATACAAAATACAAAAAAAGCACATTTAATTTTTTAAAAAAAGAAATAACACACAAGCACATAAAAGCACAAAGGAGCAATGGAATCTAACCTACTCTTCGGGGTGGGGGTGAACTCTCGAGGAGGAACAGATGATGAGAGCCAGAACTTTTTTATTTATTTTTGTACCTCCTCGTCCTAACTATGATACCATGCTTGTCGAAAGAATTGATCAAGGATGTATTAAGTCTCTGGAAATGCAGCGGCAGCAGCACTGTAATATGAGTCAGGAGGTCTGCGTTCTGGACCAGGCTCCATGACTGCAGTTTGTGACTTGGTCCTGCCGCTGCTTGTCAAGATGGAATTAGGGGAAGATCCTGGGCCAGTGCCAGACCTCCACTTCCCTGGTTAATTAAGTATACCATCCCTTGTCCCCGTATATGTGTAACACATAAGAAATAAAACCAAAGTTTTCTTTCTATAATGCATTCATAAAATAGTCGTCAGCTCTCTCTAACCCTGTCCTTTCCCAGTTTTCTGTGAATCTTTAAAAAAGTATTTTAAAGTTATTTGGGAGAGTATTTATAACTCCAGACTGGTTTTCACAAAAGTTAGGATAGGTTGACTAGCACTGAGGAAGCTGGAACCCGGAGAAAGAGAAGTAATATGAAAGAAGTCATTTGGCTTACTCTGGCCAGTGCTGACCAACAGTTTAAAACCACCCTAGGGAATTCCCTGGTGGTCCCGTGGTTGGGACTCTGTGCTCTCACTGCCGAGGGCCCAGGTTCAAACCCTGGTCGGGGAACTAAGATCCTACAGTGGCGTGGCCAAAAAAAATAAATAAATAAAAATTTAAAAAATAAAAAAAGAAATAAAAGAAATAAAATCACCCTATACTTAGAGCAATGGGACGACGGGCAGGGCCCAGGGACTGTATCGTGTTCTCTGCAAAGAATGCTGTTTGTTTCTCTGCTTTAATCCAGCAGAGAGGAAGACTGGTGGCTGAAGTGTCCTGACCTGATTGGAACAGGAGGCCTCGCATCCCTGCTGATCAACTTGCCTCTTCCTTCCCCTTTCCTTAAGCTGAAGGGAGGAAATAAAACTGAAATGTTCTGTTCTACCCAAACAACTCAGTGTTAAATCTGAAAGGCCTAACCCTTCTCACAGAATTCATTGCTCTTTGCCTCTAGAACACTCAAGTGCTCACTTACCTCAGTTTTCTCTTCTGCAAAATGAGTATGGTAATTCCTGTCCTACTTACTATCCAATGTCCTTCATTTTTATGGTATGTTTTATGATTTGTAACTTGTAGTTGATTAATACCTGTCTTCCTAACTTGACAGAGATATTCAGGAAGAGAAGAACTGTGTTTGTTTTCCTCTCCATTTAATTTCCAGCATCTAGTACCGTGCTACCGGCCAGTCACTCAATAAATACTTTTGAATAAATGAATGAATGGTATTGTCAGGATCAAGTAAGATGAAGTATTTAAAATACTTTCAAAAAATTGCACAGGTGAAATGTGTGTAAAGCATTGTTTTTAGTTAACTAGATTGTAAATTCCTTGAGTTTAGGAACCATATCTTATACTCTTTATTTCCCATTCAACCTAGCAGAGTACTCTCCGCATAGTAGGTGCTCTGTAAATAATTATGCTCATCACTATAGTATTTAAAAGAAAATTATAATAGTTGCAATAAACAATCCAAAAGTGAATTTAAGAAAAACAGTTCCATTTATAATAGCATTAAAGTAATAAAATACTTAGGAATAAATTTAATAAAAAATAAAAAACTTATACTCTGAAAACTACAAAACACTGTTGAAACCTAATTAAATTCAAGGAAACCTAAATAAATGTAGAAACATCCCATGTCCATGGCAGTACTTCCCAAATTGATCTACAGATTCAACACAATACTTATATCAGAATCCCATTTGGCTTCTTTGTAGAAACTGACAAGCTAATCCCAGAATTCATATAGAAACTAAAGGGACCCAAAATAGCCAAAACAATCTTGAACAAGAAGAACGAGGTTGGAAGACTCACATTTACTGATTTTAAACTTACTGCAATGGTACAGTAATCAAGAGAGTATGGTACTGGCATAAAGATAAACATATAGATCAATGGAATAGAATGAGAGTCCACGAATAAACTCTCACATTTACAGTCAATTGATTTTGGACATGAGAGCCTAGAAAATTCAGTGGAGGAAGAGTGCTCTTTTCAAGTGGTGCTGGGACAACTGGACAGCCACATGCAAAAAAATTAAATTGGACCCCTACTTCACACTATATACAAAAATTAATTCAAAATGGATCAAAGACTTAAATGTAAGAGCTAAAAAATATGAAACTCTTAGAAAAAATCATAGGTGTAAATCTTCATGACTTTGGATTAAGTAATGGTTTCTTAGATAAAGGCACCATAAGAAAAATAGATACATGGACTTCATCAAAATTAAAAACTTCTTGCTTCAAGGGACACCATCAAGAAAGTGAAAAGATAATCCACAGAATAGGAGAAAATATTTGCTAATCATATATCTGATAAGAGACTTGTATCTAGAATATATAAAGAACCCTTATAACTCAATAATAAGAAGACAAGTAGCCCATATGGGCAAAGGATCTGAATAGACATTTCTCCAAAGAAGAAATACATGCCAATAAGCACATGAAAATATGTTCAGTACCGTTAGCTATCAAAGAAATGCAAATCAAAACCACTAGGACCACTATAATAATAATAAAAACAAAATAATAATAACTGTTGGTGAAGATTGGAAAAATTTTAACCCTCGTACATTGCTAGTAGGAATATAAAATGATACATCTGCTTAGGAAACAGTCTGGTAGTTTCTCAAAATGTTAAACCTAGAATTACCCCATGACCCAGTAGCTCCACTCCTTAAGTATATACCCAAGAGAAATGAAAACATATGTTCATGTAAAATGTGTATATGAATGTTCATAGCAGTGTTACTCATAAGAGCTGAAAATTGGAAACAACCCAAATGTCCATCGACTGGATAAATAAAATGTGGAATATTCACAAAATGGAATTATTCAGCAATAAAAAAAGGAACGAAGTACTGATACATGCCACTATACGGATGAATCTTGAAAATATTATGCTAACAGAAAGCAGCCAATCACAAAAGACCACATATCACATAATTCCATTTATATGAAGTGTTCAAAGTAGGTAAATCCATGAAGTGAGAGAGTAGATCGGTGATTTCCTAGAGCTAGGAGTGTTGGGGTGGAGCCCATAGATATAGGATTTCCTTTTAAGGTGATGAAAATATCCTGAAATTGATTGCGATGATGGTTGCACAACCCGGTGAATATATTAAAAACATTGAATGGTACACTTTAAATAGGTGAATCATATAGTATGTGAATTATACCTCAATAAAGCTTTTATCGAAAAAAGAAAATTATAAACAGTGCCTGCCCTTAAGGAGCCTACAAGCTAATTGAATTTTCTTTTTTTTTTTTTTTTTTTTTTGATTCTCCATCTTAAAAATCCTGGCTACTCCATTTTGAAAGTTTATTTGTTTATTTATTTTCTATTGGCTACTGTAACTTAGTGCTTTGGAGTTTAGGGTAAAGTTGCAGGAAAGACATTAGAGAAAAAAGGGTAGAGAACAAGGGCAAAAGGGAACCCAAGGAGCTAAGTCTTTGGGAAGAGGCCTGTTCACTCTCCTAGCCAATCTAATAGGTAAGAACTGTGTCTTCAAGATTCCAAACATGAATATCTTCTTTTTTAAAAAATATATATCATCTAACATTTTTAATAACTGACTTAAAAATGATTTTAGAACAGCACCCATAGGAACGTAAACGTGGGCATTATAATTAATCTACAGCTGGGCCAAGAAATGAACAACTGTACAGAGAACTTATTGTGCAAATAAGTACATTCTATTAAGAGGCCAGACAGATAGTAACATGTGGGTTTAACTACAAACACGAATATTTTTGATTGGGAGTTCCAGTTTTGGTGGTGGTGTTTGGAACTGAGTTGTCTCAGCCACCTTCTTTGGGTGCAAATGACACTAAAAATATCTGCCTCCTATCCTTCTCTAGTCTCTCACATCTGTCTGAAGATCTGGATAATTGGTGGGTGTGGCAAGAAAGCCATGGAGAACTTGTATCCATCTGGAGAGTGGCAAGGCGAGAAAGAGCTGGGTAATGACTCAAGGAGATTGGAGTCTAGGAACAAAAGACTCGGAAAACCTCCCTAAGCATATAATGGGAAGGATCTTGGACATCTTGATGACTAAACTGACTCCTACTATGCTGTAGCTTTGATTGTAGTCTTGGTTTCCTTCCTTTTTCCAGAATCCCAATTTCAACGACGTGAATACCTTCACACCCATTTGTTCTAAACAAGAGCCTTTGAACAGAGCCGTCTTGACAGAGAGAAGGGGTTTGGGTAGGTGTGGGAAGTAGAGGGATCTGGCCAGGGAAAAAAAGGAGTTAGTGCTGGTCTTTAGGAAACATTCTGATGAGGAAAATGATACTCAGCTCTTGGATTTAAGAAATAAAGAATCAACAAATAGGAAGACCTTCGTTATTTGGAAAAAACAAAAAAACAAAAAACCTTCTGGTTGAGAAAATGCTGAGCGAGATTTTAAAGGAAGTTCAGAGTGTGGATTGAGGAAGCATTCCCTCCCTTGATGCTGGGCCCCAACCATAGGAATAGCTCCCCTCAGAGCTGGTTAACTGTGGCCCTTCACCTGCATATTCTGAGTGACTGGCTGAAGTCTAGTTAAGCGCAAGGTAGGGGATCTTTTGAAGTAGCTTTGGTTTAGGTCTTGACTGGGGAATTCAGTTCATTTGCCTTTAAGGGAAGCAGAAGAGAGTTGGGAGCCCTTGCTGTGGTGTAGGTTTCCTACACCAGAACAGACGCGTGTTCTGCTCTCTGACCAGCCCTATTCTCTGCTCTTCTTATCCCAACTTGCCTAATTGATACCTTGGCTGATGGTGTCATTACAATGCTTGAATAATAGCCTGACCAGATGATTTCAAAATGGGAGAGGTGATTAATATGTCGGAAATCCAGCTGGGGCGAGCAGGGAAGGGGATGTCCTGAGAAATAAAAAATGGGAGAGGGGTCCTTTTGTGTCCCCCATCGCCCGCTCTTAGTTCTTCGACCTAAGGGAAGAACTTGGGGATAGGGTCTGATTTCCAGCTCCTTTTCGGGTTGCTGATCCCTCTCCATTTCCCTTCCCTACTTCCCCCAACAGCACATTACATGATGATGACCCATATTTTTATCCTTTTTATGAGCATCAAACACACATCATCCTGCAAGCACTTGTGTTTTGTTTCCCTATTGACATGTGAGTGCTTTGATGGTAATTTATTGTCGGGTTGAGCAGCCAGGTCTTAACTGTACCCTAAAATTGCTTACCATTTCGATGCCTCCAAACCATCCCCAAATGTACCTTTTTCCTACATAAGGGTGTGGGACAACCCCCTGTTAACTGTCTTCTGTGGTAGAATATGGAGCTTAGAGAGAACATGAGGGAGGGATTCCCCTGCTGGGTTTCAGGGACGCCTTGGTCCCCAACTTCTAATTGCAGTTGGGCTGTATGAAAGTTTTGCTCCACTCAGCAAAATTTTTCTTCATGGCTTAGGTCAACATGGCTTCACTGGTTGTGCAGAATGGTCAAAGAGCAGTTTCTACTCTGATAGTCAGACTCTTCAGGAAATTTCCATTGTGGCTACTTGCATCTGTGAATTCAGATGGGCTTAGAAGTGAGAATGTTGCACCCTAACCTAGGGAGTCTGGGCTGTGAGAGGCAGTTGACCCAAAGCAATGCCCTCCTTCTGAAGTCATTCTATAATAACCCATAACTCCCACATCTGACCATTCGTTCACCTGGTTTAGGTAAAATTCAGCATCCCCTAAGGGGTGACGAGGGGGAACAGAGGATGAGTAGTGAAGTCCTAAGAATATAAGTTTAGCCCAAGCAGAACTTCGTTCTTAAGTATAATTGAATTTGGGCCCAACGGTCTTCTTTGACCTGGCCTAACTTTGTCCCTCAGTGTAATACAAAGCATCAAACTCTAGGGCACTCAGATTCATTACAGGAGGATGAGTCAATGTCGAGAACAACTAAGAATGTAACACGTGTCTCGTGAAAGTTTAAGGGGAAAATGGAGACTGAAATTCCTACCTCTCTTTCTGAAAAGGCCAGCATAACATCCTATGTTGACTTAGGTACTGTGCTAGAAACTGGTGTCTACCCATGGACTGAGTCCTGGTCGGCTCTTGTTACAGACTGTCCATTCCAGCTGAGTTCATTTGTTCTCTCTCTCCCACACATGACACTCACCACATGTGCTTGCTGGTACTTGCCTCCAATGATTTTTACAGGCCAATTCCTTCCTTCTTCAACCTTAGGTACCGTTTCTCTGTCCTCCCTGTTCAACCCTGTCCCTTTCTTCTTTGCATACCTGGTCCTAAAAGTCTCTTCCACCATAAAGCTGCCTTATTGGCTTTACCTGACTCCTAGGACTCCATTGTTCTACAGTTCCTCAACATTTTATTATTTGTACTTATCTCTCTGTTCTATTGTCTGCCTACGTCCATGAAAGGACTTTCCGTGGCCATCTGAATGAGCCTCCTGACTGAAAGCAAAACTATTACCACCAGCTTCTTATGTGGATAAAAATCTCTCTTCTGTTAAAGGCCTTCCAAAGAGGGAGATTTTACACGCTTCCTTGGCCTCCAATTTTTATGTCCAGTGGAGTTGTATAGATGCAGATGAATTTGATAAAGACAGTAGCTTCCATGGTGGAATCCATGTGAAATGTCATTTTCCATATGATAATGTGCAAATTGTATTTTCTCAAACTTCAGAAATTAAGTCATTTATCTGGAAGTTTCAAAGAAATATGGGGCATCTATCATG
Source organism: Physeter macrocephalus (assembly GCF_002837175.3). Classification (NCBI taxonomy): domain Eukaryota; kingdom Metazoa; phylum Chordata; class Mammalia; order Artiodactyla; family Physeteridae; genus Physeter; species Physeter macrocephalus. The sequence goes on along the minus strand of NC_041219.1, from coordinate 86,593,835 downwards.
ATTACCTGGTTCTCCATTACATACAGAATAAAATCCAAATTCCATTGCTTGATCTTCAGAGCCCGCCATAGTGACGCTACATTTATCTCTATATCCCTTCACATAACCTAGACTACAACCTCATGGTCTACTTTAGGTTCTGGAACTCGTTCTATGCTCTTCTGCTTCCAGACTTTTGTACATACTATTCTTTCTGTCTGGAATGCCATTCCTTTCCTCATCGACCTATCAAGGTCCTATCCTTCATTTAAGCCCAACTTAAAAATCTTCTCCTCCAGGAATACTTCCTAGATCTCTCTAGTGACAATTATTTCTGTCTCTCCTCCAACTAACGTGTCACATTATTTGAGCCTCTGTGGTAGCACTGTTTTGTACTGGAATAATATGTATATATATATATAAACTTAGCATAATGCTTTGGACAGTAGGTGCTCAAGAAGTATCAATTATCTGGAAAACATGGCTTGTTTTTATGTTATTTTGCTCTTACAGTTCTTCTCTAACCATGTCACCATTTTATACGGGCCAAATCGGTCTTCGGGTGTTCTCTACCTCTGTCTATTGTAAGAGCAGATCATCTAAAATAATCTATTGTGGGTAGAACTGACAGGTTTAAGAAGACCCTGAAAGCAGAATCATCCTTGGAAAATTTCTGGACTGGTTTGAGATTAGCTTTCCTGCATGACAAAGGGCATTTGAAGGAATGTCCATGATGAGCCACTTAGGGAGAAACCAGGATCAAGGGAGAGGCACCTGAAGATTAGAAGAAACTGATTTCTGGGAAAGGGATCAGTTTAAGGATTTTGTATGTCAGCAAAAAAGGCAATGTACTTGCTTAGAGGTATTCATTTCACTCTTGGCACCAAGCTTGTTTTTTTATGCTACAATGATGTCGCTGACAGCACTTTTCCTGTCCGGTGCCCGAGGAAGGGCTGACGGCTCTGCTCCCATGTGCTTCTTGGTAGGAGGAGAAGAATGAGATGTTTTTTGACTGCTCCATATGCTTAAGACAATACAAATCTAAGCCTCCCAGGTCTCTTACCAATTCCTCCCATCAACTATTCACTCGCCCATCATCTCAGGTCTCCTGACTTCCAACAAGGCCTCTGCATTCTAAGATAAACTGTTAGATTGTTTCCCTTGTTACCCTCTCTTATTTATGATGGTCCACATGGGTAATTTCTTCAGTCCTAGTCCTCGGTGCTCAATTCTGTAGCTTCTTTCTTGCCAAACTCTGGTTTATTATCTATCTCCTTTTCCTCCTCTAGCAAGTCTTCTCTGACCAACTTCCGGAAATGTCCTTAACCTTTCCTCATCCTCCCCAGCATGGGTGGCTAGATCTCAGCCCAGATCTTTTAGTGATGTTCCTGTTTCTCTGTGTCTTGTTTTCCATCATCCAGGGAACTTCCCCAAAAGGACATTACTTTTCTTTTTAACTCTGTATGCACCCATGTGGCCTCCAGTTTCTCCAGTCAGAGAAGTCATTGACTGGCTTTCTTTTGCTTGGAAAGTCAACCAACGTTAACAGGTGACAATAAAGAGAGATTTAGAAGCTGTTGACTTTCCTGATCCCGTTCTTCCGCCCCCAATCCTTCCTTTCCACTGTTCCTTCCGTCCCCAAGTGCTGGCTGAGCATCTGCTGTGTACTAGGCACTGCTCTAAGTTGCTGTGCTTCTCCCTGTATACAGCTTATACTCAATGCTCTTTCAGAGTGGTAGTTTAGATATTGGTTTGCTATGGGAAATTACTTAATCAAATGATCCCAGACAATGTCGAAAGTATGGAAGTCTCTGATTGAATAGAGTTAGGATTTCTCTTCTGTTAGCCACTCTCCCCATTCTTGGTGTTTCTATTCATCATTGGTCCATCTCTCAGAACTTGATATAAAAAAGTTGTTTTGTGTCTCGTCCTGTGATGAGCAGTTAGTCCATCTCAACCATAATTTTAGCACTTACTGAAGAACTCAAAGGATGGGAGTGGGGATACTAGATACTCCCCTCAAAAATAGAAGCCAAGGGCTTCCCTGGTGGCACAGTGGTTGAGAATCCGCTTGCCGATGCAGGGGACACGGGTTTGTGCCCCGGTCCGGGAAGATCCCACGTGCCGCGGAGCGGCTGGGCCCGTGAGCCACGGCCGCTGAGCCTGCGCGTCCGGAGCCTGTGCTCCGCAACGGGAGAGGCCACAACAGTGAGAGGCCCGCGTACCGCAAAAAAAAAAAAAAAAGAAGCCAGGGTTCTTGCCTTCACAGAACTTAAACTTTAACAAATGAGACAGAAAGCATCATTTCTCCCACTGTCATATGTAAATACACACATGTGCTGGGTTATGCAATTAAATATTGTTGAGAAACTAAATGCTTAGGTGAAATGGAGCAAAGAAGTCATCTCAGTTAGTTGGAGTTAACAAAGAAAGGCTCTTTGCAGTAAAGGGTTTTAAGCAGCTGGGTTTTGATGGGAGACTGTGGGAAGTAGAGGCTGTGAAGACAACATTCTAGGGGATAGGAGATGATATTCGATTATAGGCTTAGATGTGGGAATGAGTAGGGGGGTGGGAGTTGGTGAATGGGTTATCTTGGCTGAAGCACAAGGTCTAAGTAGGAAAAATAAAAAGAAATAGGTTCAATGAGAGATTAGGGGAGAATTGGTGGAGGACCTAGATGGCCAGACTAGGTTGATGTGTCTTCCTAGCTGGAGGCAGGGGAATAAATAAAATAAGTTTAGAAGGACTAAAATTTTCATTCTTCTCCCTAGATTTTGAGAGAAAGGGATTAAGGCTTTTGGAACTCTGAGTACTATCTGACTTAAGGGCTCTGCTAACATGAGGGAAGGAACAAAGACCAATTATAATATAAGCCAAAGGGTCTGTTTTTTTTTTCAAAATATTGCTTAAGTTTCAGCTGTAATTATTTATTCACAGGAACTCTGCACTTCACTTTGCTTGGTTCTATTCTGGAATCATAGAATGATCCTACAGAAATTAACTTAGCCAGTCAAATACTTCTGGCATCCTTCAGTCTACCCATTGTTTCCTGTATAACAAGGTTTCAGGGTAAAGCAAAGAAACTTTCACACATGGTATCTGTCCATTGACCTTTACCTTTCTGGATTCACCCTCCTTGAGGGGAGGAAATATTCACAGAGAAACTGCCTTTGAATTTTGCCAGCTTGTTAGAGGGAGGTCTTTTAAATCTGGGTTATGTTAACTACCACAGGGGAGGAGAGTCCCAGCTCTAGCTTCCAGGCCTTTTATGATATTTTCACCTTGGACTGCTGCTGGAATTTCCTCTGAAGCAGAAGGAAGGGGTGGTCACTTTCCATATAATGCTTAAACATGAATGAGAGGGAAAAGATACTATAATGTGTCTACCTCTTCCCTTTGGTATATTTAGGTTTAAAAGACAAAATACTAAGAAAGGAATTAAATTTTGTGGAGAAAGAAAGAACAGAATTACCGAAGAAAGAAGAACTTCCCAACAGAGTGGATTATTGAAGATGATTATTGAGATGATTGAAAGAAATTGTGTAGTTCCTTTATCTGAGGAGCTAGAACTGGATCAGTTACCAACGGTCTGCATGATTTTGGAGGCAATGCAACGAATGTGGAGACCTCCAAAGTTCTGTCTTCAGGCCTAAGACTCAGTGATTTCAGAACAGAACATAGAGAGAGAAAGGCAGAGCGACCTGAAACCATCTTTTCACACCTCTCTTCCCCATGGCCCCATGCCCTTCTGCTTCCTCAAAAAAATATTTTTTTGCCTTTCTAGTTCAGAGATAGAAGACTTTGAGGAAGTGAAAATGAAGTTTATTCAACCTAGATGTGCACATGGAATTTTGTGACCAATTCTGATATGATTCTTATATCTGGATGAATAGCCAAGGTGAAATTTCATACTGACATTGGGTCAACTCTTTATTCCTGATTTGTGGATTATCTACTTAGTGGATTTTTGCAGAGTCCATACTTCCACTGCCTTGGGCCTAGCAGAAACGATGTGTCAGAGAGAGTATCCGGGATAGACACAGATGGTGTGTTTGCATGTGTGTGTGTATGAGTGACTTTGTGTAGGTAAAGTGATGCACTACTTTTTTTGGTAACACTAATTACATTTTGAGCTTATATATTTATTTGGGAATCTGATTAATGGTGGCCTCTACCACTAGATAGTAAGCTACATGCAAGGCTTATGTTTATTTTGTGCACCATTTTACACTCAACATTTAGTGTAGGACATAGCACAGAGTAGCCAGTCAACAAATGAAAGAATTATATGTGTCTCTGCCCTCATCCACTGACCTGGATAATGAGAAGTGCCTACTTTCCAGGGGCTGGGAGGATTCTATACTATGGCAAGTGGAGGAATCAGAGATGAGCCACAGAAACTGTGATCAGATCTCCCCAGGTGAGGCTAGCAGCTCTAGCTCAGATCCCTCCTTCACATCCCCTGCCTATCACTGGCTGCATCTTATCGTAATACCTAGGGCACAGGCCAGGGAGTGATCCAGGGCTGGGGCTGGGAGGAGGTGAGTCCTGGATATCAGAATAGACATCTTATTCCAGCTGCAGTGGTTCCAGACGTGGCAGGGTTCCAAGGCCACTGACCTGCAGGGCACTGTGGGGGGTTGTTGGCATGAGTCAGAGAGGAATGCGGGGCTGGTTGTTTGGGAGTTTCACTCTGTGAAGAGAAGCCGGTTCCCCATTTCTGTCAGTTCTCTAATGGCATCTCCGGGGCAGAGCTTAGAAACATTCAGTTGAAGAAGACAGACTGAGCACCCACGCTCTTCTGAATCCCCTAGGATGTTGGCAGGAGAAGAATTTAAATGGATTTTAATGGGCAGAGGACAATCCATAGACCAGCAAAGTATCATGGTGTGTCTCAAGTGAAAGGAACTTTGAGAGATCATCTTATCCATACTTCTGCCTTCATTCCAGGTAAATAAAAATCCCTCCCCTTGAAGATTTTTCTGACCTATAAGATGGAGGCCATACCAGGGCTGTAGAAGCTCAGTGTAAATTCTCCAAGCTCCCATTTCCTCATTCCCCTGGTGGGACCGAGTGGACACACCAGAGAGATCTTTACGTCTACTTCCCTCAATGCTCTGCTTCTTCACATAGCACGCAGTGGTGGGACGTGGCTGCAGGTGTGGAGAGGCCCCCATTCTTGGATCTTACTGGAGAGGGGACCTATGAGTCTTGTAAATGTGATGACATCGGCAATGACAGACTCTTCAGCTGCCTGCTAGTCTGTAATTGAAGCCAGGAATTCAGCACACAATAAGACACACCCAGCCTTCACTGTGGGTTCCCAGGAGTGGGTTCCTGCACAGCTACCAGGCTGGGAGGACCCTCACTTAACCAACCCTCTCTGACAAACTCCAGGGCCTCAGAGCTGAATCCTAAACCCCCAAACCAAGCAATAATTTCATCCCTCTGTCTGTTTCCATCCCCAGTTGTGCCTAAACTGTTCTTGCAAGTTATTCCCAGTTGCTAAATCCCCAGTAGGTGAGATCTAAGCTCCATGGTAGTATCATGGGAGGTTCTTTCATTTTGATTTAGTTGAAATCTTTTTTGTTATAATCAGAGCCTAAAATTGATCAAGCCAGAAAGCTCCTACACTGCTCTGAAGCTCCAGGCAAATAGGTTGGGGATTTTTCCTGCTGTTCTCCACCTCTCTCCATAATGAGATGCTTTGTTTCCGTGAGTGAATCGGCTCTGATCCAGACTTTCAGACTCTGTGACAAGACATTTCAACCCTCCCTCTGCCTCCAGGCAGGACTGAGTTTAACTCATCCCAGGCTGAAGGCTGTCTCCTGTAGACCTTGTTTCAAGATTTCCTGAATCTTTGGCATCTTTTGGTTGAACACGCACAGCTCTTTGCCCCTGTTGTCGAATCTTAATTTCCTTTGGCGATTCCAACCCAATACTTCTCATTGTGAAAAGGGAGATCCAGGCAGGGTGTTCCCTGGCAGTCTAGTGGTTAGGACTCTGAGCTTCCACTGCCGAGGCCATGAGACATGGACACACACACACACACACACACACACACACACACACGCAAAAGAGAGATCCATGTCTCATAACTTTCCAGCTAAAAGTGCTCAGTTCTTTTATAAAGCTTCTGAAATGTTAGAGGGAAGTTAGTGTTATTTGAAATTTGCCTTATCATCTGAGCAGCGTTGACCTGAGCTAGTTGTCCATATTTTTGTCACTATTGTCATTGTGCCTCCACTCCAACGGCCTTTATTTGGACTGAGACTTCAAATGTAGTTTTCTCTACCTGGAATGCCTTTCCCTCTCTCATCAGTCCTGACCTTCTGTTACCTCCAGGCCCTGTTCTGTTTTCTCTCTCTCTCCCTCTCGACTGCCTTTCCTAACTCTGCATTTCCTTTGTGTTCCCAATCCTTCCAATTCCCCTAGCAGCAATGTACAGAACTTCGTTCAGCTGGCCTCAAGATCTGCCTTCACCTCATTGTCTTCAAATACGAATTCCAGATGAGAAAAGCCCTGAGGAGCACACAGGCGATCAGCACCAGAGTATAGAGGCTTGTATAATAGCACAGAAGTCAAGAACCCCAGAGTTCTAGTGTGGGTCTTAACCTTGGGCAACTCATAACCTCTCTGGACTTTCAGTTAATTATTCGGACAAGGAAGTGTTATATTAGGCCAGCTCTAAGAATGCTTTAAACTTGAAATATTATGAATTTGTGTTTTCCTTTCTTTCTTGGTCTCCTCCAAAATTATGGACAGAACTCTACAAGCAGGGAAACCACAGAATAGAAGAATGAATTAAAAGACATAATTGGAACTCACAGAGGAAGAACCATGTGAAGACCAGGGAGAAGGTGGCCACCTACAAGCCAAGGAGAGAGGCCTCACAAGAAGCCAAACCTGCCAACACCTTGATCTTGGACTTCTAGCCTCCAGAACTAAGAAACAAATTTCTGTTTAAGAAAAAAAAAAAAAAAAAAAAAAAAAAAAAAAAAAGACCTAACTGGTAGGGCGGAAAAGCCATTTTGAAGACCAGGGAGAAGGTGGCCACCTACAAGCCAAGGAGAGAGGCCTCACAAGAAGCCAAACCTGCCAACACCTTGATCTTGGACTTCTAGCCTCCAGAACTAAGAAACAAATTTCTGTTTAAGAAAAAAAAAAAAAAAAAAAAAAAAAAAAAAAAAAAGACCTAACTAGTAGGGCGGAAAAGCCATTTTAATGTGTAGGTAGTGCTGGTGGTAATGATTGAAAATTTGTAGCAAGGATGAGAGAGGGCACCTGTGCCTTCTTATCCTCTTGCAATCTTACAAAAATTGCTGTGATATGTTTTAGAGGGTAGGGAAGTGGCTATGGCCTAAACCTTACATCCTTTGCACAGTGACCCTGTATCCTAGAAATATGTTTATTCTACTGTGGGAAGGTGGGTCCACCCTCCCTAGAGTCATTAAAAAAGACACTACATTAAGTTCTTAGTCATTTCTTCCTTAGAAACTCCCAAGTCCTATGTGAGTAAAAAAGAAAATTATTTCCATCTGGAACTAAAAAAAAAAAATCCTCATTTTCTAAATGGAACTCAAGCTTCTTCTATGATATATTGGTTGTTATGCTTCATAACAATCCCTGTAAAATAAAAGGCCATAAAACCCAGTAATTTATAAGGTTATGTGGCTGTATGTGTGTGTGTGTGTGTGTGTAATTTATGTGATTACCACTGTGGACTAGAAGAGACTTAGAAATGTCATGCTGACCACATCACTTACCCTAAGCAGGGACAGATCCACATTAGTTTAAACAACTGGAGCACTTAGATTTTTTTTTTAAAGGATTTTTTTTAAAGGGGATCCCTGAAGAGCTAAAGGAGGGGGGGAGATGAATATTTATTAAATACTTATTCTATGCTGGGTATTGTAAAAGACTATATACCATATTTGCCTAAATATAAGGTGAAGTTTTATCTTCTCAAAATAAATTCTCAGAAAAGAATTTGGTTTATATTTGAATCCTTGCAAAGTCATATTGTAGAATATGTTTTCAATTACTTGATTTTGAAAAATTAGGTTCTTTTTTGGGAAGACACATTAGCTGACAAAACAACAAACAAACAAAAACCCCCAAAACAAAAAACAGAATCGATGCTAGTTTGAATTGCTTATAGAGGCTATTTGATGGACAAAACAAAAACCACTTCAATTTCTGGGAACATGACAGTCTAGGTTATTTGAATCAACTTTCCTGCTGAAAACAACTAAAAATGCTGGATAAAATATTGAAAACATCTTAAAAGCATCAAAGAGCTGACAAGATAGTAAGGAAATATCAGGCCAAATCTAATGGAAAGTGAAAATTCAAAGCGGTAAGTGGAAAAAAGAGGCCAGTTTTGACCAGAAGGTATTTGCTGATCAAGGCAAACTTGAACTCTGGTTTTGATGGCTGGTCTCAAAAGTTAATACTCAGAGTTGGCTAAAGTGGGGAGTCTAACAGGAGACCCTTTTCACATTACAGTGAAGAATCAAAGGGTTACACCCTCAAGGTAAGGGTGAAACAGAAGTAAACCTATTTTTTCTTCTCACTCCTGAAGTACTGCAAGAAAGTGTCCCTGGTGCTGAGCAGAGCAGAGGGGAAAATTCCCAGCCAGCCTGATTTGTAGCCAAATTTACATTACTCTGGTAACTTGGAAAACCTCAAACCTTGAATTTAGTTTAAAATGATGCCAGGTAAGTATTTCCCTAGGCACCTGGCAAAGGTAAATGCAAATCCTCCCTCAGTGAAGGCACCTTAATCCTAACCTTCAAAAATGCCCACAAGTAATTCTTCAAAGGCAATGAATAAGCAAACATACAGGGAGGGAAGCCACCTTGAATGAGAATCAGCAAAAACAATAGAAACAGATTCATGACAAATTCAGACATTGAAACTCTCAGCAGTATATTATAAAACCAGCTTGAAAATAGTTACAGGGAAACTATGAAAAGTGATCTAGTGGATCTGAAACAGAACCAAGTAGAATGAATCTAACAGCAGATTGGATCCAGCTGAAGAGAGAATTGGCACACTAGAAGATAAGTCAGGGAGTTCCCTGGAGGTCCAGTGGTTAAGACTTTGCCTTCCAATGCAGGGGGTGCAGGTTTAATCCCTGGTCGGGGAGCTAAGATCCCACATGCCTTGTGGCCAAAAAAGCAAAACACAAAACAGAAGCGATATTGTAACAAATTCAATAGACTTTAAAAACAAGGTCCCCATCAAAAGAAAAATCTTTATTTAAAAAAAAAAGAAGATGGGCTTCCCTGGTGGCACAGTGGTTGAGAATCTGCCTGCCAATGCAGGGAACACGGGTTAGAGCCCTGGTCTGGGAAGATCCCACATGCCGCGGAGCAACTAGGCCCGTGTGCCACAACTACTGAGCCTGCGCGTCTGGAGCTTGTGCTCCGCAACAAGAGAGGCCGTGACAGTGAGAGGCCCGCGCACCGCGATGAAGAGTGGCCCCCAATCGCCGCAACTAGAGAAAGCCCACGCACAGAAACGAAGACCCAACACAGCACCCCCCCCCAAAAAAAATAATAATAAATAAATATTTTAAAAAAACAAAAAAACCCTGAAACTCACTGCTTTAAAAAAAAAAAAAAAGATGTCAGAAGAAATCTAGAATGCAGCACAGAGAGACAAAATATGAAAATATGGAAGAGGGTTGAGAGATGTGGAAGATGATAGAGTGAGAAGACCTACCGTATGTTAATTAAAGTTCCAAAACGAAAGGAGAGAAAGAACAGGGCAGAGGCAATATTTGAAAAGTTAATTACAGAATTTTCTAAAACTGATTAGTCACTAAGAAGCCCAATGAGTTCTAAGCAAGTTAAATAAAGAAATCCACACTTAACAAGTGTCAGTGAAACTGCAGAACATGAAAAATGAAGAGAAAAAAAAAAATAAGCCAGGTAAGAGGCCTGCTTCTGGCCACAAAGAACTAGCTGGCTTGGAACTTAATCCCCCACTGTAAACAACTAGAAAATACATATGAAAAGCTATTTTCAAATGCTGAGACAAGAAGCAATGAAGGACTGTGATCCCTGAGAGAGGGAAACAAACAAGGTGAACCCTATAATCACCCTGGATTCCAATCTGGAGGCAAGTTTGAAATAGCAGCAACAGAGAGAGTGGGCATCAAGCAGAGTGTGGTGGTCATGCTAAGTTGAGATAGAAATTGGAGTTCAGGGAAGCTGAGGCTAGAACTGGTGGGTCAGAATACTTTAGAGGAGGGAGCTATGCAGAGAAAGAGCTCCAGAAGTCTGCCTACAATCTCCTAGAATTTTTGGATGAATACTAATTTGTGCCTGGGTAGGGTAAAACTCCATGATGCTGAACAAAGAACAACAGCAGATAAGTGTAAGTTGAACAATTCTAGAGTTTACACAGGGCTGGGAAACATTCAGATTCTGTCCACCCAGAGTAGAGACATCACTGAACACCTGGAGTAATCAGTAGAAACTCCAGAAGGGTGATGCCTTAGTATTAAGGCTAAACTAGCCCAGACTCATCCCTAATAGTCCATGTATGTTCTCACAAGGACTTGTACACAAATGTTCACAGCAGCTTTATTCATAATAGCTAAAAACTGGGAACAACTCAAATGTTCATCACCTGGTGAATGGATAACAAGTTGTGGTATGTACACAATGAGATACTTCTCAGCAACAAGAAGGAATGAACTATCAATACATGCAACTTCAGAATACTGGAGAGCATATTTTCTTTTTTTTTTGCGGTATGCGGGACTCTCACTGCTGCGGCCTCTCCCGTTGCGGAGCACAGGCTCTGGACGCGCAGGCTCAGCGGCCATGGCTCACGGGCCCAGCCGCTCCGCGGCACGTGGGATCTTCCCGGACCGGGGCGCGAACCCGCGTCCCCTGCATCGGCAGGCGGACTCTCAACCACTGTGCCACCAGGGAAGCCCAGAGCATATTTTCATATTTGAGTTTCCTCACATTATTCTACTAGAGTTGTTATGTTTTTCTTATTTATTTGCAGGAGTCTCTTGCACAGTCTATATAGATGCTTCTCGGAGTGTGGTTCATGATCAGCAGTACTGGCATTACCTGGAGCTTATAAGACATGCAGAATGTCACTCCTGCACCAAACCTACTGAATCGGACCCACATTTTAACAAGATCCCCAGGTGTTTATTCTTTTATGTTTCAAAATGTGCCTCCCTTAACCCATTATTTCAGGATTTGGTAAATACTATATTCACCTACAATCATATCCTTCTTGACTTAAAAATTTTCATCGTATCCTACCCTCCAAATTTTATCTTTGCATATAAAGATCACTATTGTCATAAGTCAGCCCCTCATCTCTTCCCTGGGCCATCCGTGACTTCATTTTGTCTTAAGGAGGAGAATCTAGGAGTGGGTTCTTATCCTATGTGTGGCTACGCCATTGTTTTGTACAAAATCACATCTGAACACTGCCCTGTAAGCATTCTAGTATTCTTGTGCTCCCAGTGCCGAAGAGCAGAGCCCTGCCCTCTGATGACAGAGATATAAAAGTACAAATGAACTTATCTACAATACAGAAATAGACTCACAGACATAGAAAACAAACTTATGGTTACCAAAGGGGCTAGAGGGGGGAGGGATAAATTAGGAGTTTGGGATTAAAATATACACACTACTATATATAAAATAGGTAACCAACAAGGACCTTCTGTATAGCACAGGGAACTATACTAAGTATCTTGTGATAGCCTATAATGGGAAAGAATCTAAAAAAGAATGTATATATGTATAACTGAATCACTTTGCTGTACACCTGAAATTAACACAATATTGTAAATCAACTATATTTCAATACAAATTTTAAAAAATAAAGAAGGGAAAGACTAGACATATGAAAGCATGAAGGAGGGTGAGGAGTCTGTTGAGATAATTCAGACATAACCAGTTTTGTTCTAGACCAGGTTTAGGACTATAAAAATGATAAAGGAGGTATGCCAGATTCAGCCTCTGGCTGGGGTGTCTGTTGTTGCTGGGAGGTCGAGGAGCTCAGTTACAGCTGAACAAAGGGCCCTCATGTAACTTGTGGGCACGAAGAGATTGGCCTCACCTTACACCTATGCTGTGCATATTTTGTCTCCCACCCTGGGGCTTCCTTGTTACTATTGATGCTTAAGAAGATTGTACACAGCATACACACACACACACACACACACCCACACATACATATATAAACATGTATACACACATACCTGAGGTAGTTAACACCTCAAGGGACAAAAATTGAATAATGGGAGTTAGCAGTTAAATGTTTTCCTTCTTTCCCCCAGAGAGACTGGGGATACAGTTGCTTCACTTGGCCCATTTGAAGACATCCTCCCATGTGAAGGAACAACTTTTCAAGAAGCGATGGCAAGCTGTATAACACAGCCTTTTCATTTGCTCCTTTTTCCTGCTTTGCTTTCCTCATCCTTCACTCTTGCTTCCCTGGGATTGTACCCCTCGATAAAGTATTATCACATAAACTTCTGCTTCAGGCTCTGATTTCTAGAGCCAAGGACTCAGAAGAGAGAAGAGTAGAATCTGAGAGATAATAAGGTGGAAGAATGTGAAGGGTTTGGTAATGGCTTGACTGTATAAGGTAAAGATTAGGGGGAATTTAAAAATTAGCTCCCAGTTTCCACAAACTGGAGGCCTGGGGATGGAGTACTCTTCATAGCATTGAGGAAATGGGGAAAAAGAGTCAACTCTACTGCTTCATCGTATGGGGGAGCATAAGGTGTCTCTATCACAAATAGATGGTTCAAAAGTCTCTGGTCTCAGACACTACAAAACTTTTAGAGGAAAACATAGGCAGAACACTCTATGACATAAATCACAGCAAGATCCTTTTTGACCCACCTCCTAGAGAAATGGAAATAAAAACAAAAATAAACAAATGGGACCTAATGAAACTTAAAAGCTTTTGCACAGCAAAGGATACCATAAACAAGACCAAAAGACAACCCTCAGAATGGGAGAAAATAGTTGCAAATGAAGCAAATGACAAAGGATTAAGATCCAAAATTTATAAGCAACTCATGCAGCTCAATAACAAAAAAACAAACAACCCAATCCAAAAATGGGCAGAAGAACTAAATAGACATTTCTCCAAAGAAGATATACAGATCGCCAACAAACACATGAAAGAATGCTCAACATCATTAATCATTAGAGAAATGCAAATCAAAACGACAATGAGATATCATCTCACACCGGTCAGATTGGCCATCATCAAAAACTCTAGAAACAATAAATGCTGGAGAGGGTGTGGAGAAAAGGGAACCCTCTTGCACTGCTGGTGGGAATAATGTAAATTGATACAGCCACTATGGAGAACAGTATGGAG
>NC_041219.1:86558042-86578982 GCF_002837175.3 Physeter macrocephalus | reverse complement strand
TCATGGCACAGGGAGATCAGCTCGGTGCTTTGTGTCCACCTAGAGGGGAGGGATAGGGAGGGTGGGAGGGAGGTGCAAGATGGCAGGGAAATGGGAATATATGTATATGTATAGCTGATTCACTTTGTTATACAGCAGAAACTAACACACCATTGTAAAGCAATTATACTCCAATAAAGATGTTAAAAAAAAAAAAGAAAAAAACAAGTCTCTGGTCTCCCACATCAGAGTCCTCTCCCTGTGTCCTCTTATCATTATTTGATGTGTGTACATTTGCAACAGGGTTAGGACAAGCTGGGTTTGGCTCTCAATCCTTTTATGGTATAAAGTAATAGAATAAAATAATAGAAAGGAATGCAGTCAGGATGACAGACGTTTGAAATCATCTACCCTAACTTCAATTTAATGTAGTTTAACAACTTAAAAACCTAATGAATAGACACAACAGGACCATTTCAAAAAAGAAAAAGAGCAGACTGGAGCAGCAAAGCTGTTTGTCTAAACTGGGCTATACTGGGTCCAAAGAAACACCCTCCCCCAAACAAGCAAGCTGTGAGGGAGGAAGTTTCTCCTGAAGGGCATTCAAATATCTTTTTTTCCCAGCCCATTAATCAACAACAAGTATTAGACTCAATTGTGTGTGGACCCCATTTGAGGTTCTCTTCAGGGGGATACTAAAGAAACATTAGGCATCAAGCATCATTGGAGGACATGAAATACGGCAGGAGGTACAGGCCACGTGAGCATGAAATAAACCCGAATACTTACACAGAGCAAGCAAGTCTAGAACAGACTGATGTATCCAGCCACTGTCCACTCCCATGTAGCTCAGATTTAATATGCCCAAAAGTAGAACTCACCTACTTCCTCTAAACCTGCTCTTTCTTTTGTAGACCCCACTTCAGTTGGGGGCATCCAGTTGCCTCTGCCGGAAACCTGGCCATCATTCTTGACTCCTTCCTCTCCCTCTCCACCATTGATTAAATTACCAAATCCTCTCCTTTTCACTCTTTTTTTTTTTTTTTTTTTTTTTTTGCGTTACGCGGGCCTCTCACTGTTGTGGCCTCTCCCGTTGCGGAGCACAGGCTCCGGACGCGCAGGCTCAGGGGCCATGGCTCCCGGGCCCAGCCGCTCCGCGGCATGTGGGATCTTCCCAGACCGGGGCACGAACCCGCGTCGCCTGCATCGGCAGGCGGATTCTCAACCACTGCGCCACCAGGGAAGCCCTTCACTCTTAAATACTTCTCAAACCTACCTCTAGGGCAGGCAGTCTGTATTGACGGGACTCTAGGCTAACAGTCTTCCAGTTTATTTATTTATTTTTGTATAAGTGATGACAGAATGTATTCATTCCATTATTCAACACATTTTTTTTTGGCCGCTCTGTGCAGCTTGTGGGATCTTAATTCCCCAGCCGGGGACTGAACCCGGGCGGTGAAAGCACAGAGCCCTAACCACTGGACCGCCAGGAAATTCCCAGTCTTCCAGTTTAGCGATCCCCGTGGTGAGGAGTCCTTTCAGACTCACATTCCTTTTTTACATAAGTGACATACAGTGACTTTCAAACCTAACAAAACCCGAAGCTAGTCTGCACCCTTCCATCTACAGGAAATTAACATAGGCTCTTGAAGATTACCGTGTATATCAAACCACATGGCAGATAGAAAAGGTGGTTGAGGCCCAAGGACCCTGCACGATGTCAGTACAGCTGCATTTTATTGGACAACCCAACTCCCCCATTAATTGGCCAAGCCAGAATGGGTTAAGTTCTCCAAGATTTGGTGCTGAATGCGTTGGTCTTGGGATAGTCAGCTGCCAGGGCTTTGGGGAGCAGAAAATTGGATGGATAAGCTTGATATTCAAATAAAGTAGTCTGGCTCCTAAATTACCTGGATAATTGCCTCCTCGTGGTCTAGGGCTACCTGACCCCATACTCCTGGAGCCACAGGAAATCTGAAAGTCATAACTGTCTGTGAGAAACTGAATGGGGTGTCTGAAGGGGTATCTGCCAGCACAGGAAATGGAAACAGATTGTTCAAAGTGGCAAATGAGCAATGTGCTCATTGGGACAGGCAAAAAAAAAACAACAACCCAGGATGGGAGTGAGCCGGGGGGCTCTGAGAATTTTCTCACTCTGCCTATTTTTTGAATGTGGCTTGATTCTTTCCCAAGTAACTCTGTTTAACATACACTTATCCCAGCATTGCTGGTAATTAAATCTCCATCCTCCAGGAAGCATTCCCTAGTTCTCCTCACCCAATATTGGCTCCTTGTTTATTCTGTGTTTACATAGCACCAGGGGACTCAGTCTGTACTGTATTTATTTGTATTGTATTTACTGTATTTATTTATTTATTTGTATTATATGTTGCTTTGTCTTTTTGAGCCATTTTTCTATATGTGTGCCATGTTCCCTTAAGTGGATTTATGAAAAATGTCTCTTCAGTAGCCATTTTCCCTTTTCCTTTCTTTTGCATTTTACAACTCTGTTCATTTCATATTGTCTAATAAAAATCTCCATGTACCTTTATCCACACCTTGCCCTCTTTTTGCTGTTTGACTACAAGTATGAAGTCAATGCTACATGTGCAGTCAGGATATAGTACACGTGCCATTAGGTTTTTGCTTTATGGATGATCTGCTTTAAGACAACATCTCTAGGAAATCTTTGCATCTAAAAGCCTGGATTCCTTGTGCATCCTCTGTGTCATTGCCACTGTGCACAATAAGCCCTACCCCTTCCCATTCCTACAAAACATAATGGACTTCACCCTACTCTGCTTGGAAAACCCTGTCTCCTTCTGTGCTTGGCAAGTGAGGAAAAACTCAGGCTTCAAAACCTAGCTCCTCTGGGGCTTCCCTGGTGGCGCAGTGGTTGAGAGTCCGCCTGCCGATGTGGGGGACACGAGTTCGTGCCCCGGTCCTGGAGGATCCCACATGCCGCGGAGCCGCTAGGCCCGTGAGCCATGGCCGCTGAGCCTGTGCGTCCGGAGCCTGTGCTCCGCAACGGGAGAGGCCACAACAGTGAGAGGCCTGCGTACCGCAAAAAAAAAAAACCCAAAAAACAAACCAAAAAAATCTAGCTCCTCTCCCATCCCACCTGCTCCCAGAGCACTTTTTACAAACCCTTACTGAGGCCTATGCCCATTTTATAATGGTTGTCTGTTTTCACATTGGTCTTCACCAAAATGCATACTTCAAGACAACAGCTTGCTCGTCTTTATAACCACACCGCCAAACACTGAGTCTTCCACACAGTAGACACTCATAAAATGTTAGAGAACAAATACTTAATGGATAACTTCTTGCATAGAATGTTGACAGTTCTCTGTTCCACATCTCCATCCATCCAGGGAGCCTGCCTGGATGAATTCTTCTGGCTTCAATCTTCATATGCTTCCTCTTCCTCGAGTATGTGTCCAGCTGGTCCCTAGTCTTTCTTTGCCATCAACCCAACTCCCCCATTAATTGGCCAAGCCAGAATGGGCCCGGGGTGGTTTAAATAAATCACTTCTTCATTTATAAGATATTTCTTCCAATATTTATCTCGATATTTATCTCACATCTACTATGTGCCACATACTCTTTGTTTTAGGCGCCGAGGATACATCAGTTAACAAGACAGTCAAAATTCCTGCCCTCATGATGCTTATATTTTACTGGTTTAGTCTGAAGACTGGACTGAGAGACATTGAGAACAGAAAAGTAAGTTTTTGCCTGACAAATTCAGTTCAAAGCCATATGTGTATGACTTTGTCTTTCCACTTTAATTTGGTAATTGAGTTCTATCTGCATGTGGCTTTTTGCCATCGTATTTCTCGGCCACAAACACCGACATATACAATACACACACCTGTCCTTAGCACCTATGCCATGCTAGAGAGACATTAACACCTGTATACATACACTGCACTTCAGCAGTAATCCAACGTATACACTCACTAATCATACATTTACCTAAATAGCAAGCCTCCCAAGATACAGAGTACGCCACCTTCCCCTCCACTAATACATATCATACATTCAGACACATGTTCTAATGAGTGTGCCTGTGGAGGTATGCAAACACACCTGTAGACCTCAGCTTTCCCTGAACGCTCCTTCCTTCTTCCCCAGCAAGGTGTGGGATGTGGAAACATGCTCCATTTCGTCAGGAGCAGAAGGTCTTTGAAAACTACCATGTACATATATTGGACCAATTTTCAAAACTGGGCAAGCCCTGGGTGAAAGTATCTTCTCTTAACTGCCAGTCCACTTGCCCCATTCTCCTGGACAAAGCAGGACCCGGAGACTAATTTGAGGCTGGAAACCATTTAAAGTGGCACATCAGCCTACAGGTAAAAAATGAGGAATATCTATTGGAGAAGGACACGGAAAGGGAGGAAGAGATTAGGGAAACGATGGCCATTCTGTTCAAGGCGCAGCTATCCTGTTTTAGATGTTCTCTGTCGTTCTTCCTGCCCTTTACACATTGCTCCAAATCTTAAAAATTGTTAGACATCAATGTGTTCATGCTACCATCTCCAAGCAGAACCCTGACCAGTAATAGGATGCAATGCATCTCATGCGAAGAGAACTAATACTCAAAGACCATCCTCAATAGGCCAGGCCTTTTATATATTTGATTTCATTAAAACCTTAAAATAATCCAAATGATAGATAGTGCTTACCTCCATTTTGTGAACAAGAAAACCAAGGTTCAAAGATATTAAGTAATAGTGATATTGGGATTTGAATTCAGACCTGACCAACTTATGATCTTTCTTATTATCTTTCTTCTCATGTGCTAGGACTGACCTGAAGTCAGGGAAGTTTGAGTCTGTAGGATTTTTTTCCAGCAGTGTAGGGGTGTTGTTCTCAGCCAAGGGCAAGAGTTATGGATATAGCCTTTGTTTGTGATGCAAAGAAGCTGACCTGTGATAAAAGGGGTCTCCATATATTGGCAGCTGGTAAAATACTTTCACAGAGATTCTAATGATAACATATATCTTTGTGTGTGGTAGTTTACAGTATCTAAATATTTCCCATCTATTGAACCCCTTTGATAGTCACACTAAGCCCTCTGAAGGATGCAGTCCATACTCATTTTATATTTAAGAAAACTGAGGGGGAGCAAAAAAATGTGTCAATATTTACTGAGGAAATGATTTCTCTCTCTCATACACACACACACACACACACACACACACACACACACACCCACCAAACACACACACTACCTACTAGGTGCCTCTGTGCATTTTCTCGCATGCCATCTCTGTGAAATAGTATTATTTTGCCCATCTTACACATGAGGAAATATTTGAGCTCTACAATGAAACATTGCATTTAGCACTATTTTCCAACAAGGTCAACTAACTGGCATCTAAGTCATCCTGATGCGTGGGTATCACAAAGCCTGCCCTAAAGACTACCAAAGAGGGGGTTTGTTTCAGTCAGGAAACGCTTCCTCTGTCTAACTCAATCTTTGCTTCTGTAGTTTCATTCTATTTCCTTGTGGATTTTATTTCCCCGGAAAGAATGAAGAACTGCTGCCAGTGGTCCTGCGAATAATAACTCTTCAGAGATTTGAAGCCCATTATGCTGTTGAAGCTCCCAGTCCCCATCTTTTCATGTTAGAGTGGACTTAACTCTGAGTGTTCCTCAGTAGAGGCTCAGAGCCATATGTAAGCAAGATCACTCTTTTCACTCTCTAGACCCTGAAGATGTATTTCATGGGTCAAGAGGCCTTACAAGAAGCTACTGGCCTGCCCACCAATGGGCGGGACGGTGTATGGATCCGAATAGACCAGGAGGACAGAAGGCTGGTGACCTAGTTTTCATCACGCCTCCCTGTCTTTCACCCTCTGGCCTTCTTCCCCAGACTTGAGGCCCTCTCCTTGTTTCTCTCCACAGATCTAGGTCCACTCCTTTTCCACCACCCTTTCCTGCTGCTTCTTGCAAAACACACATGGAGATGCACACATGGCATCTTGTATATATCCCTTCATTTTTAAAAAACTTTTATTTGTATCTATTTTTTTGCAGTATTTATTCCCAGGCCGTAAGTTTTTGTTTCTTCAGTTTCTTCTGGGATAGCTTTTTCTTCTGTGAAACCTCCTCTTCTGGTTTAGGAACAATCTGTGCTTTTTCAGTAGGGATCATCTCATTGTGGCAGGGAGAGCTCATGTATGGGTTGATCTGACCATGAGCTCTGTAAGTCCTGTGCCGCATCTTGGGGGCTTTGTTCACCTGGATGTGCTCAATGACCAGAGAATCTACATCTAAGCCCTTAAGGTCAGCACTACTCTCTGCATTTCTGAGCATGTGCAGTAAAAATTCAGCACTCATTTTGGGCCACCAACCCTGCATCCAGCCCCACTCTTTGGCCTGGGCCCTCCTACCAACTCCACCACTGTAACAACGGAATGGCATACATTGCTCTGTAAAGTGACATCCTTCAGATAACTTGATGGCTTTTCGGATATGCATACCCTTAATAGCCTGGGAAGTTTCATGAGTGTTCTTAAAGTGAACACGAAGATTTGAACCTCTTGATTTGCATGATTTTGTGGGGTTTTCTGCATGTAGTGAATAGCAAACCATCTTTAGAGGTCACTTCAGGCCGCTTACCAGAAAATCTATCCCTTCATGTTAATCCTTTACTTCCTGACTTAATTTTTCCCTATTTTGTCCCTTCACGTCTTTCCAGCATTTACTTCTGCAGCTCAATAAAGTGCCTCCTGGTCTGTCCTTGTCTCTCTTTGCCTTGGTCCCTGTGTCATGAGTGCTGTCCCATCTCCTCCATGGGACTGGACTCCACCTTTAGGAAGGGGATCTCCTCCTGCCTCTGGATTTTCCCTCAGCCCCCTGAACACAAGGTGGTCATCTCAGGAGTCACTGACCTACACATCATCTGATGATCCTCCAAGTCAGTGAATTATTTCTTAAATTCCTATTTAAGGTCTTGCTCTAATTCTGGATATGAAGCCAGCATTTGTCAAGAATAACTTTTTCTTGCTTCTGACATTAACTCAGGGTGACAGGGGAAGTGTGAGGGAGAAGAAAAACATGATTCTGGGGATGAACACAATTTCTTGGGCCAATTAACTGAGACAGTTCACATGTTTATTATGCTTAAACTATTGGGTGATTAATTTAGGGAGCTTTATAGGCAGTTTAATACTCTACTAGAATAAGGCATAGCTAGTTTATATAAAAGAAGAGAGAGAAAAAAAGAAAAAAGAAGAGAGAAACAACCCTGAGATATATCTATATCTGATGACGAATATGACAAATGAAAGATGGGGACATTAAAGAAATTTCCATAAATTATATAGTTCAGAATGTGGGTACAAATAGTCAACTCTTAAACGGTGGCATGTCAGTTATCTTCAGGAAATTTAAAAACCTAACTTGAGACTTCCCCGGGGCTCAGTGGTTAAGAATCCGCCTGCCAATGCAGGGGACACGGGTTCAAGCCCTGGTCCGGGAAGATCCCACATGCCGCGGAGCAACTAAGCCCATGCACCACAACTACTGAGCGCCTGCACTCTTGAGCCCGTGAGCTACAACTACTGAGCCCGTGTGCCGCAACTACCGAAGCCCGCACGCCTAGAGCCCGTGCCCCGCAATGAGAAGCCACCACAATGAGAAGCCTGCGCACCGCAACGAAGAGTAGCCCCCCCTCGCCACAACCAGAGAAAGAGCCCGCTTGCAGCAACAAAGACCCAACGCAGCCAAAAATAAAATAAATAAATATATATAAAAAAACAGGGAGTTAAATTTTGATTCACTAGAAATGGAGACTGAGAAGGAGACAACGCCACTGAACAGATGCAAAAGACGAGACTCGGAAATTTCAGATGAAAAATCAGGACTGTAACTACAAAGACCAGAGAGATTGAACCTGAGGTAAAGTGTATCTGTCTCCTGTCTCCTTCTTTCTATTTCCAAATTCCTGGGAGTCAGGGTGCAGCCAGGAGCTGGGGGAGAGGGATTTTTGATCTCATGCCCTTGCGTGCTCTAATGAGAAAGGCTGCTGCCCTGTCTGGGTTTCTCAGGAGCTCACTCAGAGGCCTGCAGACAAGGGCTTCTGAGCCAAACCTATGGCGACGTCCTGGCTGATGTGAAGCAGCCTCTTGGACAAACTGAGAAAGGCGAAAAGGAAGGGAGATTTAGGGTGCTGAGAGGGCAACTCAGCCATTCCCCCCTGCAACCCCACGGTGGCTGCACACCACCCTACATTGATCATGACCGCGCTTTCCTAAAAAGCCTTGCTTTCTTCACTTGATTTCAATGTTAATGGTTGGGAAGGGATTTCCAAGCATTCGTGCTTCAGTGGTAACATCTAGGATGTGCATGCAGAAGTCTTTCATATGTTTAAAAGCAATGGCAGTCATCATAGAGCCTTTTCATATGATCATTTTAGTTGTATTTGTATTTCTTTGCCGTTTAGTGGTTGAACCATAGGCAATTCCTGACATATTTGACCATGTTGTCCTACAAAAACAATCTCATGGGTTTCAACCGAATATTAAGAACCTACTGTGTGTTTAATAGGACTAGGAGGCGATTTGGTGTAATGGTTAAAAATCAGAGCCAAACTGCTTTTCTTCTCCCAGATCAGCTCCACCATCTAGTCTTGATACATTACTTAACTTTTCTGTGTTTCCATTTTCTCATCCTTAGAATGGAGATAATAATATTAGTTACTTCAAAGGCTTGTTGTGAGAATTCAAATGAGCTGTCGCATATAAAGCACTTAGAACAGTGCCTAACTCAAACCAGGCTCTAGATAAATATCAACTATTATTACACACCAGTCCCTATTATCTCATTTAGTTTTATTATTAAATAGTTCAGGCATACAAAAAATGTATATAAGAAAATTAACACTCATGTGCCAACGTTTCAGCTTAGAAATAAATTATTAACGCAAATATAAGGAAAGCCCATGGGTACACTTCCCCTATCATATCGGTGTTCCTCTTTCTCAGAGGTATCCTCCATCCTGAATTTGATGCTTACCGTTACCATGGAAGTTTTTTCGTTTTAATTAATTAATTAATTTGTTTAAGCAGATTTTGTTCTTTCTTTCTTTCTTTCTTTCTTTCTTTCTTTATACCACACTGTGCGGCCTGCAGGATCTCAGTCCCCTGACCAGGGATTGAAGCCAGGCCTCAGCAGTGAAAGCTCAGAATCCTAACTACTAGGCCACCAGGGAATTCCCACCATGGAAGTTTTTTAATACTTTTACTACATATGTATGTAACATATATACAGTATTGTTTTATATGTTTCTTAATTTGCATACCATGTTTATCCTTCAGCTAGCTTTTGTTGCTCAATATTGTTTTTGATATTTATCCGTGTGGCCACGTGAGACTAATTTATTCATTTTAACTGCTGTAGAGTATTCCAGTAGAAAGAATTGCCACAGTTTATTAGCCATTCTCCTTTGGGATACCTTGAGGATGCGTCCAAATCTTTGCTATTACAAACTTGTTATTTAATTTAGTCAACCAACTTTTACTGAGGACATGGCAAGTGGGCCTAAGTGGCCTAGTGTGGGGAAGAGTGGTATGTGATTACTTCAGAGAAGCAGCTGAGGGTTCTATTCTGTGATGGGAAAATGACTGGAGGATGTTGAGCAGGGGAGTGATTTATTTTTTAAAAGATCATTATGGCTACTATCATAATATCCAAGAGGTAAAAGTAGAAGCAAGAAGACTGGGTAAGAGTTTATTGCTATAGTCTAAATGAGAGGTGGTGATGACTTAGATAGTGATAGTAGCAGAGAAAATGGTGAGAAGTGGTCAGATTCAGAATATTTTTTGAAGTTAGACCTAACAAGATTTTCCAATGGATTTGGTAAGGATTATATGAAATAGAAATCAAGAATAACTCCAAGTTTTTTGCCTGAGGAAATGGATGAGTGATAGTGCTATTTTCTTAAATGGGGGAACGTTGCAGGAGAAGGTTTGCTGGGGGGAAATGAATACTTGGTTTTGAAGATGTTAATTTTGAGATGCTTATTAGACACCCAAGTGGAAATTTTGAATTGGAAGTTGGATATATGAGTGTGGTGTTTAGGGGACAGGTATAAGCTAGAGATGTAATTTAAAAGTCATTAGAATAATACTGTTTCTTACTTTAAATCCCCACATATTTTCCTCTAAAGGTGTTGCACTTTCGCATTTCACATTTACATCTTTAAGCCGGTTGGAATTAATTTTTTTGTTTGGTGAGAGAAAAGGATTTAATTTCCCCCCTTAGGGTGCCCATTGTCCCCAGCAGCATTTAGTACATAGTCCAGCCTTTTCTCTACTGGTTTGAAATATCAGATTTAAATAGCACAGGTCTGTTTCTGGGTTCTCTATTCTTTTAAATTGGCCAATCTGACCATCCCTATGCAAATACCACACTATCTTAATCATTAGCTGATTTAGTCAGGGCTTAATGCAAGAACAGAAATAACTCTAGATATTCTAAGGAGAAAGGAATTTACTACAACGAGTTAAAGAAATTCGATGCTTACAAAATTGTTGGAAGGGCTGAAAGAACAGGAGTCAGAAGGTACCACTAAACTTGTTAGTTGAAGAACATACCGCCGTGGTTGTGATCAAGAGGCCAGGAAGCTGTTGCTCCCACCATCATAGCTGCCAGCACCACCCATATATGCCCCAAAGCTTCAGAACAAAGCTATAGTTGCTATTTATAACTTTCTTAATCAACTACCCATTCCATGTTCTTTTGTCTTCAATCAGCACCTAGCTGGTTCGGGTTCCTAGTGGAGAGGTCCAAACCTTTATTCCTGAAAAAGCTAGCTTGTAGTGGTTCTGCCTGCATTGGAGGTGCTCTAATCCTCCATTAGCTCTACCCTGGTCATGGAGATACTGTGAGGCACCCCAGAGGATTCCCTGGGTTTTAAGCGCTCCCTGCTCTCATTGCAAGGCAACCACTCTGTTTCACCCCAGCTGTTAGAGGAGCTCCTTTGCCTGTTAGTTCCGTGTCGTGAATATAAAATGGCCAGAAGGCCATAAAAGTCTCCTAGGAATTAATACCTCTAAATCAGCAGAATCCAAAGTTAGAGGAATGAGAGGCAAGAAAAATGTTTAAGTAGGTCATTACGTGTAACAGTGAGAGAGGTCAGCCCTACATACATATTCCTTGGTACCTAGACCCATATATTCTGGCTATGGGAGAAATATCTCCAAATATGGCTCTCCCAGTCAGTCATGTTTTTTTAAAATTTTTATTTATTTATTTATTTATTTTTGGCTATGTTGGGTCTTTGTTTCTGTGCGAGGGCTTTCTCTAGTTACAGCAAGTGGGGGCCACTCTTCATCGCAGTGCACGGGCCTCTCACTGTCGCGGCCTCTCTTGTTGCAGAGCACAAGCTCCAGATGCACAAGCTCAGTAGTTGTGACTCACAGGCCTAGTTGCTCCGCAGCATGTGGGATCTTCCCAGACCAGGGCTCAAGCCCGTGTCCCCTGCATTGGCAGGCAGATTCTCAACCACTGCGCCACCAGGGAAGCCCCCCAGTCAGTCATACTAGACAGCACCCCAAAATCACAAAGTGTTTTCTCCCATCTGGCTCTGTAGTAGAGTCTTCATTAGGCCCTTCTACCATTCCACAAAGTCTGCTGTCTATGGACGATGGGAATACATGTAAAGACTGTTGAATCTTGTGAGCATGAGCCCACTGCCTCACTTCTTTTGGATGGGAGAGATACAGTGTGGGTTATCATAATGGTGAAGAACACACTAGTAAGTTTGGATGATGGGGCTGACAGAAGCATTGTGGGCAGAGAAGGCAAATCCAAAGCCAGCAAAAGTATCTATTCCAATGAGGACAAAACACTGCCTCTTCCATGATGGAAGGGATCCACTATAATCAACCTGCCTTAGCTGGTTCCCTCAGGTACAGTATCATATGGCTCATTATTGGTCTGTGCTATTGGCAGGTTATCCTCAGGAGGTATATAGTAGCCAGATCTACCTTGGTGAGAGAAAAATTTGTTGCGTAATTTCCAACCTTGTCCTCATAGCTACTGTGTTAATGAGCTCTTTTGGCAGGCCCTGAGTGGTTCAATAGAGAGTGACTCACATTTACAGACCCAGGTGATTTTGTCTACCTGATTATTGAGACCTCACGGTACCTTTTGGTGAGTGAGCATTTACCAATTTGTAGTTTTGTTGATTATCCCTATTGTATCCTTGTTTTCTAATTTTTACTTTTACAATTATTATTTCTTTCCATCTGCTTTGATTGGGGGGAGGTTCTGTTACTTTTTTTTTTTTTTTGGTAATTTCTTGAGTTGGAACTTAGCTTTTGTTTCTCTCTCTTCTTTTGTAATGTATTAAGGCTATAAAGCCCTTTCTAATGCTACTTTAGCTATATCTCACATATTCTGATTGTGTATTTTCTTTATTGTTCAATCTAAATATTATCTAATTTCCATTAGTAGTTATGCTTTAAAATTTTTTCTTAAATGTCCAACTATCTGGAAATTTAATCTTTTTGTTATTGCTATCTAAATTAATTGCTCATGTGCAGAGAAATGTGGTCTTGTGTAACCCTGATTCTTTTTATTTGTTGAGATTTGTTTTGTGGCCCAGTGTTTGGCCAGTTTTTGAAATGTTCTGTATATTCTTAAAACAAATGTGTATTCTCTAATAGTTGCATAAAGCATTCTACGTATATTCATTAGAGAATGCTTGCTAATTGTGTTATTCAAATCTCCTATGTCTTTTCTAGTTTTTGTCTACCAATATACCAATTACTAGAGAGTTATAATTTTTTAAATCTCCAACTATTATGGTGAATTTATAAATTTCTTCTTATAGCTTTGTTTTATGTACTTGAAGTGACCACACAAAAGTAAATAATTGCTATATCTTCCTGGTAAACTGTTGCTTTTATGATTACGTAGTGACTCCATTTTAAAAATCTTAAGGTCTAATTTTTAAATTGTGGTAAGATATAAATACCATAAGACTTACCATTTTAACCATTTTTAAGGGAACAGTTCAGTGGTATTAAGTACATTCACATTGTTGTGCAATCATTACCACTATCCATCTCCAGAACTTTTTCATCATCCATCACAAACTGAAACTTTGTACCCATTAACCAATAACTTCCTATTATCCTCTCCCCCCAGCCCACAATAACCACTTTTCTATGTATCTTAAAGTTTATCTTGTCTCATCTTAATATAGTAATACCAGCTTATTTGGTATTTTTTCTATTCTTTTAGTTTCAAGCATTCTATGTCATTATGACATATAACAGCACATAACTAAATTTTTTTTAAATTAATTAATTTAGTTATTTATGGTTGTGTTGGGTCTTTGTTTCTGTGCGAGGGCTTTCTCTAGTTGTGGCAACTGGGGGCCACTCTTCATCGCGGTGCGCTGGCCTGTCACTTATCGCGGCCTCTCTTGTTGCGGAGGACAGGCTCCAGACGCTCAGGCTCAGTAATTGTGGCTCACGGGCCCAGTCGCTCCGTGGCATGTGGGATCTTCCCAGACCAGGGCTCGAACCCGTGTCCACTGCATTGGCAGGCAGACTCTCAACCACTGCGCCACCAGGGAAGCCCATAACTAAATTTTAAAATCCAGTCTGACACTCTCAATCTGTTAAATGGCAAGTTTATTCCATTTATATTTAACGACTTTACTGATAATTTTTGTTTTATATGTACCATATTATTTTGTGCTTATATTTTTTCCATGCGTCTCTCTTCTTGCTTTCTATTAAATTGATGAAAGTTTTTTTTTAAATTCCTTTTCTCCTTTACTAATTTGCAAGTTGTATATTCTATTTCTATTCTTTTCAGGATTACTCTAATTTTTAAAAAATAATCTTACTGGCTTAAACAATATCCCTATTATCATCCCGAATAATGCAAGAACCTTGGAATACTTTAATTCTGATTGTATCTCACTCATTTTATATGTTATTGTTGTCCAGTATTATAATACCACCTTATTTTTATATCCCCAGATTAGTCACTGTACTATTGTTTCCCTAGTCAACGCTTAATACCCACATGTTTTCCAGTTTCTTTACTCAACAAAACTATTCTCACTATTCTTATTTTTATCTCACTTCATCCTTCTGGGTTGAAATTTTCTTTAGGAAATTCCCTAAAGAAAATGTCTTTAGTGGGAGGTCTGTTTGTGTTAAGAAAACTGTTGTGTTTGTCTGGAAATTTATCTATTTCATCCTTACTCTTGAATGATAGTATAGCTGAGTAAAGAATTCATGATGAAAAAATTTAAAAACTCAGTACTTTGAATACATTATTCACTGTTATCTTGTCTCTGTTGTTGCTTTCAGAAAGTCTGCTGTGAATATAATTGTTGTTACTTTGAAGGTAATGTGTTTTTCTCTCTGTTTGCTTTTTATTTTATTTTATTTTTTTATTTTTTCAGCGGCCATGGCTCACGGGCCCAGCCGCTCCGCGGCATGTGGGATCCTCCCAGACCGGGGCGCGAACCCGGTTCCCCTGCATCGGCAGGCGGACGCGCAACCACTGCGCCACCAGGGAGGCCCTCTGTTTGCTTTTTAATCTTTTCTCATTGTACTTGGAATTGTTCAATTCATAGCAACATATATGAGTATGGATTTAGTTTAATCAATCCTGCTGAAGATTTGTGTAATCTGAACCTGAGGATTCATGTCTTCTATTAATTCTGGTAAATTCTCAGCCATAATCTTTGAATGTTGCCTCCTCCAATTCTCTTTATTCTCTCCTCCAGAATTAATATAAGTTGGACCTTCTCATTCTCCAACCCATCTTTTAGTATCTAATACTTTCTAACTCTTTATCTCCTTTTATTATCTTCTGAAAAATTTCCTCAGATCTCTCCTCTAGCTCTATAATTCTCTCTTTCCTTATGCCTAGGTTTCTTTTTATTCATCCATTTATTTTCTTTTTAAACTTAAAAAAAATGAAGTGTAACACACATACATAAAAGTGCACAAAAAATTATTGTTGAATTAAGTACTGTAGTTACAGATCAAGAAATAGAATGTTGCCAGACCCCAGGTGCCCTACATGTGCCCCTTCCCAATCACAACTGTTTTCCTCTCCACTAGAGGTAATCATAATCCTGATTTTCATGGTAATCCCTTTCTTGTATTTAAAAATAAAAAGTTCTACTACCTAAGTTTGCATTCCTAAACAATATAGGTTAGTTTCATTTGTTTTGAAACTTTATAAAATAAATACTGTACATAAATTTTTGTGTCCTTATCTCTGGACCAATATTATATATTAAATATCCACCTATATTATTGTGTTTATCCATGGCTCACTCATTTTTGTGTGTGTTTATACACTATTCCACTGTCTAATATACCAAATATTTAACCATTCTACTGCTATGGACATTTTGTTATTTTCAGTTTGGTGCTATTGTGAGCAATGTTGCTATGGACATTATGGTTCATGTATACTGATACATATAGATGTGCATTTTTTGGTAGGTTATATACTTAGAATTGCTGAGTCCTAAGGTATACATACCTTCAATCTTATCAGATAATGCCAAACTGTTCTTCAAGATGTACTAAATTATGCTCCTATCAGCACTATATGAGTATCCCCACTGCTTAGCAACCTCACCAATACTTGGTATTATGAGAATAATTTGAGCCAATATGGTGGGTATATAATAGTATCTCATTGTGGCCTTAATTTGTAACTAGTAATTTCAATAGTTACTAATTAAATGATACACTTCTATTCATTTGGTTTTTATATTTAGCTACCCTCATAGATATGGTCTATTTGTGCTGACCATCCATTTTCAATACGTTATCTTTTCATATAAGAGGATCCAGAAAGCAAAACAAATAAACACCTACCTACATTTCCCAAGTTCTGGATACAAATTAGGTTCCACCCAAGAGATGTATTCATGAGAGATTTAGAAGGCAGAAACAGAGTAGAGTCCACCCTTCTGCTACTTTTAGTGCTGCTTTTATTTTTGTCAATGTGAAAGGCAAGTGTGATAAAGACAATGAATTGACTCAGGCTTCCACTCCTCTAGCCCATTCAATGATTTGTAAGCATTTAGTTCCCTGATTTCTTCCTGTTTAAAATACCTAGAGAGATTTCTTTTCAGTCCTGAATCCTGACTCATGCAATGACTATTGTACTTCACATAACCTAAGATGATATCAAAGATAAGAAGCACCATTATTTTACTGACATTAAAAAAGCCATTACTGGGCTTCCCTGCTGGCGCAGTCGTTGAGAATCTGCCTGCCAATGCAGGGGACTTGGGTTCGAGCCCTGGTCTGGGAAGATCCCACATGCCGTGGAGCAACTAGGCCCATGAGCCACGACTACTGAGCCTGCGCATCTGGAGCCTGTGCTCCACAAGAGAGGCCGCGACAGTGAGAGGCCCACGCACTGCGATGAAGAGTGGCCCCCACTTGCTGCAACTAGAGAAAGCCCTCGCACAGAAACGAAGACCCAACCCAGCCAAAAATACATAAATAAATTTATTTATGTATTTTTAAAAAGCCATTACTGCAATTAAACTAAGACAAATTGTTTCTTTTTTTAAATTAATTAATTAATTTTTGGCTGTGTTGGGTCTTTGTTGCTGCGCGCAGCTTTCTCTAGTTGCGGCGAGCGGGGGCTACTCTTCCTTGCAGTCCACGGGCTTCTCGTTGCGGTGGCTTCTCTTGCTGTGGAACACGGGCTCTAGGTGCGTGGGCTTCAGTAGTTGTGGCATGCGGGCTTCAGTAGTTGTGGCACGCGGACTTCAGTAGTTGTGGCAGGCAGGCTTCAGTAGTTGTAGCTCATGGCCGCTAGGGCGCAGGCTCAGTAGTTGTGGCACACAGGCTTAGTTGCTCCGAGGCATGTGGGATCTTCCTGGACCAGAGCTCGAACCTGTGTCCCCTGCATTGGCAGGCAGATTCTTAACCACTGCCTCACGAGGCAAGTCCCAACAAATAGTTTCTTTACACTACGAATTTTTTGCTACTTCAAGAGCCAGTTCAGACTTTGGACATAGGTTTTATAATTTATTTATTACTCTTGTGTGTTCATTAGAAAAGAAAATAAGGAATTCCCTGGTGGTCCAGTGGTTAGGACTCTGAACTTTCACTGACGAGGGCCTGGATTTGATTCCTGGTCAGGGAACTAAGATCCCACAAGCCATGTGGTGTGGAAAAAAAAAGAAAAGAAAAGAAAAGAAAATATAAGGAAAATAAATGTGTTAGGGCACTCCTGAAACTTCTTCACATTCAGAGTCCATATCTTCTGAATGTCTTTTAAATTCCATGCATGTCCATATAATGGCATCCTCTGTGACATCAAGAGCATTTCACAAGAGTGCTCCATATATATAAGCTCCAGAATTTGTTCAAAGTCACTTATATCTTCTGCAAATTTTGATGCATATGAACAGGCAGTGACAACTACATCAAAAGAGCTGCCTAGTCCACAGCAATTGTAGGAAATATCCTGATTTCAGAAATGTTAAAATGTGAACAAAGCTCATCTTAGAACTGAAAAACTATGGTATATTTTTCATATCTAAAAATTCTACTAGATTCTTTTTCAAATTAGTCTGTTCTTTCTGATTTTTTTTCGTATTAAAACTTATTCCTTTGTATCATTAATCATATGAACATGCTTATTTTATTATATGGATCTGATGATGTATTATCTTAAGTTCTTAGGAGTCCAAATCTATTTGATGTGTCTGCTGACATTTGTTCTTTCTGGTGGTTTCTTTGTGCCTTTGCAATTTTGATTTATGAGTTTATCTTAAGCAAGACTTTATCTGTAGGCATACTGTATAGCCTGGTTGAGGTTTTATATGTTTGCTTCTGCCAGGCAATCAAGCCTGGGATCAATTTTTTTTTATAAAAGTTTATTTATTTTATTTTTTATTTATTAATTTTTGGCTGCATTGGGTCTTCGTTGCTGCGCGCGGGCTTTCTCTAGTTGTGGGGAGCGGGGGCTACTCTTCGTTGCGGTGCGCGGGCTTCTCATTCAGGTGGCTTCTCTTGTTGCAGAGCACTGGCTCTAGGCATGTGGGCTTCAGTAGGCGCGGCGCGCAGGCTCAGTAGTTGCGGTTCACGGGCTCTAGAGCGCAGGCTCAGCAGTGAGGCGCACTGGCTTAGTTCCGGATCTTGCCGGACCAGGGCTCGAACCCATTTTCCCCTGCATTGGCAGGAGGATCCTTAACCACTGCGCCACCAGGGAAGTCCCAAGCCTGGCATCACTTTTTTTTTTTTTTTTTTGGCCACACCACGTGGCACGTGGAACTTCCCTGACTGGGGATCAAACCCATGTCCCCTGCAGTGGAAGCACAGAGTCTTAACCACTGGACCACCAAGGAAGTCCCCTGGCATCACTTTTAATATTAATTTCTCAGCTAAAGAATTCCTACACCATGCACATGATAAAAAAATTTGAACCCCAAACTGGCATGAAGGGAGGCAAAAAAAAAAAAAAAAATCTCATAGGAGAATGTGTTTTGATATGTTGGAATTCTTTTCCAGCCCAGAACCCAGACCAAGATAGATAAACTTCTTTGTCCTTTCCCTTTACCAGGCAGCAGATATTCTTCCTACTCTTCCTTTTTCTTCGGGCCAAATTTTGATTCCTAATCTGATATGATCCTTAAAACCTTAAAAAAATAGTGAGTACTGACTGGAGAAATGGAATACAAATTACTAAATCTAGTTAAACATATCAAATTGGAAGAAATAAATAAGCCCAAATAAATCTAAAGTTTGTATTCCTGTATTTATAATATTTAAAAATTAACATTCTGATTAGTGTTTAACTTTAAAACAGAACAAAACAAGACAAAAAAACCCAATCCTTTTGGTTACCAAGATCAGCAACCACTCCTAAATATGCCATAGGGAACCTCCAGGATCAGCTCTCTCATTTACAGTTCAGTTTTCAGTTCTCTTCTTATTTTTGGTCCCTTAGGAGACTTTTCTTTCTTTCTAAAAAGCTCAGCTATGCACTTAAAAAGATTTTATATTTTATCCCATATTTCTAAGGTTTTATAGTAAAGCATTTTTACTTGCTATAATGCTGGAAACAAAAGCCCATTTTATTAATATGTTCTACAAAATTTCCGTTTAATAAATGAGAAAATTAAGTCTGAAGGAGATTAAATCATTTCCCGAAGTTTACATAGGTGACAAGTGGTGGAACCAAGTTTAAAACTGATCTTTTGTCTTTAAACCCACGCTCTTAGCATTGAACCACAGCTAGACAGCCTTGCAATTTTCAATCTGCTAATACTCCAGTGATCATTTCCATACTTCCAGCTAATTGAATGATTACATTCTTACGTATTATAACAGAGTTAATTTGTACTTTATAAAAATGCCACTATGCTTCAGTAAGTGGTATTGGGAAAGCTGCTCAGCCGCATGTAAATCAATGAAGTTAAAACACACCCTCACACCATACATAAAAATAAACTGAAAATGGCTTAAAGACTTAAGTATAAGACATGACACCAGAAAATTCCTAGAAGAGAATATAGGCAAAACATTCTCTGACACACAATGGTGTGTTAGTTTCTGCTTTATAACAAAGTGAATCAGCTATACATAAACATATATCCCCATATCTCTTCCCTCTTGCGTCTCCCTCCCTCCCACCCTCCCTATCCCACCCCTCTAGGTGTCATAACAATGTTTTCTTAGATTAGTCTCCCAAGGCAATAGAAATAAAGACAAGAATAAACAAATGGGATCTAATCAAACTTATAAGTTTTTTCACAGCAAAGGAAACCATCAACAAAACGAAAAGACAACCTACAGACTGGGGGAAAATATTTGCAAACGATGCAACCAACAGGGCTTAATTTCCAAAATAAATAAATAATTCATACAACTCAATATCAAAAAAAACCCAAACAACCCAATCAAAAAATGGGCAGAAGACATTTCTCCAAAGAAGACATACAGATGGCCAATAGGCACATGAAAAGATGCTCAACATCGCTAATTATCAATATTAGAGAAATGCAAATCAAAACTACAATAAGGTACCACCTCACACTGGTCAGGATGGCCATCACTAAAAAGTCTACAAATAACAAATGCTGGCGAGGGTGTGGAGCAAAGGGAACCCTCCTACACTGTTTGTGGGAATGTAAATTAGTGCAGCCACTATGGAGAACAGTATAGAAGTTCCTTAAAAAACTAAAAATAGAGTTGCCATATGATCCAACAATCCCACTCCTGGCCATATATCTGGAGAAAACCTAATTCAAAAAGATACCTTCACCCCAATGTTCATAGCAGCACTATTTACAGTAGCCAAGACATGGAAGTAACCTAAATGTCTATCGACAAATGAATGGATAAAGAGATGTGGTACATATACACAACTGAATAGTACTCAGCGTGAAAAGATTGAAATAATGCCATTTGCAGCAACATGGATGGACCTAGAGATTATCATACCAAGTGAAGTAAGTCAGAAAGGGAAAGACAAATACCATATCACCTATATGTGGAATCTAAAATATTGCACAAATAAACTTATTTACAAAACAGAAACAGACTCACAGACAGAAAACAAACTTATGGTTACCAAAGGGGAAAGGCGGTGGGGGAGGGATAAATTAGGAGTTCGGGATTAGCAGATACATATTACTATGTATAAAATGGATAAACAACAGGTCCTACTGGATAGCATAGGGAACTCTATTCAGTATCTTATAATAAACCATAATGGAAAAGAATATGAAAAAGAATATATATATGTATATATATTTATATATGTATATATGTGTATATATGTGTGTGTGTGTGTATATATATATATATATATATATATATATATATATATATAACTGAATCGGGACTTCCCTGGTGGTGCAGGGGCTAAGAATCCTCCTGCTAATGCAGGGGACACGGGTTCGAGCCCTGGTCTGGGAAGATCCCA